>NC_135646.1:36159992-36469992 GCF_053574225.1 Canis aureus
CAAGATACTAGCCAATATGATACAACAATACATTAAGAAAATTATTCACCATGCCCAAGTAGGACTTATCCCTGGGACATAAGGCTGGTTCAACACTCGTAAAACAATCAATGTGATTCATTATATCAGCAAGAGAAAAGCCAAGAACCATATGATCCTCTCATTAGATGCAGAGAAAGCATTTGACAAAATAGAGCATCCATTCCTGATCAAAACACTTCAGAGCATAGGGAGAGACAGAATATTTCTATGGAAGAATGGACAAAATCCCTATACGAATTCCCTATATATATACTATATGGTCATGCATATTTACTATGAAAGATAATATTGAGGAAGACACCAAGAGATGAAAAAATATTCCATGCTCATGGAATGGCAGAATTAATATTGTGAAAATGTCAATGTTACCCAGGCCATGTTCACGTTTAATGCAATCCCTATCAAAGTACCATGAAATTTCTTCAGAGAGTTAGAACAAATTATTTTAAGATTTTTGTGGAAACAGAAAAGACCCCGAATAGCCAGGGGAGTTTTAAAAAAGAAAACCATATCTGGGGGCATCACAATGCCAGATTTCAGGTTGTACAACAAAGCTGTGTTCACCAAGACACTGTGGTACTGGCACAAAATTAGACACATAGATCAATAGAACAGAATAGAGAACCCAGAAGTGGACCCTGAATTTTATGGTCAATTCATATTTGATAAAGGAGGAAAGACTATCCATTGGAAGAAAGACAGTCTCTTCAATAAATGGTGCTGGGAAAATGGATATCCACATGCAGAAGGATGAAACTAGACCACTCTCTTTCACCATACACAAAGATAAACTCAAAATGGATAAAAGATCTAAATGTGAGACAAGAGTCCATCAAAATCCTAGAGGAGAATACAGGCAACACCTTTTTAACCTTGGCCGCAGTAACTTCTTGCAAGATATATCCACGAATGCAAAGAAACAAAAGCAAAAATGAGCTATTGTGACTTCATCAAGATAAGAAGCTTTTGCACAGCAAAGGATACAGTCAACAAAACTAAAAGACAACTTACAGAATGGGAGAAGTTATTTGCAAATGACGCATGAGATAAAGGGCTAGTTTCCAAGATCTATAAAGAACTTAGTAAACTCAACACCAAAGAAACAAACAATTCAATCATGAATTGGGCAAAAGGCATGAAGAGAAATCTCACAGAGGAAGACATTGACATGGCCAACATGCACATGAAAAAATGCTCTGCATCACTTGCCATCAGGGAAATACAAACCAAAACCACAATGAGATACCACCTCACACAGGTGAGCATGGGGAAAATTAACAAGGCAGGAAACCACAAATGTTGGAGAGGATGCGGAGAAAAGGGAACCCTCTTACACTGTTGGTGGGAATGTGATCTGGTGCAGCCACTCTGGAAATTGAGTGGAGGTTCCTCAAAGATTTAAAAATAGACCTGCCCTACGACCCAGCAATTGCACAGTTGGGGATTTACTTCAAAGATTGAGATGCAATGAAAGCCCGGGACACCTGCACCCTGATGTTTATAGCAGAAATGTCCACAATAGCCAAAATGTGGAAGGAGGCTTGGAGTCCATCGAAAGATGAACGGATAAAGATGATGTGGTTTATGTATACAATGGAATATTACTCAGCCATTAAAAACGACAAATACCCACCATTTGCTTCAACGTGGATGAAACTGGAGGGTATTACACTAAGTGAAGTATGTCAATCAGAGAAGGACAAATAGTGTAGGTTCTCATTCATTTGGGGAATATAAATAATAGTGAAAGGGAATGTAAGGGAATGGAGAGGAATTGTGTGGGAAATATCAGAATTGGAGACAGAACAAAAGACTCCTAACTCTGGGAAACGAACTAGGGGTGGTAGAAGGGTAGGAGGGTGGGTGGTGGGGAGAATGGTGATGGACACTGAGGGGAGCACTTGATGGGATGAGCACTGGGTGTTCTTATGTATGTTGGTAAATTGAACACAAATAAAAAATTAATTTTGTAAAAAACTAGATTCATGGAAACTAATGAGAATGAAGATACAATTGTTCAAAATCTTTGGGACGTGGGATCCCTGGGTGGTGCAGCGGTTTAGCGCCTGCCTTTGGCCCAGGGCGCGATCCTGGAGACCCGGGATCGAATCCCACGTCGGGCTCCCGGTGCATGGAGCCTGCTTCTCCCTCTGCCTGTGTCTCTGCCTCTCTCTCTCTCTGTGACTATCATAAATAAATAAAAATTAAAAAAAAAATCTTTGGGACGCAGCACAAGCAGTCCTACGGGGGAAATACATCACGATAGAAGCCTCCATTCAAAAACTGTAAAGAACTCGAATACAAAGGTAACCTTACACATAAACTAGCTAGGGAAAAAACAGCAGATAAATCCTACACCCAGCAGAGGAAGAGAGTTATTTAAGATTCGAGCAGAACTCAATGAAATCGAGACCAGAAGAACTGTAGAACAGATCGACAAAACCAGGAGTTGCTTCTTTGAAAAGAATAAGATACATAAACCATTAGCCAGTCTTATTAAAAAGAAGAGAGAGAAGATTCAAATTAATAAAATCATGAATGAGAAAGGAGAGATCACTACCAACACCAAGGAAATACAAACGATTTTAAAAACATATTATGAACAGCCATACACCAATAAATTAGGCAATCTAGAAGGAATGGACGCATTCCTGGAAAGCCACAAACTACCAAAACTGGAACAGGAAGAAATAGAAAACCTGAACAGGCCAATAAGAAGAGAGGAAATTCAAGCAGTCATACAAAACCTCCCAAGACACAAAAGACCAGGGCCAGATGGCTTCAAACGTTTAAAGAAGAAACCATACCTCTCCTACTAAAGCTGTTTGGAAAGATAGAAAGAGATGGAGTACTTCCAAATTCGTTCCATGAGGCCAGCATCACCTTAATTCCAAAACCAGACAAAGACCCCACCAGAAAGGAGAATACAGACCAATATCCCTGATGAACATAGATGCAAAAATTCTCAACAAGATACTAGCCAATAGGAGCGAACAGTACATTAAGAAAATTATTCACCATGAAAGAGTAGGATTTATCACAGGGACACAAGGCTGATTCAACACTCGTCAAACAAACAATGTGATTCATCATATCAGCAAGAGAAAAACCAAGAAGCATATGATCCTCCCATTAGATGCAGAGAAAGCATTTGACAAAATAGAGCATTCATTGCTGATGGAAACCCTTCAGAGCATAGGGATATCGGGAACATTCCTCGACATCTTAAAAGCCATCTACGAAAAGCCCACAACAAATATAATTCTCAATGGGGAAGCACTGGAAGCCTTTCCCCTAAGATAAGGAACAAGACAAGGATGTCCACTCTCACCACTCCTATTCAAAATATACTGGAAGTCCTAGTCTCAGCAATCAGACAAAAAAAGACATTAAAGGCATTCAAATTGGCCAAAAAGTAGTCAAACTCTCCCTCTTCACCGATGACATGATACTCTACCTAGAAAACCCAAAAGCCTCCATGCCATGATTGCTAGAACTCATACAGCAATTTGGTAGCATTGCAGGATACAAAATAAATGCCCAGAAATCAATGGCATTTCTATACACTAATAATGAGTCTGAAGAAAGAGAAATTAAGGAGTCAATCTCATTTACAATTGCACCCAAAAGCATAAGAGACCTAGGAATAAACCTAACCAAGGAGGTAAAGATCGAAACCATAAACACTATAGAACGCTTCGGAAAGAAATTGAGGAAGACACAAAGAGTTGGAAATATATACCATGCTCATGGATTGGCAGAATTAATATTGTGAAAATGTCGTGTTACGCAGGGCAATGTACACGTTTAATGCAATCCCTATCAAAATACTGTGGACTTTCTTCGGAGAGTCAGAACAAATTATTTCAAGATTTGTGTGGAATTAGAAAAGACCCCGAATAGCCAGGGGGATTTTAAAAAAGAAAACCATATCTGGGGGCATCACAATGCCAGATTTCACGTTGTACTACAAAACTGTGGTCATCAGGGCAGTGTGGAACAAAAACAGACACATAGATCAATGGAACAGAATACAGAACCCAGAAGTGGACCTTGAACTTTATGGTCAACTAATATTCGATAAAAGAGGAAATACTATGCATTGGAAGAAAGACAATCTCTTCAATAGATGGTGGTAGGAAAATTGGACATCCACCTTCAGAAGAATGAAACTAGACCACTCTCTTTCACCATACACAAAGATAAACTCAAAATGGATGAAAGATCTAAATGTGAGACAAGAATCCATCAAAATCCTAGAGGAGAACAAAAGCAACACCCGTTTTATTTATTTTTTTTTAATTTTTATTTATTTATGATAGTCACAGAGAGAGAGAGAGAGAGGCAGAGACATAGGCAGAGGGAGAAGCAGGCTCCATGCACCGGGAGCCCGACGTGGGATTCGATCCCGGGTCTCCAGGATCGCGCCCTGGGCCAAAGGCAGGTGCCAAACCGCTGCGCCACCCAGGGATCCCCGCAACACCCGTTTTAAACTTGGACACAGCAACTTCTTGAAACCTACATCCATGAAGGCAAAAGAAACAAAAGCAAAAATGAACTATTGTGACTTCATCAAGATAAGAAGCTTTTGCACAGCAAAGGATACAGTCAACAAAACTAAAAGACAACCTACAGCATGAGAGAAGATATATGCAAAAGACGTTTCAGATAAAGGGCTAGTTTCCAAGATCCATAAAGAACTTCTTAAAGTGAACACCAAAGAGACAAACAATGCAATCATGAAATGAGCAAAAGACATGAAGAGAAATCTCACAGAGGAAGACACTGACATGGCAACATGCACATGAAAACATGCTCTGCATCACTTGCCCTTAGGGATATACAAATCAAAACCACAATGAGATACCACCTCACACCAGTGAGAATGGGGAAAATTAAAAAGGCAGGAAACCACAAATGTTGGAGAGGATGCGGAGAAATGGGAACCCTCTTACACTGCTGTTGGGAATGTGAACTGGTGCAGTCACTCTGGAAAACTGTGTGGAGGTTCCACAAAGTGTTAAAAATAGACCTGCCCGATGACTCAGCAATTGCACTATTGGAGATTTACCCCAAAGATTCAGATGCAATGAAACGCCGGGACACCTGCACCCCGATGTTTATAGCAGAATGTCCACAATAGCCAAACAGTGTCAGGAGCCTTGGTGTCCATCGAAAGATGAATGGATAAAGAAGATGTGGTTTATGTATACAATGGAATAATATTCAACCATTAGAAACGACAAATACCCAACATTTGTTTCAACATGGATGGAACTGGAGGCTATTATGCTGAGTGAAGTAAGTCAATCGGTGAAGGACAAACAGTGTATGTTCTCATTCCTTTGGGGAATATAAATAATAGTGAAAGGGAATATAAGGGAATGGAGAAGAAACGTTTGGGAAATATCAGAAAGGGAGAGAGATCATAAAGACTCCTAACTCTGGGAAAAGAACTAGCAGTGCTGGAAGGGGAGGAGGGCGGGGGGTGGGGGTGAATGGGTGACGGGTACTGAGGGGGACACTTGACGGGATGAGCACTGCGTGTCATTCTGTATGTTGGTCAATTGAACACCAATAAAAAATAAATTTATTTTAAAAAAAAGATCAAACAACTGCATATTTATGCTGCCAACATGGGAGTACCGAAATATAGAAACGAATTAACAACAAACGTACAGGAACACACTGATAATAATACAATGACTGGGGATTTTAACACCCACATTTGGCAATGGACCGATCGTCTATGCAGAAAATCAACAGGGGAACAATAGGCTTGACACACTGGACCGAAGTGACTCAACAGATATAGTCTGAACATTTCTTCCTAAAGCAGAATACACATTCCTTTCAAGTGCACATGGGACATTCTCTAGAATACATTATATCATGGACCACAAATCAGCCCTCAACAGGTACAACGGGTACAAGAAGGATGGTATCACACCATGTATATTTTCAGACGAAACGCTATGAAACTTGAAGTCGACAGTAAGAAAAAATTTGGACAGACCAAATATTTGTGGAGATTATGATCATCCTACCAGAGAAGGAATGGAGTAACCAGGAAAATATTATTATTTTTTTTATTTCTTTTTTTTAATTTTTTTTATTTATTTATGATAGTTACAGAGAGAGAGAGAGAGAGGGGTAGAGACAAAGGCAGAGGGAGAAGCAGGCTCCATGCACCGGGAGCCCGATGTGGGATTCCATCCCGGGTCTCCAGGATCGCGCCTGGGCCAAAGGCAGGCGCCAACCCGCTGCGCCACCCAGGGATCCCGTAACCAGGAAATTAAAGAGGAAATTTAAAACAAATGAAAATGAAAACATGTTTCTTCAAACCTCTAGGATGTAGCAAAGACAGTCCTTAGAGGGAAGTAGATAGCAATACAGGCCTACCTCAAGAAACAAGAAGTCTCCAATACACAACCCAACACTATACCTAAAGGAGCTGAAAAAGGAATAGGGAACAAATCCTAAAGCCTCCTTAAGAAGGAAAAAATAAAGATGAGAGCAGAAATAATCAATACAGAAACAACAAAACAGTAGAATGGAATAATGAAACTAAGAACTGATTCTTCAAAATAACTAAGAAACTGGATCAAGCCCTAGCCAGCCTTATCAACAAGAAAACAGAAAAGAACTAAATAAATAAAATCACAAAAGAGAGAAGAGAGATCACAATCAACACCAGAAAATAAGACAATTATAAGGGAATACTATAAAAGATTATACGCTAACAACCTGGGAGACCAGGACGAATTGGAGAGATCCCTAGAAATGTGCAAACGAGCAAAACTGAAAGAGGAAGAAATAGAAAATGTGACTAGACCCATAACTAGCAAAGGAATTTAATCAGCAAGGCACCTGGGTGCCTCAGTGGTTGAGCATCTGCTTTGGCTCAGGTCATGATCCCGGGGTCCTGGGGAATCATGTCCCACATAAGGCTCCCTGTGTGGAGCCTCAATTACCCCTGCCTATACCCCTGCCTCTCTGTGTCTTGCATGAATACATAAATAAAATATTTAAAAAAGAAAAAAGATAAAAAGATGAGAATGGACCCAAATAAAATCACGAATGAGATAAGAGAAATAACAACCAAAAGTAGAGAAATATAAACGTTTATAAGAGAACATTATGAAAAATTATATGCCAGCAACCTAGAACCTGGAAGAAATAGATCAATTCCTGGAAATATATAACACAGCAAAAATGGAAAAGGAAGAAATAAGAAACTAGAACACACAGATAACCAGCAACGAAATTGAATCAGCAATCAGGAATATCCCAACAGTAGATGCTTAGATCAATAGAACAGAATGGAATGCTGAAACAAAATACAAACCTGTAACTCTATGATCCATTAATCGACAACAAGGCAGCAGGGAATATCCAATGGCACAAAGACAGTCTCTTCAACAAACCCTAACCCTGACCCCAGGATAAAAACAAATGGTGTTGGGAAAACCAGGCAGCCACATGCAGAAGAATGAAACTGGACCACTTTCTTACACAATATATATAAAAAATAAATTCAAAATGGATGAAAGACCTAAATGTGAGACCTGAAACCATAAAAAGAAGAAAAGATAGGCAACAACGTCTTTGACGTTGGCTATTGGATCTTCTTTCTAGATGTGCCTCTGAGTTGAGGGAAACAGAAGCAAAAATACTCTTGGGACTTCCTCAAATTCAAAAGCTTCTGCAAAATGAAAGAAACAACCAACGCTAAAAGGCAACATACAAAATGAAAGGAGATATTTGTAAATAACACATCCAATAAACAGTTAGTATGCAAAATACGCAAAGCATATATAAATCTCAACATCCTAAACACAAATTATCCAACTGCAGATGGGTAGAAGACATGAATGGACTTTGTCACTGACAAGACAACCAGATGGCCACCAGACACAGAAAGACACTCCACGTCACCCATCATCAGGGAAATTCAAATGAAATCACAATAAGATGTCACCTGACAGCCGACAGAATGGCTAAAATTAACAACAGAAGAAACAACAGGTGTTGTTGAGGCTATAGAGAAGAGGGAGCCCCCTTACACTCCTGGTGGGCATGCGAACAGTTGCAGCCACTGTGAAAAACACTGTGGAGGGTCCTCGAGATGTTAAAAATAGGGGATCCCTGGGTGGTGCAGTGGTTTGGTACCTGCCTTTGGCCCATGTCGCGATCCTGGAGACCTGGGATCGAATCCACATCGGACTAACAGTGCACGGAGCCTGCTTCTACCTCTGACTGTGTCTCTGCCTCTCTCTCTGTGACTATCATAAAAAAAATTAAAACAGAAGTTAAAAATAGCGCTACCCTACGATTCCAAAATTGCAGAGCTAGGTATTTACCCCGAGGATACAAAAGTCTTTTAGTAGATTCCAAGTAGGACACGCAGACCAGTGTTTGTAGCAGCGTTATCAACAACAGCCAAACTGTGGATACAGCCCAGATGTCCAACGACTGATGAATGGGCAGAGACGATGTGGTAAATATACCCACTGCGACATCACTGGGTCATCAGAAGCGATGAAATGAAGCCATTTACAATGATGTGGGAGAAGTGGAAAGGACGTATGCTTAATGAACACAGTCAGTCAGAGAAAGATATGAAATACCATACAATTGCATTCACATGTGAATTTTAAGAAACTAGACAAACTGGCAAAGGGGCAGAGGGGAGGATGAGAGAAGCAAACAAAAAAACACACTCTTAACCACAGAGAATCAACTAATAAATACCAGAGGAAGGTGAGGGAGATGGGGAATCAGGGGATGGGGATAGTGGAGGGCACCTGTGGCCAGTACCAGGCGTTGTATCCAAGGGATGAATCACTATGTGGTAAACCTGAAACTATATCATACTGTGTATACAAACAGGAATTCAAGTAAAACTTTAAAATAATAATTGGTAGTATTGATGAAACATGTATGCACTAGAGATAAAATCAGAAAGGCAACTGAAAATCCAAAAAAAAGAGTCTTTAGAGCCACAAATCCCCTCCTAGCTCAGCTCGGGAGAAGCCTGCCATGTCTATTCTGACACCATCAGAAGCCTGGATTTTGATTCTCTGGGGATGCCACTGACTTGGTGGAGTCAGGCTATCTTTGAACCCAAAACCTAAATAGAGTGCATAAAACTAAACGGCCCAAGATGCTAGGAGTCCCAGTGCAGGCACATGCCAAGACCCAAACTCTAAACATACACAGACATAACCCTAACCCTACACTTAATCGTAATGTTAACCTAACCCTTAAACAAGACCCATCACTAATCGAAAAACAAACACAAACCCCAAGACCAAAACACATTCACTGAACCTTCCTGCCAACCCTCACCCTAACTCCTAAATGCAGGTGCACCTAAACTTAGGTTTCCTTAACCCTGACCCCTACATTAAATCTAACACGGACCCTAACCTCTAACACTATCCTTAAAATAAGGTATTCAAATCCTATTCCTAACCTTAACCTGTACCCTAACCCTAAGCCTCTAATACTAATCCTATCTCATACTGCAAACTGTACCCTAACCCATACCCTAAAGCCAACCCCTAACCCACTCCCTAACCCTATATCTTGCCCTTTTCCAAAACCGTACCCTGACCCTGACCTGACCCTAGCCCTAAACCCTAACCAAACACTAACACTAACCCTAGCCCTAACCCCTGTCCTAATCCTACCCTCGCCCTAACCCTAAACCTAGCCCTAACTTTAACTCTAACCCTTAACTCTAACCCCTAACTCTAACCCCTAACAATAACTCACACCCTAAACCCTAACCCTAACTGCAAACCTAAGCCCAACCCTAACTCTAACCATAACCCTATCCACAACTCCTAACCTCCCACCCTCATCCCTAGAGCCTAAACCCTAACCCTAACACTAAATCCTGTCCCTTACCCTAACCACCATTCTAACTCTTAACACTGACCAATACCCTTATGCCTCACCTAACCTCTAATTCGTAACCATAAGCATAATCACTAACCCCTAACATCTAACCTAAGGCTAACTATTAACTTCCTCCCCTCCCCTAACCCTACCATTCATTCTACCCTTTCACTTACACTGTGGTTCTGAGGAGTCCCTTCTGATATGGACGTGGCCCCCAATGGCTCCTCCAGATTCCTCCAAGGGGTCCTGAGGAAGCCGGGCTCCTGTGAGTGTGGACGTGGCCCCACGTGTTCCTGAGTCATAGTCAGCGGGTCCTGAGGACGCTAGGTCTCCTGTCACTGTGGACTATGCCTCACATCCTCTGGAAGCCTCACAGCAGGTCCTCAGGAGGCCGGGGGCTCCTGTCAGCCTGGACATGGCCCCACATCCCCCAGAAAACTCACCGCAGGTCCTGAGGAGGCTGTGGGCTCCTGTCAGCATACTCGCAGCCCCTTATGTCCCGAAGCCAATGTGCAGGTCCTGAGGAAGACAGGGTTCCTGTCAGCATTGACGTGGTCCCACATTTTCCTCAAGCCTCACCATAAGACCTGAGGAGGCTGGGGGCTCCTGTCATCATGGACGTGGCCTCAAATCTTCCCAAAACTTCACAGTGTGTCCTGAGGAGGCTGGAGACTCCTGTCATTGTGGATGCGGCACCCACAGTTTTCTTAGGCCTCACCACAGGCCCTGACAAAGCTGGGGTCTTCTGTCCACATGGACGCATCCACATATTTCCCCAAGTCTACACCAGGGGTCCTGAGGAAGTCAGCGTCCTGTTTTGTCCATGTGGCCCCAAGTCCTCCTGAAGCGTAGCCGAGGGTTCGGGGAGGCCAGGGCTCCTGTAACCATGAATGCGGCCCCCTGCTTCCAGAAGCTTCAACTTATGACCTGAGGGGCCCGGGAGCTCCTGCCAGAGTGAACGCGTCGCCACATCTTCCTGAAGCCTCCCCACAGTTCCTGAGGCTGCTCAGGGGCGCCTGTCAGCGTTGATGTGGGCCCACAATTTCCTGAAACCTCCCCGCCAGTCCTGAGGTGCTCAGGGCTCCTGTCACCGTGAATGTGGGCCCACATCTTCCTGAAGCCTCCCCGCGGGTCCTGAGGCGGCCCAGGGGCTCCCGTTAGGGTGGATGCGGGCCCACATCTTCCTAAGGCCTCAACGCAGGTCCTGAGGAGACCGCGGTTCTTGTCAGCATGAATGTGGCCCAATTTCCCCATGAAGACTCCCCGCGGGTCCTGAGGAGGCTGCAGCTCATCAGCATAGATGCGTCCCCATGTCTTCTGCAGGCCTCCCCAGCATAGGCTGGCTCCTGTTAGTGCAGACAGAGGAGGCCTACTGCACATGCCTGCCCCATGGGAGGTGCCTGGGCTCAGGCGCCCCCTGCGGGATGCTCTGGTGCTACAGGAGACTGTGCAGGAGGCAGCAGGTGCTCTATGGGCCGCACCTGCCTCCTTTCAGGCTCCAGCTGGGGCCTGTTAGCTTCGGAAACATCTCACTGAAAAGGAGCCCAACACCCGGCTTCCCAGAAATACTTAAGGACAAGGAATTGGAGCCCACAGGACGTGAAATGAAATGTGGACCAGACTTTTACCACGTCCTGCAAAACTCACTCAACACTCTTCCACTGTGGGCGGGACCGCAGGTTGGTGCAGCCACCCTGGAAACAGTGTTGAGGCCCCCCAAGAAGTTACAAATAGAGCCGCCCTGCGACCAGCAGGTGAACGGCCTGGAGCTCACTCCGAGGATACAGATGCAGTGAGACTTGGGACACCTGCACCCCAATGTCCACAGCAGCTGGGTCCACAGTAGCCACACTGTGGGAGGAGGCTCGGTAACCTCTGCCAGATGATGGATAAAGAGGATGGGAGATAGATGATGGTCATAGAGAGAGGAATGGTACTCAGCTATCAAAGAGAAGGAAATCTTTCCATTTGCAATAATGTGGATCGAACTAAAGGGATCATGTTAAGTGAAGTAAGTCTATCGGGAAAGAGAATGACCGTGTGGTTTCTTTCATAGGTGGAATTAAAGAAGCAAAGCAGATGAACAACTGTGAAGGGAAGGAAAAACAAATAAGATGAAAACAGATGCAGGAAATACAGACCCTTATTGATAGGAAACAAACTGAGGGTAGCTGGAGGGGGGCAGATAACAGGGGACAGGCATGAAGGAGGGCACGTGATGTCTCGAGCACTGCTGTTATCTCCAACTGATAAATCCCTGAATTCTTCCTCTGAAAGTATAATACACTATACGTTAATTAATTGGGTTTAAATTAAGTTAAAAAAATCAGTTCTTTCAGAGCACATTTCCTTCTGGACTCTATATTTTGCTCATTCAGCTTATGCCGGGACCACCCCCCGTGGGTCTGGTTTGTCTACGTAGGCTCCACGCCTCATCCTTGGCCCAGCATAGGGATAGAACTCACAACCCCTGAGATCAGGACCGGAGGTGAGGTCAGGAGTCGGATTCTTAACCGACGGAGCCAGCCAGGAGCCTGAGAACCACACTGCTTTATCTCTGTGACATCTTTTGAAATAGGAAAGTGCTGCGTCCCACTCTGTCATGCTTCTCCAATACTGATTTGCTGTCCGGGGTCATTTGTTGTGGGGGTTGGATGTTATAGGTTTTTTTTTTTCCTATTTCTAACATCTGCCACCATGATTTTGATAGGAATGACATTGAAACTGAGGGTGGCTTCAGGAACTGTGGACATTTTCACAAGATGAGGCTCCCACCCCACAAGACCAGGACGGCCTCCAGAGCCTGGTTTGGGTCAGTGCAGAAGTCTTGTGCTCCTTTGGTTCAGTCTCATTATTTATTTTCCTTGATGCTCCTGAGAAGGGCGTCACATCCTTCATTTCCTTCCTGAGTGCTCATTGTCAGGACACAGCAAGGCTACTCTGCTCTGTAGGGTCAGTTTGTGTCCCGTGACTTTTGAACTCACTCCTTAATTCTAACAAGATTTGGTGGAGGCTCTCGGGTTCTAGTACCTCTTCTTCAGCATATAAGGACAGTGTGACTTCGCCCTTCCAGGTGTGGAACCTTTGCTGTTTACAGCTTAATGTCCTAGAAAGCCCCACAATTGAATCAAACTGAGCCCAGGCCAAGGGCAGGAAGCCCCTATTAGAATGAGAACAGGGCTCAATTCCCTTGAAGGCCCCATATCAAAATGTAAACAGAACTTGAGGAATTGCTTCTGCCCTTCTGGAGGTCCCCGAGACCAGTCCTTAAAACTAAGCTAAAACCCACCACAGGGTCCAAGTCCCTGCTCTGCTGTGTCGGGTATACTTGGATACAAGATCAAGCTTGTAAGTAATCCCTCGTGTGTTTTAATCGGAATCGGCTTGGTGGTTTCTCATATTCGCAATCTTGGGCACAACAGTCTGAGGTAAAAAACAAAACCAAAGAAACTCGGACGCGGGCAGAGTGAAAGCAGGGTTCTGAGAGAAGCGGCAGAGACCCGGGGGCTTGGCGGATCCTTTGGTTCCTGCAGCCTGCAGACTGGGGGACGGAATCCTCAGCCCCAGAGCCAGAGGACCCAGCGTCCCCACCCGCATCCCCCCATCAGCGCCGAGTCTCAGGGAGCAGCTCAGCGCCGCCTGCTGGAGCCCAGAGATGCTGACGCCCACCCCGTCTCTGATCCCCGCATGTGCATATCCCAGGCAGATGTGCACCTGACAATCTGCACCACATCCCATCCCCAGACCCCACACAGACCACTCGCTTCCACCAAGTTGTCAGACCACAGAGGCTGCAGAGCTTCAGCTCTGCCTGGAAAGTATGGTCTAGCTTCCTTTGTACTTTGTGCTTTATTTTCATTTTTTTCTTTGATTCTTTTATATTAATTGCCTTACTTTAATTTTTTATGTATGTACCTTATAAATTTCTTATTTTTAGTTTCATAGTATTTTAATTGTGTTTCTTTTTTTAATTTTTTTAATTTATTTATGATAATCACAAACAGAGAGAAAGAGAAAGAGAGAGAGAGAGAGAGAGAGAGAGAGGTAGAGACACAGGCAGAGGGAGAAGCAGGCTCCAGGCACTGGGAGCCCGATGTGGGATTTGATCCAGAGTCTACAGGATCGTGCCCTTGGCCAAAGGCAGGCACTAAACTGCTGCACCATGGGATCACTTTAATTGTTTCTATTTTGGGAGTTAGAATCTTTTAACAAGCAGACCAAAATAATCTGTTGTTTTTTTTTTGGGGGGGGGGAGGGCAGTTGTTATTGTTTTTCTTGAATTTCATTTTCTTCCTTCTTTCTTTTCTGGAAAAAATAATGAGATGGAGAAATTCACCTCCATAAATAACATGAGGTTCTAATCACAGCCAGGAAGATCATCAATACACATATATGATGTCTAACTACAGTTTAAAACAATGATTATAAAGATAGCAGCTGGGCTGGATAAAGAGCACAGAAGAAAACTAGAAAAACGTTTACTGTAGAAATAAAAGAATGAAAATCTAGTCAGGCCAATGTTAAAAATGCTATAACTGAGATGCAGTCCCAAGTCGAAACCTTAAAAACAAGAAAGGTTATGGACCACAGAGACAGACGTAGGGAAGCCAGCCACTTATTAAAACAATAACATTCATACCATAGGAGACTCAGAAGATGAAGAGAGAGAAAAGGTGGGACTTGCTTAGACATTAGAAACGACAAATTCCCACCATGTACTTCAAGGTGGATGGAACTGGAAGGTATTATGCTGAGTGAAGTAAGTCAATCGGAGGACAAACATTGTATGTTCTCATTCATTTGGGGAATATAGATAATAGTGAAAGGGAATATAAGGGAATGGAGAAGAAATGAGTGGGAAATATCAGAAAGGGAGACAGAACATAAAGACTCCTAACTCAGGGAAATGAACTAGGGGTGATGGAAGGGGAGGTTGGCGGGCGGTGGGGCTGAATGGGTTATGGGCACTGAGGGGGGCACTTGACAGGATGAGCTGTGGGTGTTATTCTGTATGTTGGCAAATTGACACCAATAAAATATAAAATTATTATTAAAAATAAAGGAAGAAAGGAAGAAAGAAAGAAAGAAAGAAAGAAAGAAAGAAAGAAAGAAAGAAAGAAAAGACACCATATTGCAAGTGCATTTAAAATTAGCAGCGCATAACATTTATTTCCTTGACATTTGTCTTCCAAAGAGTTCAAAGTGTTTCAGTGTCAGTTGAAACAGGGGAAGAATCTCAGGGAAGAATCCTTCACATAATAATAGGACCATTGGTAATAATGTCTCTCAGTTCATTCCAAATCCATAAAGATGCATTTCCTGAGGAGTGACTGAGCTGTGAAGAAAGAGATGAGAAACCCTCATCCCTCTGAATTACTTGTGTCAGAATATTTTCACCATAGTACCACGGATAGTAAATTATCCTTATGAACAGGAAATATGTCTCAGATTGGAATCTGAGCAATCAGATGGGCAGAGAAAAATTGCTTTGACTCGCTCTTCATCTTTTAAAGACAAAGGAGAGCTTCTCTATGTACAAAGTCAGTTGTCAAGATAGCCTTAGGGAATAAGAATCTGCAGCATGGAATCCCGCTGCGCAGCTGGGAAGCCCGTGCCCCAGGTCTTCCTGATCCCTAATCCCTGGGCCTGTCCCCCAACAGAGGCTGCCATGCTGAGGTCATTTGCAATTGCTCTCTTAGGAGCTCTGGGGAAGGGGGGAGGAGATAGTTAGGATGCAACGGGAAGCATGGAGGCCAAGAAAATTAAGGCCATTCCAATTTAAATTCAGTGTTAGCCCAAGTCCACCCATCCCAGGTCCCTGTGAAGAAGAGCTGAAATTTACATTACTTCAGTTACAGGAAAAAAACAAAGTTTACAGCTTAATGACCTAGAAAGCCCCACAATAGAATCAAAACTGAGCCCAGGCAAGGACAGAAAGCCTCTATTAGAATGAGAACAGAGCTCAATGCCCTGGAATGTCCCATATCAAAATGTAAACAACTTGAGGAATTGCTCCAGCCCTTCTGGAGGTCTCTGAGACCAGCCCTTAAAACTAAGCTAAAACCCGCCTCAGGATCCAAGTCCCTGCTCCACTCTGTTGGGTATACTTGGACACAAGCTCGAGCTTGTAAATAAACGCACGTGTGTTTGAATCAGTGTCGGCTTCTCCGTGGTTTCTTGGATTCGCAGTCTTGGGCACAACACTCTGAGATAAAAAAACAAAACCAAAAGAAGCTCGGACACAGGTAGAGTAAACGCAGGTTTCTGAGAGAATCAGCCAGACCCGGGGGCTTGGGGGCTCTTCTGTGGAGGCCCATGCAGATGGGGGACCAGATGCTCAGCCCCAGAGCCAGAGGACCCAGAGACCCCACCCGCATCCTGCCCATCAGGGGGGTCTCAGGGAGCAGCACTGCACTGCCCACTGGAGGCCAGAGGTGCTTAGAAGGCCCACCCCGCCTCTGACCCCGCGGGTGCATCTACCTGCACCTGATAATCAGTGCCAGAGCCCATCCCCAGACCCTGCACAGACCACCCACTGCCACCATGTTGTCGGATAAAAATGGATGCTGCCCTACGACCCACCAATTGCACTGTTGGGGATTTACCCCATAGATACAAATGCAATGAAACGCCAGGACACCTGCACCCCGATGTTTCTAGCAGCAATGGCCACGATAGCCAAACTGTGGAAGGAGCCTCGGTGTCCAACGAAAGATGAATGGATAAAGAAGATGTGGTTTATGTATACAATGGAATATTACTCAGCTATTAGAAATGACAAATACCCACCATTTGCTTCAACGGGGATGGAACTGGAGGGTATTATGCTGAGTGAAGTAAGTCAGTCGGAGAAGGACAAACATTATATGTTCTCATTCATTTGGGGAATATAAATAATAGTGAAAGGGAATATAAGGGAAGGGAGAAGAAATGTGTGGGAAATATCAGAAAGGGAGACAGAACGTAAAGACTGCTAACTATGGGAAACGAACTAGGGGTGGTAGAAGGGGAGGAGGGCGGGGGGTGGGAGTGAATGGGTGACGGGCACTGGGTGTTATTCTGTATGTTAGTAAATTGAACACCAATAAAAAATGAATTAAAAAAATACTATTGGGATTTCATCAAATTGAATAGCTTCTGCCAAGTGAAGGAAACAACCAAAGCTAAAAGGCAACATAGAGGAGGAGGGGCAAGATTGCGGAAGTGTAGTGTCCCCAAATCACCTGTCCCCACGAAATTACCTAGATAACCTTCAACTCATCCTGAAAATCTACGAATTCGGCCTGAGATTTAAACAGAAACAAGATCGAATGCTACAGTGAGAAAAGTTCGTGAATCTATCAAGGTCGGAAGATGGGAAAAATAAATAAAGAACAAAAGACATCCAAGGGTGAGGGTCCCTGCAAGGAGCCGGGCTAAGGCCGGGGCGAGTGCCCACAGGACAGAAGAGCTCTGTCCTGGGAGAAGGAGGAGCTGCACTAATCTTCCAGGGTGGAATGGCGCCTTCAAGGAGTCAGAGAAGGACCCCAGGAAAGTGGAGATGCCCTAGGGCTCCCTGGGACACTAACAGACACAGCACTCCCAGAAGAGTGCACCGAGCTCCCTAAGGGCTGCAGGGCACATGCATTGACCCCGGACCAGCTCTGAGGGGCTTGGGCGGTGGCTCTGTGTGGAGGGGTTTGCATGGCCCCAGGAGCAGCTTGGTGGCGGCGCTTCCTGCAGAGGAAGAGGCTCCATGTGGAGGGGGCTGCGGGGCTCCGGGATCAACTCGGAGGGGCTTGGGCGGTGGCTCCGCAGTGTGGCGGCTATGAGGCTGGGAGTGAGAACCCAACAGGGCAGGCCCTGGAGCACAGGGCGCCAGGACACAGCCCAGGATTCAGCCTCCCCCGAGACAGGAAGAGGCCCAGATGGCCCAGGACAGCAAGGAAGCTCCTGCCAGAGCTGAGCAGATCAGCGGCCCTGCCCCAGAGCCTCCAGGCCCTGCAGATGGACTGCTCCCAAGTTACTGCGGGGGCTGAATACAGGTTTCCAGAGCTGGCCGGTACCACTGGGGTTGTTCCTCCTGGGGCCTCACGGGTTAAACTACCCAAACTGAGACCTGCACCAGGCAGGGGACAGAGCAGCTCCCCCAAGTGCTAACACCTGAATATCAGCACAACAGGTCCCTCTCCCAGAAGACCAGCTAGACGGATAATTTCCAGGGGAAGTCAAGGGACTTAAAGTATATAGAATCAGTAGATACTCCCCCATGTTTTTTTTTCATTTCTGTTTGCTTCCCCACCGTTTTCTCCCCTTTCCTTCTTTTTCTTTCATTTTGTTCTCTTTTCTCCTTCTTTCTTCCTTTATTCTTTTTCGTTTTTCTCTTTTCTTTCCGTCTTTCTCTCCTCTCTTTTTCTCCTTTTCCCAATTCAATTTGTTTTTGGCCATTCTGCACTCAGCAAAATGACTAGAAGGAAAACCTTACCTCAAAGAAAGAATCAGAAACAGGCCTCTCTCACACAGAGTTACAAAATCTGGATTACAATTCAATGTCAGAAAGCCAATTCAGAAGCACTATTATACAGCTACTGGTGGCTCTAGAAAAAAGCATAAAGGACTCAAGAGACTTCATGACTGCAGAATTTAGATCCAATCAGGCCGAAATTAAAAATCAATTGAATGAGATGCAATATAAACTAGAAGTCCTAACGACGAGGGTTAACGAGGTGGAAGAACGAGGGAGTGACATAGAAGACAAGTTGATTGAAAGAGGGAAACTGAGGAAAAAAGAGACAGACAACTAAAACACCAGGAAGACAGATTAAGGGAAATAAACGACAGCCTGAGGAAGAAAAAGCAACGTGTAATTTGGGTTCCCGAGGGCGCCGAAAGGGGCAGAGGGCCAGAATAAGTATTTGAACAAATCCTAGCTGAAAACTTTCCTAATCTGGGAAGGGAAACAGGCATTCAGATCCAGAAAATAGAGAGATCCCCCCCTAAAATCAATAAAAACCGTCCAACACCTCGACATTTAATAGTGAAGCTTGCAAATTCCAAACATATAGAGAAGATGCTTAAAGCAGTAAGAGAAAAGAAATCCCTGACCTTTATGGGGAGGAGCATTAGGATAACAGAAGACCTCTCCACAGAGACCTGGAAGCCCAGAAAGGGCTGGCAGGATATATTCAGGGTCCTAAATGAGAAGAACAAGCAACCAAGAATACTTTATCCAGCAAGGCTCTCCATTCAAAATGGAAGGAGAGATAAAGAGCTTTCATGACAGGCAGGAACTGAAAGAATATGTGACCTCCAAAGCAGCTCTGCAAGAAATTTTAAGGGGGACTCTTAAAATTCCCCTTTAAGAAGAAGTTCAGTGGAACAATCCACAAAAACAATGACTGAAGTGATATCATGATGACACTAAACTCATATCTGTCGATAGTAACTCTGAACGTGAACAGGCTTAATGACCCCATCAAAAGGCGCAGGGTTTCAGACTGGATAAGAAAGCAGGACCCACCTATTTGTTGTCTACAAGAGACTCATTTTAGACAGAAGGACACCTACAATCTGAAAATAAAATGTTGGAGAACCATTTATCATTTAAATGGTGTTCAAAAGAAAACAGGGGTAGCCATCCTTATATCAGATAAACTAAAATTTAACCCAAAGAGTGTAGTGAGAGTTGAAGAGGGACACTAATTCATACTTAAGGGATCTATCCCACAAGAGGACTTAACAATCCTCAATATAGGCCCCGAATGCGGGAGCTGCCAAATATTTAAACCAATTAATAACCAAAGTGAAGAAATACTTAGATAATAATTATCTTATACTTGGTGACTTCAATCTAGTTCTTTCTACCCTTGATAGGTCTTCTAAGCACAACATCTCCAAAGAAACGAGAGCTTTAAATGATACACTGGACCAGATGGATTTCACAGAAATCTACAGAACTTTACATCCAAACTCAACTGAATACACATTCTTCTCAGGTGCACATGGAACTTTCTCCAGAATAGACCACATACTGGGTCACAAATAGGGTCTGAACTGATAACAAAGGATTGGGATCATCCCCTGCATATTCTCAGTCCATAATGCCTTGAAATTAGAACTAAATCACAACAAGAAGTTTGGAAGGACCTCAAACACGTCGAGGTGAAGGATCATCCTGCTAAAAGACGAAAGGGTCAACCAGGAAATTAAGGAAGAATTAAAATGATTCATGAAAACTAATGAAAATGAACATACAAGCATTCAAAATCTTTGGGATCAGCAAAAGCAGCCTTAAGGTGGAAATACATCACAATGCAAGCATCCATTCAAAAACGGGAAACTACTCAAATACAAAAGCTAACGTTACACATAAAGGAGCTAGAGAAAATACAGCAGATAGATCCTACACCCAACAGAAGAATAGAGTTAATTAACATTCGAGCAGAACACAAGGAAATCAAGACCAGAAAACTGTGGAACGGATCAACGGAACGAGGAGTTGGGTCTTTGAACGAATTAATAAGATAGATAAACCATTAGCCAACCTTATTAAAAAGAAGAGAGAGAATATTCAAATTAATAAAATCATGAATCAGAAAGGAGTGGTCACTACCAACAGCAAGGAAATAAAACGATTTTTAAAACATACTATTGGCTATAATATTATTATAATATTGGCTATAATTATTATTATATTATTGGGTATACACCAATAAATTAGGCATTCGAGAAGAAATGGACGCATTCCTGGAAAGCCAGAAACTACCAAAAAAATGGAACAGAAAGAAAGAGAAAAAATGAACAGGCCAATAACCAGGGAGGAAATTGAAGCAGTCATCCAAAACCTCCCAAGACACAAGAGTCCAGGGCCAAATGGCTTCCCAGGGGAATTCTATCAAACGTTTAAAGAAGAATTCATACCTATTCTACTAAAACTGTTTGGAAAGATAGAAAGATGGAGTACTACCAAATTCGTTCCATGAAGCCAGCATCACCTTCATTCCAAAACCAGACAAAGACCCTGCCAAAAAGGAGAATTACAGACCAATATCGCTGATGAATATGGATGCAAAAATTCTCAACAAGATCCTAGCCAATAGGATCCAACAGTACATTAAGAAAATCAACATGAACATGGAAAAATGCTCTGCATTACTTGCCATCAGGGAAATACAAATCAAAACCACAATGAGAACCACCTCACACCACTGAATGGGGATAATTAACAAGGCAAGAAACAACAAATGTTGGAGAGGATGCGCAGAAAAGGGAAGACTCTTACACTGTTGGTGGGAATGTGAACTGGTGCAGCCACTATGGAAAACTGTGTGGAGGTTCCTCAAAGAGTTAAAAATAGACCTGCCCTACGACCCAGCAATTGCACTGTTGGGGATTTACCTCAAAGATTCAGATGCAATAAAACGCTGGGACACATGCACCCTGATGTGTATAGCAGCAATGTCCACAATAGCGACACTGTGGACGGAGCCATGATGTCCATCGAAAGATGAATGGATAAAGAAGATGTGGTTTATGTATACAATGGAATATTACACAGCCATTAGAAACGACAAATACCCACCATTTGCTTCAATGTGGATGGAACTGGAGGGTATTATGCTGAGTGAAGTAAGTCAATCAGAGAAGGACAAACATATGTTGTCATTCAATGCGTTAATATAAATAATAGTGAAAAGGAATATAAGGGAATGGAGAAGAAATGTGTGGGAAATATCAGAAATGGAGACAGAACATAAAGACTCCTAACTCTGAGAAAGTAACTAGGGATGCTGGGAGGGGAGGAGGGCAGGGAGTGCGGGTGAATGGGTGACGGGCACTGAGGGGGACACTCGACGGGATGAGCACTGGGTGTTATTCTGTATGTTGGCGACATGAACACCAATAAAAAATAAAATTATTATTAAAAGAAGAAGAAAGAAAAAAGAAAGAAAGAAAGAAAGAAAGAAAGAAAGAAAGAAAGAAAGAAAGAAAGGGGAAGGAAGGAAGGAAGGAAGGAAGGAAGGAAGGAAGGAAGGAAGGAAGGAAGGAAGGAAAGAAGAGTGGCACCTTTGTGGCTCAGTTAGTTAAGTTTCTGCCTTAGGCTCAGATCATGATCCAGGTCCCAAGGCAGGCTATCTGTTCAGCAGGAACCTGTTTCTCCCTCTCCCTCTGCCCCTCTCGCTCATGCTTTTTCTCTCCACTCTCTCTCAAATAAATAAAAAATATATTTGAAAAAGAAACAAACCCACAAGGAAGAGAAATATCCCATGTAGAAATATTTCAAACAATTTTTGCAGACATTCCACCGTCAAGTTCATGAGCATAGCTTCCCACTCTTATGTGTGGAATACACATAGTAACTTCCTTCTACAAAATATAATGTGAAAAACTTAAAATAATATTGATAATATAATAATAATAATTAATAATAATAATAAAGGATCAGTTTACTGCGGAGAAAGGTGACAAACACTACCTCAGCAAGATCATCAGATTGATACCAAGACTGACAAATCATGTTGATAGTATCTATCCTTTATATGATATAATGAAAATGGCAGTATATCTCTGTATATAATCCACAAAAACTGTTCAATCATGAGATAAATGAGACATGTCCCAACTGAGGGAAATTTTACAAAATACTCTACTTCTCAAAGTGTTCCAGTTCAACAACAACAAGGAAAGGCTGAAAGACTGTCACAATCCAGAGGAGCCTAAGAAAACATGAGGACAAATGGAATGTGATATGAGGGATGGTAACTTAGCAAAAACTAAGGAAATCTGAATAAAGTATGGTCTTTAGTTATTGTGACTATTTTAATATTGATTCATTAGCTAATATTTGTACTGTACTAATATAAGATATCAATAATTGGAGAAATTGAGTGCAAGTGCATGTGAATGCACTGTAGTATCTTCTCAATTTCCCTATAAATCTTTGTTTTTTTCCTAATAAATAAGATTTATTTTGAAAATTGACTTAAATGAATCAGGCTCCAAGTGTGAAGACATTTTTAGAATCGTTGAATTAACTTTTGCCTTATTCTTAAAGAGTTCCTTTGATGGAAACTTAGTAAGAATTTTAGATCAGAAGGAAAGAAAAACACTTATGAATACGTATAATGCCTCCTCAACCTGAAAAGCAGTAAAGGATAACAAATAGCAAAAGTCAGATAAAAATACATCTAGTACAATAGACACCATATTGCAAGTGCATTTAAAATTAGCAGCGCATAACATTTATTTCCTTGACATTTGTCTTCAAAAGAGTTCACAGTGTTTCAGTGTCAGTTGAAACAGGGGAAGAATCTCAGGGAAGAATCCTTCACATAATAATAGGACCATTGGCAATAATGTCTCTTAGTACTTTCTAAATCCATAAAGATGCATTTTCTAATGAGTGACTGAGCTGTGAAGAAAGAGATGAGAAACCCTCATCCCTCTGAACTACTTGTGTCAGAATATTTTAACCATAGTACTACGGATAGTAAATTATCCTTATTAACAGGAAATACGTCTCACATTGGAATCTGAGCAATCAGATGGGCAGAGAAAAAACACTTTGACCCGCTCCTCATCTTTTAAAGACAAAGGAGAGTTTTTATATGTACAAAGTCAGTTTTCAAGATAGCCTTAGGGAATAAGAGTCAGCAGCATCGAATCCTGCTGCACAGCTGGGACACCCACACACCAGGTCTTTCTGATCACAATCACTGGGCCTGTCCCCCCAACACAGGATGCCACGCTGAGGTCATTTGCAATTGCTCTCTTAGGAGCTCTTGGGAAGGGGGAAGGAACTAGATAGGATGGGACAGGACACATGGAGGCCGAGAAAATTAGGGCCATTCCAATTTAAATTCAGCATTGGCAAATGCCCAGCCATCCCAGGCCCCTGTGAAGAAGAGATGAAATTTACATTACTTCAGTTACAGGAAAAAAACAAAAGTTACAACTTAATGTCCTAGAAAGCCTCACAATAGAATCAAAACAGAGCCCAGGCCAAGGGCTGGAAGCCCCTATTAGAATGAGAGCAGAGCTCAATGCCCTTGAAGGCCCCATATCAAAATGTAAACAGAACTTGAGGAATTGCTCCAGCCCTTCTGGAGGTCCCTGAGACCAGCCCTTAAAACTAAGCTAAAACCCAAGTCCGGGTCCTAGTCCCTGCTCCGCTGTGTTGGGTGTACTGGGACGCAAACTCGAGTTTGGAATTCAACCCTTGTGTGTTTGCATTGGTGTCAGCTCCTTAGTGGTTTCTCGGATACGCAATCTTGGGCACAATACCCCCATGTCCCCTCCCACCTTGGCTGAACCCCTATCCCCTCCCAACCAGGCTGACACTCCGTCACCTCCCCGCCCACAACAACTGGGCACAGGCCCTCACAAAGGTCTCATGGGCACGGTGGGGACTCCCCCCATCCCTGGCATCCCAGAGGAAGGAAGGAGGTTTTGGCAGGACACACTCCCATGGTGACCACAGGGCTCCCTGCCCAGCACAGCAGCTCGTGACAGGTCGGGGTCTGTCCCTGACGCCTGCTCCTCCTCCCTGGTTTTCCCACAGGAAATGAAGGAGGAGGCCCTGGTCTCCTCCAGGGACATCACGCAGGTAGACCTGGACGTCAACAGGACGTTCGGCAGCCACATCATATATTAGGACTGCTAGGGGTCGGGTGAGGCTGCTGGGCCAGGGGGCTTTGGGGCCCCGGGGGCTTCTGTGTAGGGAAAACGGGGCCTCTGACACCAGGGGGAGCAACAGCATCCAACAACACACCACTCCATGGTAGGGTGATTGGGATGACCACCGTGCACACCCCTCTGGGCCTCAGGGATGAGGAGGCCACTAGGATGGGGCCTCCAGGGGTTGCCATGGGAGCTGAACACCAAAGGGGAGAGGGACGGCCCCATGAGAAGCAGGGGATGGGGTGGGGGATGTGGGGGGCAGGGACCGGACCTGGGGGCCAGGTGGCATGGCCGCGGCTGGAGCAGGATACACATTGATCCCATGAGGGTTGGACGGGTCAGAGTGACACCCACTCTCGGTGATTTATATATTTCTAAATTCTATGCATTTAATTTGAGACAATTTGCAATTTGAAACCATGCATATTATGATGACCCCCAGATAATGCCCCCGGTCCAGCCACGGCCCTGCACTGACCACACCGCACCCCAGGGGCAGGTGTCACAACAAACCCCAGAACCCCAGACTGGGGTCGCCTTTAACTGTAGATGTCTCCTTGTGCATCTTAGGGGAAGGAGATACC
This sequence comes from Canis aureus, assembly GCF_053574225.1. Lineage (NCBI taxonomy): Eukaryota > Metazoa > Chordata > Mammalia > Carnivora > Canidae > Canis > Canis aureus. Next base: position 36,185,186 of record NC_135646.1, read on the forward strand.
CTGTGTGCGCAGGCCCCCCACGACATCCCCCTCATTCCCCACTCCCACTCCATCCCCCTACATCATCATCCCCAAAGGCATCCCACCTAAATGATCCCCCTCACACCCACACAGCCCCACACAATCCCCACCCACACTATACCCCAACACCATCCCCCCTACACCATCCCCCACACTCCACCACAATCATACCCCTGCTCCCACAGGATCCACCCCCACACCATTTATCCCTAGCAACGACCTGGTGCAGATGCCCCCTGTGGGACATGCTCAGCCTCCCCGAGTTTCTCTGTATACCCTGATCCCATCAGAAGCCCGGGTGTCCCATAGAGTACCCAGGGGTTGCAGGGAGCTGGAAAGACAGGGAGCCCCCGACAGGGTGGGTGCAGGTGAGTGGTGCAGAGGATCCACCGTGTCCTGCCTCTGCCCACTGTCCCTCCTGGAGGGCGGCACACCCTGCACAGGACACCAGCCCCTAACCCATAGGAACCTGGGATGACCTGGCCCCGGGCTCTGTGGGGGCTGAGTTGATTTGAGCCCCCCCCAGGCCTAACACAAAGACTAATGGGATCCAGCCCCCCATAGCCCTGGCCAGTCCTGGATTCTGGCCCCGGGCTGAGCAAGCCGTCTCACAGCTGGATGTGGCCTCTTGGGCCCTGGGCGTACCCCACCGATCCAGGTGGCTGACCTAGGGCGCCCTTTGGATCCTGGGACACCCCAGTGTGGGGAGAGCAGGGGTAGGCTGGTGGGCCCCACCCATACTCACACCAGGAGGCAGGCTGCTCCAGGTGCTGGGGTACCTGGGAGCCCGAGGCCGGGGTCCAGCTGCCCTGCGGGGACCCACACAGGAGCCCATGAGCTGCAGGTCCAGGTCAGCTCTGCTCTGACATTGGCCATTGGATCATCATATATATATATACAAATTTGTTTTTTTAATTTTTATTTATTTATGATAGTCACACACAGAGAGAGAGAGAAAGAGACATAGGCAGAGACAGAGGCAGGCTCCATGCAGGGAGCCTGACGTGGGACTCGATCCCAGGTCTCCAGGATCAGGCCCTGGGGCAAAGGCAGGCACTAAACCGCTGCGCCACCCAGAGATCCCTGGATCTTCTTTGTAGATATGCCTCTGAGGTGAGGAAACAAAAGCAAAAATACTATTGGGAATTCATCAAATTGAAAAGCTTCCGCAAAGTGAAGGAAAAAAACAAAGCTAAAAGGCAACATAAAAATGAAAGGAGTAATTGGTAAACAACACATCCAGTGAAGAGTTAGTATGCAAAACACATAAAGGAAATATAAATCTTAAGATCCTAAAAACAAATTATGCAACTGGAGATGGGCAGAAAAATGAATGGACTTTGTCTCTGACAAGATAGCCAGATGGCCACCAGACACACGGAAAGACACTAAGCGTCACCCATCATCAGGGAAGTGCAAACCAAAGCCACAATTATATGTCACCTGACAACCGTCATAATGGTGAATATTAACAACACAAGAAACAACAGGTGTTGGTGAGGCTATGGAGAAGGGGTAGCACCCTTACACTCCTGGTGGGCATGCAAAAAGATGTAGCCACTGTGGAAAACAGTGTGGATGGTCCTCGAGAAGTTAAAAAAGGGGATCCCTGGGTGGTGCAGTGGTTTGGTGCCTGTCTTTGGCCCTGGGCGCGATCCTGGAGACCCGAGATGGAATCCCACTTCGGGTTCCCAGTGCTTGAAGCCTGCTTCTCCCTCTGCCTGTGTCTCTGCCTCTCTCTTTGTGACTATCATTAAAAAAAATTTTAAAAAGAAATTAAAAATAGAGCTACCCTACGATTCCAAAATTGCAGAGCTAGGTATTTACCCCGTGGACACAAAAGTCTTTTAGTAGATTCTAAACACGCAGCACAGTGTTTGTAGCAGCGTAATCAACAACAGCCAAACTGTGGATACAGCCCAGATGTCCATCGGCAGATGAATGGGCAGAAAGATGTGGTAAATATACACACTGCGACATCACTCGGTCATCAGAAGGGATGAAATGAAGCCATTTGCAATGACGTGGAAGGAGTGGAAAGGATTTATGCTAAATGAACTCAGTCAGAGAAAGACAGATACCAAATACCATACAATTGCATTCACATGTGGATTTTAAGAAACCAAACAAACTGGAAAAGGAGCTCAGGGGGGATGAGAGAAGCAAACCAAGAGACACACTCTTAGTCACAGAGAATAAACTAATAAATACCAGAGGAAGGGGGGGGGGATGGGGAATCAGGGGATAGGGACAGTGGAGGGCACCTGTGACTAGTACCAGGCGTTGTATCCAAGGGTTGAATCACTATGTGGTAAACCGGAAGCTATATCGTACTGTGTTTACAAACAGGAATTCACGTAAAACTTTAAAATAATAATTGGTAGTATTGATGAAACATGGGCGCAGTAGAGATAATATCAGAAAGACAACTGAAAATCCAAATAAAGAGTCTTTAGACCCACAAATCCCCTCCTTAGCTCAGCTCGGGAGAAGCCTGCCATGTCTATTCTGACCCCAGCAGAAGCCTGTATTTTGATTCTCCGGGGAGGCCACTGACTTGGTGGAGTCAGGCTATCTTTGAACCCAAAACCTAGAGTGCATAAAACTTAACTGCCCAATACTAGGAGTCCGAGTGCAGGCACATTCCAAGACCCTCACTGTAGCATTCACTAACCTCACTAACCATAAACAGACATAACCCTAACCCTATACTTAATCCTAATGTTAACGTAACCCTTAAACAAAACCCATCACTAATCGAAAACCAAACACAAACCCAAAGACCAAAACACATTCACTGAAACTTTCTGCCAACCCTCACCCTAAATCCTAAACCTATTCTAAACCCTTAAGCCTGACCCCTACATTAAATCTAACCCTAACCTCTAACCCTAACCTTAACTTAATATACTCAAATCCTTCCTAACCTTAACCTGTACCCTAGCTTTAACCCAATACCAATCCTATCACATACCCCAAACTGTACTCTAACTTGTACCCTAAAACTAACTCCTAAACTACACCCTAAACCTATCTCTTACCCTTTTCCAAAACCATACCCTGACACTGACCTGACCCTAATCCCTAACTAAACACTAACCCTAAACCTAGCACTAACCCCTATCTTAAACCTAACCCTCGCCCTAACCCTAAACATAGCCTTTTACCCTAACCGCTAACCCTTACCCCTAACCCTAACTCACACCCTAACCCCTAACCCTAAATGGAAACCTAAGCCCAACCCTAACTGTAACCATAACCCTAACACCACCTCCAAACCTCCTGCCCTAATCCCTAAAGCCTAAACCTTACTCTAAATCCTATCGCTGGGATCCCTGGGTGGCGCAGTGGTTTGGCGCCTGCCTTTGGCCCGGGGCGCGATCCTGGAGACCCAGGATCGAATCCCACATCGGGCTCCCAGCATGGAGCCTGCTTCTCCCTCTGCCTGTGTCTCTGCCTCTCTGTCTCTCTCTGTGTGACTATCATGAATAAATAAATAAAATCAAAAATAAATAAATAAATAAATCCTATCGCTAACCCTAACCCCGTTCCCTAATCCCTAACACCCATCCTAACTCCTAACCACTGACTCTTACCCTTATCCCTCACCCTAACCTGTATTCCGTAACCATAAGCTTAATCACAAACACCTAACATCTAACCTAAGCCTAACCACCAACTGCCTCCCCTCCCCTGACCCTACCATTCATTCTACCCATTCACTTACCCTGTGGTTCTGAGTAGTCCCTTCTGATGTGGACGTGGCCCCCAACGGAGCCTCCAGAGTCCTCCAGGGGGTCCTGAGGAAGCAGGGCTCCTGTGAGTGCGGACGTGGCCCCACGTGTTCCTGAGTCATAGTCAGCGGGTCCTGAGGATGCTGGGTCTCCTGTCACTGTGGACTATGCCTCACATCCTCTGGAAGCCTCAAGCAGGTCCTCAGGTGGCCGGGTCCTCCTGTCAGCCTGGACATGGCCCCCACATCCCCCAGAAAACTCATGGTGCATCCTGAGGAGGCTGTGGGCTCCTGTCAGCATAGACCCAGCCCCATATTTCCATAAGCCAAAGTCCAGGTCCTGTCAGGATTGACGTGGCCCCACATTTTCCTCAGCCTCACCATAAGACCTGAGGAGGCTGGGGGCTCCTGTCAGCATAGATGTGACCACAAATCTTCCAAAAACTTCACAGTGGGTCCCGAGGAGGCTGGAGACTCCTGTCAGTGTGGATTGGCCACCCACATTTTTCTGAGGGCTCACCACAGGCCCTGACAAGGCTGGGGTCTTCTGTCCGCATGGACGTATCCCATATTTCCCCAAGTCAACACCGGGGGTCCTAAAGAAGTCAGCATCCTGTTGTGTAGATGTCACCCAACGTCCTCCCGAACATCACTGAGGGTTCTGAGGAGGCCAGGCTCCTGTCACCGTGAATGCGGACCCCAACTTCCAGAAGCCTCAACTTATGTCCTGAGGTGGCCCAGGGGCTCTTGTCAGCGTGGATGTGGGCCCATATCTTCCTGAAGACTCCCCGTGGGTCCTGAGTGGCCCAGGGGCTCTTTTCAGCCTGGATGCAAGCCCACAATTTCCTGAAGCTGCGGCTCATCAGCGTGGACGCTTCCCCACATCCTCCTCAGGCCTACCCCAGCACAGGCTTGCTCCTGTTATTGCAGGCAGATTAAGCCTACTGCCCATTCATGCCCCCTGGATGGGGCCTGGACTCGGGCGCCCCCTGTGGGACGCTCAGGCTTTGTAGGAGGCTGTGCAGGAGACAGCGGGTGCTTCAGGGACAGCACCTGCCTCCTTTCAGGCTCCAGCTGGGGCCTGTTAGCTTCAGAAACGTCTCACTGAAACGGAGCCCAACACCCGGCTTCCCCAGAAATACTAAAGGACAAGGAATTGGAGCCCACAGGACGCGAAATGAAACGTGGACCAGACTTTTACCACATCCCACAAAACTTACTCAACCCTCTTCCACTGTGGGCGGGACTGCGGGCTGGTGCAGCCACCCTGGAAACAGTTTGGAGGCTCCTCAGGAAGTTACAAATAGAGCCGCCCTGCGACCAGCAGGTGAAAGGCCTGAGCTCACTCCGAAGATACAGATGCAGTGAGAATCGGGACACCTGCATGTCCTGATGTTCACAGTATCCGGGTCAACAGTAGCCACACTGTGGGAGGATCCTCGGTGCCCTCGGGCAGATGATGGATAAAAAGGATGGGAGATAAATGATGGTCATAGAGAGAGGAATGGTATTCAGCTATCAAAGAGAAAGAAATCTTTCCATTTGCAATGACGTGGATAGAACTAGAGGGATATGTTAAGTGAAATAAGTCAGTCAGGAAAGAGAATGACCGTGTGGTGTCATTCATAGGTGGGATTAAAGAAGCAAAGCATATAACAACTGTGAAGGGAAGGAAAAACAAGATGAAAACATTTCTCAAACTGTTTTGACTGTGTATTCTATGGTGTATTCTATGTAGAACACTGACAGAGTTCTAAGCAGAAAATACCATTAATTATATATTGTAAAAACTCATAAAGGAAAACTCCATCACAAATTTTCTATTTTTTTTTAATTTTTTATTATTTCATCACAAATTTTCTAAACCCTTGCCTGTGTTTCAGTATTTCTGTAGAAGCTTGTATTAACAGAAACGGAATAGTCATTTTATATTTGTTCTAATAATTAATGCATAGGTTATATTCATTTATAGCATTAAACTTATGTGGGGAGTTGGAATCACTTCCCAAGTCTAAGTTTCCATAGTAGAACTTGACTTGGTGATGATGAGAATATGGCTTTGTCTGTCTATAGGTTAGGGAACCAGAATGTAGAATGCAGTTTAAATGGGCTGTGTGTGTGTGTGTGTGTGTGTGTGTGTGGTGCAGGGGAGTGGGGGGTGGGGAGGAGATTCACTGGCTCAGATATTTTTCTTTGAATTCTTTATGAACACTTTCAATCTCATCAATTCCTTCAATTCCTTTCCAACTTAATCTTCCTCTTTTCCTTATTATCACTGTTCTCACAGTGTCCTTTTTGTACCAAATCCTGTTTCTCCTCTTTGCCTGTGGACTGGCCTTTCCTTTTCATGTTTTGTGCAGCTTCCCTTTGTATATGGGACACATTATCTGTATCACATCTTTGGAGCTCTTGTTGTCTTTTCCCACTGAGGCTGCCCTTTGTCTGGGCTACTTTTCCCTGCTAAAATTCTTTCCTTCTATGGTGATCTGTTTAACTTTTATGCAAATTTCACTGTACATACTGCCTCTCAGCACTCTCATTTTTAGTTGTTTGTGGACATGCTCCAGTCACCTTATGTGAGCTGAATTTACCTTTGGTGCCATATTTTTTTCCCTCTTTTGATGGTTCCTTCCTTTTCCAATGTCAATCTTCCTTTCCTGTACAAGAATGTTTTCTTTAATGGCTTTCTTTTATTGTTGATGAAATTTTCTGTGATTTTTTTACTTTTATCACTTCTTCAGGCTCATTGTTGGTCTTTTTACTTTGCTTTCATGACCTGTTCCATTGAAGGCCTTCTGTTTTCAGTCTTGGGTCTCTTGTTTCCTGGAATATTCCGTCATTATCTGTGTTATATACATATAGCATGGTCCTCAAAGAAAGTACCATTTATGTGACAAGAAATTATGTTTCTCTTTTATCAACATATTTATTAGAGTAGAATCGTATACAACTAAGGATCTTGCATCCATGCAAAGATTTAGGAATATCTTGGAATAGCTATTATGTTGGATTGAATGTTAAAGTAAAATACTCAAAATATATTGCTGAGAGTTAAGATCAAGATGGATTTAAAATCTAGTTAACTAATGACTCTCAAATTGTCAAGATTCAGAGTGCTTTTAAATGTCATTTAGCCCATTTGTCATTCAGTATCAAATTTCCACATCCTAAACAAATAATTATTTAAACAAGGGTAATCAAATACAGATTAGCTGATCAGATTTTAGTATTTTCCTTACATTGAATGAAAATCTGTCTTAATGTAGATTTGCATTTGAGCCCGAATTCTACTAACATCACACGTTAAAGAGAGAGAAAAAAAATCTAGTTCTTTGCATTATAGTGTTTCAAACATTTGAAAAACAGACAATTTTATCTCCATCCTTCAACTTGAAAATTTTTAATCCTGACTGCATATATCCAGTTCTTATAATGAACTTTTCCTCAAATAGAGTTTTTTAATATAATTTCACAATCCTTGTCATATCCTTTTTAGCACATTTCTGGTTGCCTAGATATATGTTCCTTTATGTTCTTACCAAAATTGAACACATCAATCTGGGAGGTGTTTGAGCAACTAACAGAAGATCTATCTCCTTCAATCAAGAGATTATAGTATTATAATATAATGAAATATGTGATTATATTAACATTGTAAAAATTAACACATATGGAACTTCTTTACTTTTTATCTATAGTGTACTATTCTATTGCATTTAGGTATGAGGACATATTGTATGTAAACTTGCAAAATTTGGCCCACCATTCTTACTTATCAAGATGCTTTTGGAGACTGATTTTTATCCTATTATATATTCAATCATTCTTCTCTTGATTGATGCCATTCTCTGTCCATGTTATTGACAGCGAACAGAATATATTCAAGGTCAGAATTCTGTGAAACTCCATTACAGACTGACATTCATCTCCTACCCAGCATTCTTTGAACACCATCATTCAGTTTGTAATCCACCTAATTGAAATATCATCCAACCCTCCTTGAGCTCTAATCTCATAAAAACAGCTTGTCAAATGCCAATATGTTTAATGCATTTCCCTTATCAGCCAGTCTAATAATTCTTTCAACCCACATTTTATAAGCCTTCCTACTAGGGTAAATAAAATAGATCAGGTTCATAGATTCTGATAATTTCAACTCAGGTTTTGATTTAGATGAATTCTGTATTTCTCAGTAGTCCATATGATCACACTTTACATCTGTTTTCGTGGTTACCCAAAGTGAAAAACATGGTTTAGTTCCCTTGCTTAGTTCTCATATAAGTTCTATGATAAATGCAGTGTTGATATTTTTGAAATTTTTTTCTTTTCTCCTTCCTGAGCCCAAACCACAAGTCCAATATAAAATAATTTGTCATTCTTTAATAAATAGGTATCCCTAAAATCATAGCCATTTCCTGGAAAGATACAGCAGTCATAAGATCTTTTGAGATTATCCAATAGTCCCATTCTCAAGCACAGCACAGAAACTTAACAATATGAACAGATTTTAGAAATATATTTTAAATTATACAAAAAATTTACCATTTTCAATCTCAGGTCCATCAAAGTGCTTCTTTCATTGTCTAGACATGGAGGCTATTCTATTTTGCTTGATAAATTTTTACCTAGCAATACTAATTATTACCAGAAGGACACAAATATAACTAGGTAAAGGACATGAGAAATAAATATATTGAAGTTTGAATAGATACGTAACACAAAATCGACATGGTAAAGCTGAAAACAGAATTCCATAGAAGAAGAACATCTTGTCTTTTTTTTTTAATTTTTATTTATTTATGATAGGCACACAGTGAGAGTGAGAGAGGCAGAGACACAGGCAGAGGGAGAAACAGGCTCCATGCACCGGGAGCCCGACGTGGGATTCGATCCCGGGTCTCCAGGATCACGCCCTGGGCCAAAGGCAGGCGCTAAACTGCTGCACCACCCAGGGATCCCCCATCTTGTCTTTTAATTCAGTATTTTCTGGGCTATTAATTTTACTCAAAGTCGTTTATTGGTGTTGTTTCTTTGTTTTAAATCTTGATTTTAGAACACTTTAGAAAAAAATGTAAATGGCCTACAGAAGAGCAAATCTTATGCACATATAGAAAAAATCAAAGTAGAATAAGAATGTATACTTAGCTTTAAATGATAAAATGTTTATTGTTCTTTTGTCTAATTTACTATGTATATAAATGATAAACTAAGGAAAATGACCAAAAACTTGGAATGATAACTTAATCCTGACAAAGAACAAATCTGAAAGTCTTAAAGATGAGGCTACTCAGCAAAACTCCTGTTGATAATTGCAGCTCTTTATCAACTGAATGTTCAGTTTCACTTGGGCCCTACACTGAACTCATGCTTTATTTATTCAAGGATTTAGGTATGTGTGGGTATGTCTGAAAAATGCTATCCCAAGTCTTTCAATGGTTCTATTTACATGGGAGTGCTGGGAGCTTCCTGGGAAAGAATTCACCCAAACAGGAGAGTGGAGCACATGTTTTTAGTTCAGAGAGAATCATGTGGATAAAGTGATGTACAATATGCTTGCAGTCATTTTCATTGTTCTTTGGCATCATGCTGATGAATTAATGCCTGGATGATTTTTAAAAAAGGCTGTAACAAAATATAGTGAAGAATAAAAGAATATAGACATTGAGAGACAAAGCGTCAGCAACATTCAAGTTAGTGGGTTCTTCAGTGACAGGAGATAGTACTTTCAGCTATGAAAGGAAGGTGCATTTCTAAAGTTGTCAGATTGAGCAAGTAAAAACAAAGGATGCTCTGTTAAATTTGATTTTCAGATAAGGAGTACTTTTTTTCAGTATAAGTAATTTCCATGAAATATTGAGGGCATACTTATTTAAAAATTTGTTTTTCATCTGAAATTCACATTTAATGGGGCATTGAATTTTATTTGGCATACTCCAGGCATGACAGTAATATTGGCAATGGCAGTAAAAGTGGTCAGGACTTTTAACTCAGATATATTTGCTCTTGATATTAGAAAGCCTTGCATGCAATTCAGAAAGTAAAAGTTCCTACGATGAGCAACGACATCATAGCACCATCAAGTATTTCCTCATATTGGCCCTGAATTTATAACCATTAATCTGTTATAATGCTCTTTGTCTTGCTATGAAATTCCTTTCTCCCTTCATATGCATAGTTTCAAACAATTTTTTTATATAATGAAATTTGATCCAGAAAAAGAAAATATGCAGGGAAGAATAATAAGATATAATAAGATAAAAATAAAATGTAATAATAAAGTGCTTTCCTGAGCCTATCATGCACCATAGAATAGAATATCACCCATATGGTGGCCATGTTCCTCTCATATCTCATTACCTTCTTCATTAATGAAAACTACTATTCTGAACTTTGTGTTTATTAATTTCTTGCTTTTTAAATTACTTTTTGCAATGGTATCCCTAAATAATGTGTGGTTTGATTTTATTTATGCCTAATTTTATAAATGTTATTATGCTGCAACTTGCTTTCTAAGGTGTATCCATGTTGTGGCTTTTGCCTCTAATTCACATATTTTCACTGATATACAATATTCTATAGGTAAGTCTACAAGTCATTTAGCCTTATAATATTGATGAATATTTTGTTATTCTTCCCTGTTGTTATAGTTGTTATTATAAATAATGCTATTCTGATATTAATTTGTATGTCTGCAGATGTTTATGCAAGATTCCCTCTTTAAATAGTATATGTAGATAGGGCATTTTTGACTTACAGGAAATGGGAATATTTAGTTTTACAAGATAATACCTAATTTACTAGTTTTCCAGTGATTGTACCAATTAAATTCCCACCAGCTGTGTCTAATGTTTCCCCTTTTTGACATCCATATCAACACACAGTATTTGCAGAATTCTTAATTTTTGCCAATCTGATGGGTATAAAATATCTTAATATGTTTTAATTTATGGTTCTCTGAATGCTAATGAAATTAAACAGTTTTTCCCACACTAAATGGCCATTCTTATTTTTCTTCCATGAAATGATTTTTGTTTTCTGTTAGGATATTCATCCTTTATGTATTTATTTAGGAATTCCATTATAAATTTGAATTATTTCATATTCATATCTGTTTAGATTTTCTCCTAACTTTGTAAAAATCTTGATAGTAGTCTTCTCTTTATTTTGTCTTTCCTTCTACCATTTTGAAAACATTCCTTTGTATTTTTACTTATGTCTTATATTGGATATTTAATATATTCATGTTTTGATCTTCTCTCCTTTTACAATGCTTTTTTTTTCTTCTCATTATCATTTTTTATAGTTACCTGCTTCAGTATCTGTGGATTCATGCCTTTCATTGGTTTTGGTATTTTTTTTTGTTTTTGGTTTTGGTATATTTTTAAGTAGCATGAATGTTATCTCTCCTCCATTTCTTCTAATATCTCTTTATAAGATGCCTATTAGACATATGTTATAATTTTTCTCATTCTATTATACATATGTGCACACATATATGTTATTTATCAATATTTTTATCTTTCTCTGATGCTTAGGTAATATTTTTTTTAGATTCATATATAATTTTCCAGGGGCAGAAAAAAATTTTATTTAAACAGAACCTGATATGGGGTTTTCAATTTCAATACTTTTATGCTTCCCGAGAATTCTATTTGCTTGTATTTATTTATTTATTTATTTATTTATTTATTTATTTATTTATTCATGAGAGATGCATAGACACACACACACACACACACACAGAGGCAGAGACACAGGCAGAGGGAGAATCAGGCTCCATGCAAGGAGCCCAATGTGGGAGTCAATCCCAGGACTCCAGGATTGCACCCTGGGCCGAAGGCAGGTGCTAAACCACTGAGCCACTCAGGGATCCCCTATTCATTATATTTAAAGTTTGCCTGGTTGCTGTTCCCAGATATCAGTTATTGGCTCTAGGAAGACATCAATTTTCTGGGATCAGCTAAATGTTAATTATTTTTTTCTTGCAAATTCAATAAGCTTTTAAAAGTAATTATTTTGGTAGCATATGATATTCTTGTACTTTGAAGTGGATTCATTCAAAATATTTGTTTTGCCATACTTCTGGAGTAGAAGCCCACGATTACTTATTCTCCTTGTCTTAAGTTAAATCTTCCTTTTTGAGAGGTCTCTCCTCACTCTCAGGTTAGGTTAATTATCTTTGTGTAGTGTTCCTTCCTTTTCCTAATGCTTCTCACAGAATTACTTCAGATTAATTTTCTCCAATAGGCCTTAAACTCCTTGCAGCAATTAACCATACACATTTAGCCCTGGCTCATGGATTTATCATATGCAAAAAACTTATTTAAGTTAGTTTTTTAAATTCAGTTTGCATCAACTTCATTCAGAGGTTTTGACAGCTGTGTTGTCTCTACAACATGAGTAATAGTAGCAAGAGGGGATATTATCACAATGGGATTGAAATCAAGGAAGTTAAAAATGTCCAATGCCATAGTTTAGCACTATTGTTTAGCTGAGAAGGAGATATCATGAGAGTTCCCTTAAATTTTAGGAGAATTTTGAAGGGCTTTGGAGCTTCTTACGAAAAACAAGCAGAGCTAGAGAAGTAATGATTTCATAATCCCATGTTACCTTTAGGCTGTGTGTCCTTGAAAGCATAGGTAACCTTATCATAGTTATTTAGAACTAAGGTAACATTGAGTTTTCTTTCACTAAACTAGTAAATTCGGTGTTCTGATCACAGAACACTATCATCTCACATTTTTAAATTTTAAGGGAATTAGCTAGTGACTTCATTGATATTTCCATTACCTATTGAAAAAAAAAAACACAAGAGTTTTCCTAGCAATATGACTATAATTCTACCAGCTAGCTTCAGAACATACTGAGTTTTAACAGGCAGTATATGGTTCATAGAGACAGTCTTTGTGAGATATTACATAGTAGGTTTTAGATTTCTTTTTTCTCTAGCATTTGATATACCCAATCAAAGGCAGAAAAAGGCAGATGGTAAATCTCAGCAAGCCAAATTTTTACTGCAACTACTATGATATCTCATCTTTATGATGTATAGGATTTCCCCCCTTCTTTGCTTTGTTGTAAATCATGAGTTTTCCCTCATGTTTTATCATATGTGTATTTCAGCTTTTTTTCTGATATGAATTCCATTTTTTATTTTCCTTGATGAATCATTTCACTTTCTAAATGTTTAATTTGAGCTTCCATGTCTTTTATGGTCCTTATGATTATAAAAGCTTATATGAGGTTTCCTCAGACAAAACTGATGCATTTCATAGCTAGAATATCTACTTCTGTATAGATATGAGGAGAAGAATGAGTCCATTATAATGGCAACAGGAACTATACTACATTGGGGTTTAGCAATGTCCTGTAAGGCCACAGCTTGAGCAGATAAAACTATCCTTTTCACTGCACATGACTACAGAGAGTGTCTCTCTTGTGAACCATGAATAGTGAAGAATTACCATAGGATAAGCAGCTACAGATAATAAGCAGCTACAGAGAGCTTCTCTATGGGAAAATGATCTGGAAATGCTGTCCCCTTATCCAAATAGGGCAAAAAGTTAGCTTGGATGAGACTGTTGGGGGTAGCAATATCAGGAGGTGGTTGCCATTCTATAGATTATATCTTATAAAGCCCAAAGCATTATAAAAGACTCACTAAGAAAATCTGAGGCAAGATTAACAAGAAAGGCTAATAGTTGCTTATAATATTACCTCTCTTTTAAAAGTGTATTAATTAAATCTACTAAGTATAAAAGAACTTTTAGAAGTATCACTTCATCTACATTCCTAACACTTAGCACCAAAAAAAATCTTTTAGTATTGGAAGTAAAGTTTTAAAATCTCTGCATTTAGAATAAGAGTGTCAGTAGACTGGTCACTATGGTTTGTCATTTACTTTATTTTTCTCATCTCATACAGTAGAATTGTGGCTATATAATTTTTTAATACTATAAATATAAAAATCTAATTACCTGATATTGAGTTAGAAAAAAACTCAACTACCTACAAATAATATTAATTTGTATTCTTTTTTCAAATTTAAAAGTCTTTATCCATTTTGAATATCCTTACAACTGATACATATGTGTGAGTATAGTATATATATATACACTGAAAAACTTTTGGAATAGATTCCTTCCTCTGTAATCAATATTCTGGTAGATTTTTTTTTTAAGTTGCTATTTTGATGTAGAAATGAGGTGAGTGGTATATGAGCTGAAATGAATTAATTTATAAAATGGTTAGGGTTTATTTATTCATAGCTCTGGGAACTGCACTACAAAATTGAGACCTGTATAAAAACTAAGTATTTGTTTACTCAATGTAAAAATACACTGCTCACATCACTTAACACTCGGATTAATTATATTGTAAACTTTAAAGGTACAATTTACAGGACCAAGCCGGACTCTTGGAGATCAAGAGCATGCAAGTTCCTGGTGTATTCTAAACTTTTCTTTTTACTCTTTAAAATCTGATATTTCAAATAGTGTTTCTCAACAAGATGAAAACAGTTGCAGGAAATACAGACTCTTAATGATAGGAAACAAACTGAGGGTCGTTGGAGGCGGGGGGGGTGGGTTAACAGGAGACCGGCATGAAGGAGGGCATGTGATGTCATGAGCACTGCTGTTATCTCCAACTGGTGAATCCCTGAATTCTTCCTCTGAAAGTATAATACACTATCCGTTAATTAATTGGGTTTAAATTAAATTAAGTTAAAAAATCAGTTGTATCAAAGCACATTTCCTTCTGGACTCTCTGTTTTGCTCATTCAGCTTATACTGGGACCACCCGCCGTGGGACTGGTTTGCCTACATAGGCTCCATGCCTCGTCCATGGCCCAGCCCAGGGCTAGAACTCACCACCCCTAATATCGGGACAGGAGGTGTGGTCAGGAGTCGGATGCTTAACCAACGGAGCCAGGTGGGGGCCCGAAAACCACACTGCTTTATCCTGTGTCTCTGTGACATCATTTGAAATCGGAAAGTGCTGCATCCCGCTCTGTCCTGCTTCTCAAATACTGATTTGCTGTCCCAGGTCATTTGTGGGGGCGGATGGATGTTACGGATTTTTTTTCCTACTTCTAAGACCTGCCACCATGATTTTGATAGGAATGACATTGAAACTGAGGGTGCCTACAGGAACTGCAGACATTTTCATAAGATGAGGCTCCCACCCCACGAGCCCAGGATGGCCTCCCAGAGCCTGGTATGGCTCAGTGCACAAGTCTTGTGCTCCTTTGGTTCAGTCTCATTATTTATTTTCCTTGATGCTCCTGAGAAGGCCTTCACGTCCTTCCTTTCCTTCCTGAGTGCTCATTGTCGGGACACAGCAAGGCTACTCTGCTCTGTAGGGTCAGTTTGTGTCCGTGAATTTACTGAACTCACTCCTTAGTTCTAACACGTTTTGGTGGAGGCTCCTGGGTTTCCTGTTTCCAGTACCGCATTTTCAGCATATAGCAACAGTGTGACATACCCCTTCCAGGTGTGGAACCTTTGCTGTTTACAGCTTAATGTCCTAGAAAGCTCCACAATAGAATCAAAACTGAGCCCAGGCCAAGGGCAGGAAGCCCCTATTAGAATGAGAACAGAGCTCAATGCCCTTGAAGGCCACATATAAAAATGTAAACAGAACTCGAGGAATTCCTCTAGCCCTTCTGGAGGTCCCTGAGACAAGCCGTTAAAACTAAGCTAAAACCCACCTCGGGATCCAAGTCCCTGCTCCGCTGTGTCGGGTATACTCGGATACCAGCTTGAGCTTAAAAATAAACCATTGTGTGTTTGCTTCGGTGTGGGCTTCTTGGTGGTTTCTCGGATTCGCAATCTTGGGCACAACAGTCTGAGGTAAAAAAACAAAACCAAAAGCAGCTCGGACGTAGGCAGAGTGAAAGCAGGATTCTGAGAAATGAGCTTGGGGGCTCCTCTGTGGAGGGCCTGCAGGCGGGGGGTGGGATGATCAGCCTCAGACCCAGAGGACCCAGCATCCCCACCAGCATCATGCCAAACAGCGCTGAGTCTCAGGGAGCAGCACAGTGCCACCCGCTGGAGGCAAGAGTCACTGAAACCCACCCGGCCCCTGACCCTGCAGGTGCATCACCTAGGCAGATGTGCACCTGACAATCAGCACCATGGGCCATCCCCAGACACCGCACAGACCACTCACTGCCAACAAGTTGTCAGACCACAGAGGCTGTAGAGATTCAGCACTGCCTGGAAAGTAGGGTCTAGCTTCCTTTGTAATTTGTGCTTTATTTTCATTTAATTTCTTTCATTCTATTTTATTAATTGCCTTATTTTAATTTTTATGTACGTACCATATATATTTCTTATTTTTACACTCATGGTACTTTAATTGTGTTTGTTATTTTGGGATTTAGAATCTTTTAACAAGGAGGCCAAAATAATCCGGTGTTTTTTTTTGGGGGGGGAGGGAAGTTGTTATTGTTTTTCTTGTTTTTTCTATTTCTTCCTTCTTTCTTTTCTGGAAAAAATAATGAGATGTAGAAATTCAACTCCATAAAATAACATGAGGTAGTACTCACAGCCAGGAAGTCCATCAATACAAATATATGATGTCTAACTAGAGTTTAAAACAATGATTATAAAGATAGCATCTGGGCTAGAAAAAGAGCACAACAGAAAACTAGAGAATCCCTTACTGTAGAAATAAAAGAACTAAAATTTAGTCAGGCCAACGTTAAAAATGCTATAACTGAGATGCAGTCCCAAGTGGAAGCCTTAAAAACAACGAAAGTTATGGACCACAGAGACAGATTTAGGGAACTCAGCCACTTATTAAAACAATAACAATCATGTCATAGGAGACTCAGAAGATGAAGGGAGAGAAAAGGTGGGCCTTGCTCATCCATTAGAAACGACAAATACTCACCATTTGCTTCAACGTGGATGTAACTGGAAGGTATTATGCTGAGTGAAGTAAGTCAATTGGAGAAGGACAAACATTGTATGTTCTCATTCACTTGGGGAATATAAATAATAGTGAAAGGGAATATAGGGGAAGGGAGAAGAAATGTGTGGGAAATATCAAAAAGGGAGACAGAACATAAAGACTCCTAACTCTGAGAAACGAACTAGGGGTGATGGAAGGGGAGGAGGGCAGGGGTGGGTGTGAATGTGTGACGGGCACTGAGGGGGGCACTTGACGGGATGAGCACTGAGTGTTATTCTGTATGTGGGCAAATTGAACACCAATAAAAAGTAAATTTATTATAGAAAGAAAGAAAGAAAGAAAGAAAGAAAGAAAGAAAGAAAGAAAGAGAAAAGAAAGAAAGAAAGAAACAAAGAAGAAAGAAAGAAATAGGGGCACCTGGGTGGCTCAGTCAGTTAAGCTTCTGCCTTAAGTCAGATCATGATCCAGGTCCCAATGTAGGCTCCCTGTTCAGCAGGGAACCTGCTTCTCCCTGTACATCTGCCCCTCTCACTCATGGTTTTTCTCTCCTCTCTCTCTCTCTCAAATAAATAAATAACATCTTTGAAAAAGAAAAAAAACAACACACAAGGAAGAGAAATTTCCCATGTAGAAGAATTTCAAACAAATTGTGCAGACTTTCCACCGTCAAGTTGGTGAGCATAGCTTCCCACTCTTACGCGTGGAATACACATAGTAACTTCCCTCTACAAAATATATTATGAAAAACTTAAAATAATAATGATAATATAGTGATATTAATAATAATAATAGGAAGAAGAAGAAGAAGAAGAAGAAGAAGAAGAAGAAAGAAGAAGAATCACTTAACTACGGAGAAAGATGACAAACACTACCTCAGCAAGATGATCAGATCGATACCAAGACGGATAAATCATGTTGATAGTATCTATCCTTTATATGATATAATAAAAATGGCAGTATATCTCTGTATATAATCCACAAAAACAGTTCAATCATGAGATAAACAACAGACATGTCTCAACTGAGGGAAATTTACAAAATACTCTACTTCTCAAAGTGTTCCAGTGCAACAACAACAAGGAAAGGCTGAAAGACTGTCACAATCCAGAGGAGCCTAAGAAAACAGGAGGACAAATGGAATGTCATATGAGGGGTGGTAACTTAGCAAAAACTAAGGAAATCTGAATAAAGTTTCATCTTTGGTTAATGCGAATATTTTAATATTCATTTATTAGCTAATATTTGTACCGTACTGATATTAGATATCAATCATTGGAGAAACTGAGTGCAAGTGCATGCAAATGCTCTGTACTATCTTCTCAATTTCCCTATAAATCTTTGTTTTTTTCCTAAGAAATAAGATTTATTTTGAAAATTGACTTAAATGAATCAGGCTCCAAGTGTGAAGACATTTTAAGAATAGTTGAATTAACTGTTGCCTTATTCTTAAAGAGTTCCTTTGATGGAAACAAAGTAAGAATTTTATATCAGAAAGAAAGAAAAACACTTATGAACACGTATAATGCCTCCTCAACCTGAAAATCAGGAACGATTAATAAATAGCAAAAATCAGATAAAAATACTTCTATTATAATAGACACCATATTGCAAGTGCATTTAAAATTAGCAGCGCATAACATTTATTTCCTTGACATTTGTCTTCCAAAGAGTTCACAGTGTTTCAGTGTCAGTTGAAACAGGGGAAGAATCTCAGGGAAGGATCCTTCACATAATAATAGGACCATTGGTAATAATGTCTCTCAGTTATTTCCAAATCCATAACGATCCATTTCCTGAGGAGTGACTGAGCTGTGAAGAAAGAGATGAGAAACCCTCATCCCTCTGAATTACTTGTGTCAGAATATTTTAACCATAGTACTACGGATAGTAAATTATCCTTATTAACAGGAAATACGTCTCACATTGGAATCTGAGCAATCAGATGGGCAGAGAAAAAAGGCTTTGACTGGCTCTTCATCTTTTAAAGATAAAGGAGAGCTTTTCTATGTATAAAGTCAGTTGTCAAGATAGCCTTAGGGAATAAGAGTCTGCAGCATGGAATCCCGCTGCACAGCTGGGAAGCCCGTGCCTCAGGTCTTCCTGATCCCAAATCCCTGGGCCTGTCCCCCAACAGACCCTGCCAAGCTGAGGTCTTTTGCAATTGCTCTCTCAGGAGCTCCGGGGAAGGGGGAAAGAGCTAGATATGATGGGAGGGGATGCAAGAAGGCCAAGAAAATGAAGGTCTTTCCTCTTTAAGTTCAGGGTTCGAACAGGTCCATCCATCCCAGGCCCCTGTGAAGAAGAGGTAAAAATACATTACTTCAGTTACAGGAAAAAAACAAAAGTTTGCAGCTTAATGTCCTAGAAAGCCCCACAATAGAATAAGAACTGAGCCCACCCAAGGGCTGGAAGCGCCTATTAGAATGAGAACAGAGGTCAATGTCCTTGAAGGCCCCATATCAAAATGTAAACAGAACTTGAGGAATTACTCCAGCCCTTCTGGAGGTCCCTGAGACAAATCCTAAAAACTAAGCAAAAACCCACCACGAGGTCCAAGTCCCTGCTCCTCTGTGTCGGGTGAACTTGGACGCAAACTCGAGTTTGGAAATCAACCCTTGTGGGTTTGCATCAGTGTCAGCTCCATAGTGGTTTCTCAGATTCACAATCATGGGCACAACACCCCCATGTCCCCTCCCACCTGGGCTGAACCCCTATCCCCTCCCACCCAGGCTGACACTCAGTCACCTCCCCGCCCACAACAGCTGGGCACAGGCCCTCACACAGGTGTCACGGGCACGGTGGGCACTCCCGCCATGCCCGGCCTCCCAGAGGAAGGAAGGAGGTTTCGGCAGTACACACTCCCATGGTGGCCCCAGGGCTCCCTGCCCAGCACGGCAGCTCCTGAGAAGTCGGGGTCTGTTTCCCTGACGCCTGCTCCTCCTCCCCGGTTTTCCCACAGGAAATGAAGGAGGAGGCCCTGGTCTCCTCCAGGGACATCACGCAGGTAGACTTGGACGTCAACAGGACGTTCGGCAGCCACACCATATTTTGGGATGTCTAGGGGGTCAGGTGAGGCTGCTGGGCCAGGGGGATTCAGGGCCCTGAGGGAGGCCCGGGTCCTTCTGGGTAGGGAAAATGGGGCTTCTGAGGCCGGGGGAGCAATAGAAGCCAAAAACACACTGCTCCATGGTAGGATGCTGGGGATGACTCCCGTGCCCACACTCCCGATGCCTTGGGGATGAGGAGGCCAGAAGGATGGGGTCTTCAGGTGTTGTCATGGGAGCTGAACACCAAATGGGAGAGGGACGGCCCCCTGAGAAGCAGGGGACGGGGTGGGGGACGTGGGGGGAGGAACCGGACCTGGTGGCCAGGCTGCATGGCCGCTGCTGGAGCAGGACAAACATCAATCCCATGAGGGTCAGACGGGTCAGAGTGACACCCACTCTCGATGCTTTATGTTATTCTAAATTTTATGCATTTAATTTGAGACAATTTGCAATTTGAAAACATACATAGTATAATGATCCCCAGATAATGCTGCTGGTCCAGCCAGGGCAGGGGCAGGTGTCACTGCAAACCCCAGACTAGTCGCCTTTAACTGTAGACGTCTCCTTGTGCATCTTAGAGGAAGGAGATGCCCTGTGTCCGCAGGCCCCCCACGACATCCCCCTCATTCCCCACTCCCACACCATCCCCCTACATCATCATCCCCATTGGCATCCCACCTACACCATCCCCCTCAAACCCACACAGCCCCACACAATCCCCACTCACACTATACCCCAACACCATCACCCCTACACCATCCCCCACACTCCACCACCATCATAACCTTGCCCCAACACCATCCACCACCACACCATCGGCCCTCAGCAAGGACCCGGTGCAAGTGCCCCCTGTGGGACATGCTCAGCCTCCCCGGGTTTCTCTGGATACCCTGCTCCCATCAGAAGCCTGGGTGTCCCATAGAATACCCAGGGGTTACAGGGAGGAGGGAAGACAGGGAATCCCCAACAGGGTGAGTACAGGAGAGTGGTGCAGAGGACCCACTGTGCCCTGCCTCCGCCCACTGTCCCTCATTTAGCGTACACACCCTGCACAGGACACCAGCCCCTAACCCATGGGGATCTGAGCTGGCCTGGCCCTGGGCTCTGTGAGGGTTGGGGTGATTTGAGCCTCCGTCCCAGGCCTAACACAAAGACTAATGGGATCTAGCCCTCATGGCCCTGGCCAGCCCTGGATTCTGGCCCTGGGCTGAGCGAGCCCTCTCACAGCTAAATGTTGACTCCTGGACCCTGGGGTATGATGGTGGGCCCCACTCACACCCACACCAGGAGGCAGACTCCTCCAGGTGCTGGGACGCCAGGGAGCCCGAGGCCGGGGTCCAGCTGCCCTGTTGGGACCCAGCGCAGAAGCCCATGAGCTGCAGGTCCATGTCAGCTCTGCTGTCCTCAGAACCATCTCTCAGACTGAAACCTCAGGACACACGCCCCCAGCCAGAGTTCACACATGCTCCCAGGTGGGGGACTCCAGCACCCGCCCCCCAACCCATGTCATTCTTGCCCTCCCCTAAAGGACAGAAAGGTCTCCCTCCCCAGGGGAAGGCGTGCACCCTCAGCTCTGAGCCCGTTTGCGGTAGAAAGTCAATAAAGTGTTGTGGTGTGAAAATGCACAGCCAGCCCATTTCTGTGTCTCCCAGAACACTGTTCACGGGGCATGGAGAGAACCCCAGAGAGGAGGACAGGGTACCACCTAGGTCCCACCAGCCCCTGCAGGGGCGCCGCCAGCAACACCCAGCTGACATCCCAACGTGCCTTCCACTGGACCAGATGCCGGGGTCAAGATGCAACAGACTTTACTGGGACTCAGGCTGCACCCCACGGGCCAGGAGGGCCTGGGACAGAGTGACAGCCAGGAAGCCTCAGGTCACCAGGGTCTGTGCAAAGCGCCCCGGAGGTCTGTGTTCCCTCTGTCCAGGAGGCTGTGGCTGGCTGGGTGTGGGGCTCTTCTTCCCCTCACTGCATTTCCTTGACTGTGTGCCTGGGGCAGAGAGGGCCTGCAGGGCAGTCAGCATGGCCCTAGAAGAGATGTCAGGACAGTAGGCCCTTGTGTTGTGCCCAACATTGTGAATCTGAGAAACCACTGAGGAGCCAACACCATTACAAACTCCCAAGGATTTCTTTACAAGCTGGAGCTTGTGTCCAGGTGCACCCGACACAGCAGAGCAGAGACTTGGACCCTGAGACTAAAAGGCATAGCAGCTTTATGGGGGCCAGTGGCCCATGGGATACCCAGAAAGTTGCACTGTCATGTCAGTTCACACGCAGGTGGCCGATTGAATTACACCTTACCCTCTAGTATCCACTTGAGCTGGCCTATTACTTTGGTCGAATTGGCGCACAGATTTGGCGGGCACAAAACGGGGTTACATTGTTATGAGCTGATTTCTGATTAGGGTGTGTTGAGCAGCCTGACTAGGGTGGGGCAGCGCCTTAAGCAACAATCAGGTCATGTCAGGGTCATAGGGGAAGTGGCGGGTGTAGCACAAAATGGAATCAGTCCTGCTCTGTGTGCCCAGGGGTAGGAGATTTTGTTAAATTTCCTGGGTCCCACACTTGCAGCTCATGCACCTGGACCACCCACACCAGGTGGACTCAGCCTGCACACCTTGTGGTGCTGGATAACTCACACCAGCATATGGAGGGCATCCTCCTCACCCTAGTGAGTAGGGGCTGGGTGAGCATGGGTCTCGGCCTGAAGGCCAGGCAGCACAGCAGACTGAAGAACCCCAGCCCCATCCCCACCCCGACTCCCACACACAGGCAGCCCCAGGGCTCCCGCCATGGAAAACCGGCTCCTCAGGAGCTCCCCCCAGAGCGGCCCGAAGATCTGGATCCCTGCTGGCGAGGCATCGGGGAGAATAGAAGCACCCGGCGCCTGGCGGGACCCACTGCAGGTCATGAGAATGTGGTTGAGCAGAAATTTCCAGCTCAGCTGACCCTCCAGCTGAAAGTCATTGCACCAGTGAGCACAGGGTCGGCCAGGAGACCCTAGCTAGCTGATCAGATCCAGCACCAGAAATGATGTTGTGCCAACCATTTCAGCATTTGGGTGACCCAGCCAGAAGATCCGATAGCTGCACATGATAGCTGCATGTGATAGACACACACACACCCCAAAACCAACAAAAGGCAGAATCCCCCGAATGTTGTCAAAAAGTAGCTGGATGATTCCATACACGATGCTGTGGTCCCCAAAAGGATACATGGAAGATGGTATAAACCGCGACTGCAGAGGTGTCAGAGGTACGGAGATGTGCCTGGTGGGTTCCAACAAGAGGTGCAGAGGGGAAGGAAGCATCCTACAGAGGGGGGGCCTCCTTGGAAAGGACACCAGGTCCCTGTGAAGGGTACGGAGGATGAAATCTGTCCTCCTCCCTTTCAGCTTCTGCTTTTCCTCCTAAATGCCATTTTCCTCAATGAAAATAGCAAAAATTTATTTTATGTTTTTAAATTTCTTTTTACAGGTGTCCAATTCATATGAATTCTTTCTTCAGCAAGGGTGTCATTCAGGAAAGAAGGAGAGATAAAGATTTCCCAGACAGACAAAGTATAAAGGAGTTCATGACCACTAAACCAGTCCAGTAAGGAATTTTAAGAGGGATTCTTCTAGTGGGGGAAAAAAAGAGACCAAAAGCAACAAAGACTAGAAAGGACCAGAGAAAGTCACCAGAAACACCAACTCTACCGGTAACACAAAGGCAATAAGTTCATATTTTTCAATAATCACTCTGAATGCTGATAGAAAAATTGCTCCAATCAAAAGATATAGGGTATCAGAGTAGCTTAAAAAACAGGATCCGGGATGCCTGGGTGGCTCAGGGTTTGAGCCTCTGCCTTGGACTCAGTCTGTGATCCTGGAGTCTGGGATCCAGTCCCATATTGGGCTCCTGGTGGGGAGCATGCTTTTCTCTCTGCCTAATTTTCTGCCTCTCTCTCTCTCTCACTCCCTCATAAATAAAATCGTTATTAAAAAAACAAGATCCACCTGTATGCTGCCAACAAGATGCTCACGTTAGACCTATAGACACCGGGAGATTGAAAGTCAGGGGATGGAAAACCATCTATCACGGTAGTGGATACCATACGAAAGCTGGAGGACCCATACTTATATCAGACTAACTTGATTTGAAACCAAACCCTGGGGGACACCTGGTGGGTCAGTGGTTGAGCATGTGCCTTCGGCGCAGGGTGTGATCCTGGGATCCCAGGACCGAGTCCCACACCGGCCTCCCTGTGTGGAGCCTGCCTCTCCTTCTGCCTATGTTTCTGCCTCTGCTGCTCTCTGTGTCTCTCATGAATAAATAAAATATTTACATTTCAAAAAAGAAAGAACAAATACTGTAAGAAGAGATGAAGAAGGGCATTATTTCATAATTAAAAAGACTATCAAGATGAAACAACTAAATATTTATGCTGCCAACATGGGGGTACCTAAATATAGAAACCAATTAACAACAAACTTACAGGAACTCACTAACAATAATACAATGACAGCGGATTTTCACACCCACTTATGGCAATGGACCGATCATCTATACAGAAAATCAAGAAGGGAACAATAGCCTTTACACACTGGACCACAGGGACCCAACAGATATAGTCTGAACATTTCAACCTAAAGCAGAGTACACATTCCTTTCAAGTGCGCATGGGACATTCTTCAGAACAGATCATATCATGGGCCAAAATCAGCCCTAAACAGGTACAACAGGTACAAGAAGGTTGATATCACACCATGTACATTGTCGGACCACGACACTATGAAACTCGAAGTCGACAGTAAGAAAAAATTTGGACAGACCAAAAATACGTTGAGTTTATGATCATCCTACTAGAGAATGGAGCAACCAGGAAATTAGAGAGGAAATTTAAAACAAACGAAAATGAAAATATGTTTCTCCAAGCCTCTTGGATGCAGCAAAGGCAGTCCTAAGAGGGAAGTACATATCAATACAGGCCTACCTCAAGAAACAAGAAGTCTGGGGGTGGGAGTGAATGGGTGACGGGCACTGGGTGTTATTCTGTATGTTAGTAAATTGAACACCAATAAAATAAATAAATAAATAAACAAGAAGTCTCCAATACACAGCCTAACCCTACACCTTAAGGACCTGGAAAAGGAATAGAAAACAAAGCCTAAAGCTTATAGAAGAGGGGAAAAATAGAGATGAGAGCAGAAATAAACAATACAGAATCAACGAAGCAGTAGAATGGAATAACGAAACAAAGAGATGGTTCTTCAAAATAATTAATAAATTGAATCAAGCCCTAGCCAGCCTTATCAACAAGAAAAGAGAAAAGACCTAAATAAATAAAATCACAAATGAGAGAAGAGAGATCACAATCAACACCAGAAAAATAAGACAACTATAAGAGAACACCATGAAAGATTATACGCTAACAAACTGGGAGACCTGGAAGAAATGGACAAATCCCTAGAAATGTCAAACGAGGAAACCTAAATAGGAGGAAATAGAAAATGTGAACAGACATATAAAAGCAAAGGAATTGAATCAGCAAGGCACCTGGGTGCCTCAGTGGTTGAGCATCTGCTTTGGCTCAGGTCATGATCCCAGGGTCCTGGGGGATCACGTCCCACATCAGGCTCCCTGCATGGAGCCTCATTTTCCCTCTGCCTATACCTCTGCCTCCCTGTGTCTCTCATGAATACATAGATAAAATCTTTAAAAAAGAACAAAGATAAAAAAGAGAATGGTCCCAAATAAAATCACAAAGGAAAAGAGAAATAACAACCAACACTAGAGAAATACAAACGATTATAAGAGAACATTATGAAAAATTATATGCCAGCAACCAAGAACCTGGAAGAAATAGATCAATTCCTGGAAATATATGACATAGCAAAAATGAAGAAGGAAGAAATAAGAAACTTGAACAGATAACCAGCAAAGAATTTGAATCAGCATTCAAAGATCTCCCGACCGTAGATGCTTAGATCAATAGAGCAGAATGGAAAGCCGAAACAAGATACAAACCTGTAACTCTATGATCCATTAATCGACAACAAGGCAGGAAGGAATATCCAAAGGCACAAACAGTCTCTTCAACATCCCTAACCCTGACCGCAGGATAAGAACAAATGGCATTGGGAAAACCAGGCAGCCACATGCAGAAGAATGAAACTGGACCACTTTCTTATACGATATATATAAAAAATAAATTCAAAATGGATGAAAGACCTAAATGTGAGACCTGAAACCATACAAAGAAGAAAAGATAGGCAGCAACATCTATGACGTTGGCCATTGGATCCTCTTTCTAGATATGCATCTGAGGTGAGGGAGACAAAAGCAAAAATACTATTGGGACTTCATCAAATTGAAAAGCTTCTGCAAGGTGAAGGAAACAACCAAAGCTAAAAGGCAACATACAGGAGGAGGGGCAAGATGGCGGAAGAGTAGGGTCCCCAAGTCACCTGTACCCACCAAATTACCTAAGTAACCTTCAAATCATCCTGAAAATCTACGAATTCGGCCTGAGATTTAAAAAGAGACCAGATCAAATGCTACAGTATGAAAAGTTCGCGCATCTATCAAGGTAGGAAGATGGGGGAAAAGAAATAAAGAAACAAAGGGCATCCAAGGGGAGGGGTCCTGCGAAGAGCCAGGCTATGGCCACAGCGAGTGCCCCCCAGTCAGGAGAGCTCTGTCCCAGAGAAGCAGGAGCTGAACCAACCTTCCAGGGTGGAATTGGGCCCGCAGAGAGTCAGCACAGGACCTTGGAGGGCGGGGATGCCCTCGGGCTCCCTGGGACACTAACAGACACCTGCATTCCCAAGAGAGTCCACTGAGCTCACTAAGGGGTACACGGCACATGCATTGACCCTGGAGCAGCTCCAAGGGGCTCGGGCGGTGGCTCTGTGCTGAAGGGGCTGCACGAACCTGGGAGGGGCTTGGCGGTGGCACCTAGGGCAGAGGTAAAGGCTCCGGGCAGAGGGGGCGGTGAGGCTCCAGGAGCAGCTCAGTGGGGCTGGGGAGGCGGTTTGGTGGAGAGGCGGCTGCACAGCCGGGAGCTCGAATCCAACAGTGCAGGCCCCGGAGGACAGGACTCCGGTACACAGCCCAGGATCTGGCCTCGCCCGAGACAAGCAGAGGCCGGGGGGGGGCCCCAAGACCGCAAGGACCCTCCTGCCCAGAGCTGAGCAGATCAGAGGCCCTGGCCCGGAGCCTCCTGGACCATCAGACAGACTGCTCTGGAGTAACTGGGGGGGCTGAATCCAGGTTTCCAGAGCTGGCCTCTGCCACTGGGATTGTTCCTCCTGGGGCCTCACGGGGTTAACAACCCCCACTGAGCCCTGCACCAGGCAGGGGGCAGAGCAGCTCCCCAAAGGGCTAACACCTGAAAATCAGCATAACAAGCCACTCCCCCAGAAGACCAGCTAGACGGACAAGTTCCAGGGGAAGTCAAGGGACTTAACGTATACAGAATAAGAAGATACTCCCCCATGTTTTTTTTTTTCATTTCTGATTGCTTCCCCCAACCTTTTCCCCCTTTCTTTCTTTTTCTTTCTCTTTTTATTCTCTTTTTTCCTTCTTTCTTCCTTTATTCTTTTTTCTCTTTCTCTTTCTCTTTTCTTTCCTTCTTTCTCTCCTCTATTTTTCTCCTTTTCCCAATACAACTTGTTTTTGACCACTGTGCACGGAGCAAAATGACTAGAAGGAAAACCTCACCTCAAAAGAAAGAATCAGAAACAGTCCTCTCTCCCACAGAGTTACAAAATGTGGATTACAATTCAGTGTCAGAAAGCGAATTCAGAAGCACTATTATACAGCTACTGGTGGCTCTAGAAAAAAGCATAAAGGACTCAATAGACTCATGACTGCAGAATTTAGATCCAATCAGGCAGAAAGTAAAAATCAATTGAATGAGATGCAATCCAAACTAGAAGTCCTAACGACAAGGGTTAACGAGGTGGAAGAACAAGTGAGTGACATAGAAACAAGTTGATGGCAAAGAGAGAAACTGAGAAAAAGAGAGACAGACAATTAAAAGACCAGAAAGACAGATTAAGGGAAATAAACGACAGCCTGAGGAAGAAAACCCTACGTTTAATTGGGGTTCCAGAGGGCGTCGAAATGGACAGAGGTCCAGAATATGTATTTGAACAAATCCTTCCTGAAAACTTTCCTAATCTGGGAATGGAAACAGGCATTCAGATCCAGGAAATAGAGAGATTCCCCCCCCAAAAAATAAATAAAAACCGTCCAACACCTCCACATTTAATAGTGAAGTTTGCAAATTCCAAAGATAAAGAAAAGATCCTTAAAGCAGCAAGAGACAAGAAATCCCTGACCTTTATGGGGAGGAGCATTAGGGTCACAGAAGACCTCTCCACAGCGACCTGGCAGGCAAGAAAGGGCTGGCAGGATATATTCAGGATCCTAAATGAGAAGAACATGCAACAAAGAATACTTTATCCAACAAGGATCTCATTCAAAATGGAAGGAGAGATAAAGAGCTTCCAAGACAGGCAGGAACTGAAAGAATATGTGACCTCCAAACTAGCTCTGCAAGAAATTTTAAGGGGGACTCTTAAAATTCCCCTTTAAGAAGAAGTTCAGTGGAACAATCCACACAAACAAGGGCTGAATAGATATCATGATGACACTAAACTCATATCTGTTGATAGTAACTCTGAATGTGAACGGGCTTAATGACCCCATCAAAAGGCGCAGGGTTTCAGACTGGATAAAAAAGCAGGACCCATCAATTTGCTGTCTAAAAGAGACTCATTTTAGACAGAAGGACACCTACAGCCTGAAAATAAATGTTTGGAGAACCATTTACCATTCAAATGGTCCTCAAAAGAAAGCAGGGGTAGCCATCCTTATATCAGTAAACTAAAATTTACCCCAAAGACTGTAGTGAGAGATGAAGAGGGACAGTAAATCATACTTAAAGGATCTATCCAACAAGAGGACTTAACAATCCTCAATATATTGCCCCATATGTGAGAGCTGCCAAATATTTAAAACAATTAATAACCAAAGTGAAGAAATACTTAGATAATAATACACTTACACTTGGTGACTTCTATCTAGTTCTTTCTCCCCTCGAAAGGTCTTCTAAGCACAACATATCCAATGAAACGAGAGCTTTAAATGATACACTGGACCAGATGGATTTCACAGAAATCTACAGAACTTTACATCCAAACTCAACTGAATACACATTCTTCTCAAGTGCACATGGAACTTTCTCCAGAATCGACCACATACTGGGGCACAAATCGGGTCTGAACCGATACCAAAAGATTGGGATTGTCCCCAGCATATACTCAGACCATAATGCCTTGAAAGTAGAACTAAGGTATCCCTGAGTGGCGCAGCAGTTTGGCGCCTGCCTTTGGCCCAGGGCGTGAATCTGGAGACCCGGGATTGAATCCCACGTCGGGCTTCCGGTGCTAGAAGCCTGCTTCTCCCTCTGCCCGTGTCTCTGCCTCTCTCTCTCTCTCTCTGTGACTGTCATAAATAAATAAAAAATTAAAAAAAAAGAAGGGATGAAATGAAGCCATTTACAATGACGTAGGAGAAGTGGAAAGGACTTATGCTAAATGAACTCAGTCAGTCAGAGAAAGACAGATACCAAATACCATACAATTGCATTCACATGTGAATTTTAAGAAACCAAACAAACTGGCAAAGGGGCAGAGGGGGGATGAGAGAAGCAAACAAACAAAAAAAAAAACCACACTCTTAACCACAGAGAATAAACTAATAAATACCAGAGATATGTGGGGGGGATGGGGAATCAGGGGATGGGGATAGTGGAGGACACCTGTGACCAGTACCAGGCGTTCTATCCAAGGGTGGAATCACTATGTGGTAAACCTGAAACTATATCATACTGTGTTAGAAACAGTAATTCAAGTAAAACTTTAAAATAATAATTGGTAGTATTGATGAAATATGTGTGCACTAGAGATAAAATCAGAAAGGCAACTGAAAATCCAAATAAAGAATCTTTAGAGCCTCAAATCCCCTCCTTAGCTCAGCTCGGGAGAATCCTGCCATGTCTATTCTGACCCCAACAGAAGCCTGTATTTTGATTCTCTGGGGAGGCCACTGACTTGGTGGAGTCAGGCTATCTTTGAACCCAAAACCTAAATAGAGTGCATAAATCTAAACCGCACAAGATACTAGGAGTCCCCATGGAGGCACATGCCAAGACCCAAACTCTAACCATACACAGACATAACCCTAACCCTACACTTAATCATAATGTTAACCTAAACCTTAAACAAGACCCATCACTAATCGAAAACCAAACACAAACCCCAAGACCAAAACACATTCACTGAACCTTCCTGCCAACCCTCACGCTCTTAATCCTATTATGAACTCTTCACCCTTACCCCTAACTTAAATCTAACCCGAACACTAACCTCTAACCCTAACCTTAAAATAAGTTATTCAAATCCTATTCCTAACCTTAACCTGTACCCTAACCTTAACCCTCTAATACTAATCCTATCTCATACCCCAAACTATACCCTAACCCGTACCCTAAAACCAACCCCTAACCCACTCCCTCACCCTATATCTTACCCTTTTCCAAAACCGTACCCTGACCCTGACCTGACCCTAACCCTAACCCCTAACCAAACACTAACCCTAACCCTAGCCCTAACCCCTATCCTAATCCTAACCCTCACCCTAACCCTAAACCTAGCACTAACTTTAACTCTAACTCTTAACTCTAACCCCTAACTCTAACCCCTAACCCTAACTCACACCCTAACCCCTAACCCTAACTGCAAACCTAAGCCCAACACTAACTCTAACCATAACCCTAAACCCAACTCCAAAACTCGTGCCCTAATCCCTAAAGCCTAAACCCTAACCTAACTCTAAATCCTATCCCTACCCCTAACCCACATCCTAACTCCTAGCCACTGACCCTTACCCTTATCCCTCACCCTAACCTCTAATCCATAACCATGAGCATAATCACTAATACCTAACATCTAACCTATGGCTAACCACCAACTGCCTCCCCTCCCCTAACTCTACCATTCATTCTACCCATTCACTTACCCTGTGGTTCAGAGGAGTCCGTTCTGATATGGACGTGGCCCCCAACGGCACCTCCAGAGTCCTCCAGGGGGTCCTGAGGAAGCCAGGCTCCTGTCAGTGCGGACATGGTCCCACGTGTTCCTGTGTCATAGTCAGTGGGTCCAGAGGACGCCGTGTCTCCTGTCACTGTGGACTATGCCTCACATCCTCTGGAAGCCTCACATCCTCACATCCTCACAGCAAATCCTCAGGAGGCTGGGGGCTCCTGTCAGCCTAGACATGGCCTCACATCCCCCAGAAAACTCACTGTGGGTCCTGATGAAGCTGTGGGCTCCTGTCAGCATAGACCCAGCCCCATATTTCCCGAAGCATAAGTGCAGGTCTTGAGGAGGACGGGGGTCTTGTCAGTGTTGAGGTGGACCCACATTTTCCTCAAGCCTCACCATAAGACCTGAGGAGGCTGGGGGCTCCTGTCAGCATTGACAGGGCTCCAAATCTTCCCAAAACTTCACAGTGTGTCCTGAGGAGGCCGGAGGTTCCTGTCAGTGTGCATGCGGCACCCACATCTTTCTTAAGCCTCACCAGAGGCCCTGACAAGGCTGGGGTCTTCTGTCCGCATGGACGCATACCCATATTTCCCAAAGACTAGACCAGGGGTCCTGAGGAAGTCCGCGTCCTTTTGTGTGGACATGACCACACGTACTACCAAAATGTCACTGAGGGTACTGAGGAGGTCGTGGCTCCTGTCACTCTGAATGCGGCCCCCAGCTTCCAGAAGCCTCAACTTGTATCCTGAGGGGCCTGGGAGTTTCTGCCAGAGTGGACGCGGTGCCACATCTTCCTGAACCCTCCCCGCGGGTCCTGAGGTGGCCCAGGGGCTCCTGTAGGTGTGGATGCGGGCCCACAATATCCTGAAGCCTCCCCGCGGGTCCTGAGGTAGCTCAGGGTTTCCTATCAGGGTGTATGCGGGCCAACATCTTCCTGAAGCCTCACCGAGGGTCCTGAGAGGACCGGTGCTCCTGTCAGCGTGAACACGCCCAATATCCCCCTTTAGACTCCCTGCACGTCCTGAGGAGGCTGTGGCTCATCAGGGTGGATGCATCCCCATGTCTTCATCAGGCTTCCCCAGCACAGGCTGGCTCCTATTAGTGCAGGCAGATGAGGCCTACTGCACATGCGTGCACCCTGGGTGAGGCCTGGGCTTGGGCGCCCCCTTTGCAATGCTAGGCGCTGCAGGAGGCTGTGCAGGAGGCGGCTTGTGGTGTAGGGGGCCGCACCTGCCTCCTTCCAGGCTCCAGCTGTGGCCTGTTAGCATTGGAAACGTCTCACTGAAAAGGAGCCCAACACCCGGCTTCCCCAGAAATATTTAAGGACAAGGAATTGGAGCCCACAGACTGCAAAATGAAATGTGGACCAGACTTTAGCAAGTCCTGCAAAATTCACTCAACTCCCTTCCACTGTGGGCGGGACTGCGGGCTGGTGCAGCCGCCCTGGAAACAGTGTGGAAGCTCCTCAGGAAGTTACAAATACAGACGCCCTGCGACCAGCAGGTGCAGGGCCTGGAGCTGACTCCGAAGATACAGATACAATGAGACTCGGGGCACCTGCACCCCAATGTCCACAACAGCCAGGTCCACAGTAGCCACACTGTGTGAGGTATTTCGGTTCCCTCAGGCAGATGATGAATAAAGAGGATGGGAGATAGATGATGGTCATAGAGAGAGGAATGGTGCTCAGGTATCAAAGAGAAGGAAATCTTGCCATTGGCAATGACGTGGATAGAACTAGAGAAATCATATTAAGTGAAATAAGTCGGGAAAGAGAATGACTGCGGGGTGTCATTCATAGGTGGAATTAAAGAAGCAAAGCAGATGAACATCTGTGAAGGGAAGGAAAAACAAATAAGATGAAAACAGATGCAGGAAATACAGACTCTTAATTATAGGAAACAAACTGAGGGTCGCTGGAGGGTAGGGGCCGAGTGAGGGGATCACAGGGGACCGGCATGAAGGAGGGCATGTGATGTCACGTGCACTGCTGTTATCTCCAACTGGTGAATCCCTGAATTCTTCCTCTGAAAGTATAATACACCATCCTTTAATTAATTGGGTTTAAATTAAATTAAGTTAAAAAAATCAGCTGTATCAGAGGACAATTCCTTCTAGAATCTCTGTTCTGCTCCTTCAGCTTATGCCGGGACCACCCCCCTTGAGTCTGGTTCGTTTAAGTAGGCTCCACGCCTCATCCATGGCCCAGCTCAGGGCTAGAACTCAGGACCCCGAGATCAGGACGGGAGGTGAGGTCAGGTGTCGAATGCTTAACTGACAGCCAGCCGGGGGCGCAAGAACAACACTGCTATATCCTGTGTCTCTGTGACATCTTTTGAAATAGGAAAGTGCCATGTCCTTATCTGGCCTGCTCCTCCAATACTTATTTGCTGTCCGGGGTCATTTTGGGGGGCGGATGGATGTTATGGGTTTTTTTTTCCTATTTCTAAGATCTGCGACCATGATTTTGATTGGAATGACATTGAAACAGGGTGGCTTCAGGAACTGCGGACATTTTCACAAGATGAGGCTCCCACCCCCGAGCCCAGGAAGGTCTCCCAGAGCCTGGTATGGCTCAGTGCACAAGTCTTGTGCTCCTTTGTTTCTGTCTCATTATTTATTCTCTGTGATGTTCCTGAGAAGGGAGTCACGTCCTTCATTTCCTTCCTGAGTGCTCATTGTCGGGATACAGCAAGGCTATTCTGCTCTGTAGGGTCAGTTTGTGTCCCCTGACTTTACTGAACTCACTCCTTAGTTCTAACAGGCTTGATGGAGGCTCTCGACTTTCCTGTTTCTAGTACCACGTCTTCAGCATACAGGGACAGTGTGAGTCCCCCTTCCAGTTTTGGAATCTTTGCTGTTTACAGCTTAATGTCCTAGAAAGCCCGACAATAGAATAAAAACTGAGTCCAGGCAAAGGGCAGGAAGCCCTATTAGAATGAGAACAGAGCTCAATGCTCTAGAAGGCCCCATATCAAAATGTAAACAGAACTTGAGGAATTGCTCCAGCCCTCCTGGAGGTCCCGAGACCAGCACTTTAAACTTAGCTAAAGGGGATCCCTGGGTGGCGCAGCGGTTTGGCGCCTGCCTTAGGGCCAAGGCGGTATCCTGGAGACCAGGGATCGAATCCCACGTCGGGCTCCCGGTGCATGGAACCTGCTTCTCCCTCGGCCTGTGTCTCTGCCTCCCTCTCTCTCTCTCCCTGTGACTATCATAAATAAATAAAAATTGAAAAATATTAAAAAAAATAAACTAAGCTAAAACCCACCTCGGGGTCCAAGTCCCTGCTCCGCTATGTCGGGTGCACTTGGACACAAGCTCGAGCTTGTAAATAAACCCTCATGTGTTTGCATTGGTGTCGGCTTCTCTGTGGTTTCTCGGATTCGCAATCTTGGGCAAAACAGTCTGAGAAAAAAAACAAAACCAAAAGAAGCTCGGACACAGGCAGAGTAAAAGCAAGGTTCTGAGAGAAGCAGTGGAGACCCGGGGTGTTGGCAGGTCTTTTGTGTAGGCCCTTGCAGACAGGGGGGGGACGAGGGGGTGGGGGGGATGCTCAGCCCCAGAGCCAGAGGACTCAGAGTCCCCACCCACAACCCGCCCATCAGGAGAGTCTCAGGGAGCAGGACAGCGCCGCCCACTGGAGGCCAGAGGCGCTGACGCCCACCCAGCCTCTGACCCCATAGTTGCATCTCCCAGGCAGATGTGCACCTAAGAATCAGCGCCATGGCCCATCCCGAGACCCTGCACAGACCACTCACTGCCACCAAGTTGTCGGACCACAGAGGCTGCAGAGCTTCAGCTCTGCCTGGAAAGTAGGGTCTAGCTTCCTTTGTTCTTTGTGCTTTATTTTCATTTATTTTCTTTGATTCTTTTTTATTAATTACCTTATTTTAATTTTTATGTATGTACTTTATATATTTATTATTTTTACTATCATGGTACTTTAATTGTTTTTCTTATTTTGGAATTTAGAATCTTTAACAAGGAGGCCAAAATAATCTGGTGTTTTTTATTTGGGGAGGGTAGTTGTTATTGTTTTTCTTGGTTTTCCTTTTTCTTCCTTCTTTCTTTTCTGGAAAAAATAATGATATGGAGAAATTCAACTCCATAAAATAACATGAGGTAGTACTCACAGCCAGGAAGTTCATCAATACACATATATGATGTCTTATTACAGTTTAAAACAATGATTATAAAGGTAGCAGCTGGGCTGGAAAAAGAGCAAAGAAAACTAGAAAATTCCTACTGTAGAAATAAAAGAAATAAAATCTAGTCAGGCCAATGTTAAAAATGCTATAACTGAGATGCAGTCCCAAGTGGAAGCCTTCAAAACAAGAAAGGTTATGGACCACAGAGGAAGACATAGGGAACTCAGCCACTTATTAAAAAAATAACATTCATATCATAAGAGACTCAGATGATGAAGAGATAGAAAAGGTGGGCCTTGATCAGCCATTAGAAAAGACAAATGGCCACCATTTGATTCAATGTGGATGGAACAGGAAGGTATCATGGTGAGTGAAGTAAGTCAATCAGAGAAGGACAAACATTGTATATTCTCATTCACTTGGGGAATATAAATAATAGTGAAAGGGAATATAAGGGAACGGAGAAGAAATGTGTGGAAAATATCAGAAATGGAGACAGAACATAAAGACTCCTAACTCTGAGAAATGAACTAGGGGTGATGGAAGGGGAGGAGGATGGGGGTGGGGGTGAATGGGTGACATCTACTGAGGGGGGCACTTGACGGGATGAGCACTGGGTGTTATTCTGTATGTGGGCAAATTGAAGACCAATAAAAAGTAAATTTATTATTAGAAAGAAAGAAAGAAAAAGTGGCATCTGGGTGGCTCAGTCAGTTAAGCTTCTGCCTTAGGCTCAGATCATGATCCAGGTCCCAAGGCAGGCTCCCTGAAGTAGGGAACCTGCTTCTCCCTCTCCATCTGCCCCTCTCGCTAATGGTTTTTCTCTCCTCTCTCTCTCAAATAAATAAATAACATCCTGAAAAAGAAACAAACAGAAGGAAGAGAAATCTCCCATGTAGTAGAATTTCAAAGAAGTTGTCCAGACATTCCACCCTCAAGTTGATTAGCATAGCCTCCCACTCTTACGTGTGGAATACAAATAAACTTCCTTCTACAAAATATAATATGAAACTCTTAATATAAAAATAATAATAATAATAATAATAATAAAATCACTTTACTATGGAGAATGCTGACAAACACTACCTCAGCAAGATGATCAGATCGATACCAAGACGGATAAATCATGTTGATAATATCTATCCTTTATATGATATAATAAAAATGGCATTATATCTCTGTATATAATCCACAAAAACAGTTCAATGATGAGATAAACAACAGACATGTCCCAACTGAGGTAAATTTTACAAAATACTCTACTTCTCAAAGTGTTCCAGTTCAACGACAACAAGGAAAGACTGAAAGACTGTCACAATCCAGAGGAGCCTAAGAAAACACGAGTACAAATGGAATGTGATATGAAGGATAGTAACTCAGCAAAATCTAAGGAAATCTGAATAACATATGGTCTTTGGTTAATGCGACTATTTTAATATTGATTCATTAGCTAATATTTGTACCGGACTAATATAACACCACAATCATATCCCTGCCCCACACCATCCACCACCACACCACCGGCCCCCAGCAAGGACCCAGTGCAGCTGCCCCCCTGTGGGACATGCTCAGCCTCCCCAGGGTTCTCTGGATACCCTGCTCCCATCAGAAGCCCGATTGTCCCATAGAGAACCCAGGGCTTGCAGGGAGGAGGGAAGGGAAGGATCCCTGAAATGGTGGGTGCAGGTGAGTAGTGCAGAGGACACATTGGGCCCTGCCTCCGCCCACTGTCCCTTCTGGAGGTCGGCACACCCTGCACAGGACACCAGCCCCTAACCCAAAGGGACCTGGGCTGACCTGACCCCGCGCTCTGTGGGGGCTGAGGTGATTTGAGCCCCCACCCAGCCCCAACACAAAGACTAATGGGATCCAGGCCCCCATGGTCCTGGCTAGCCCTGGATTCTGGCCCCAGGCTGAGTGAGCCCTCTCACAGCTGGACGTGGCCTCTTGGGCCCTGTGTGTGCCCCACAGATCCAGGTCACTGACCTAGGGCAGGCTGGGGGATCCCGGGACAACCCAGGGTGGGGAGAGAGAATGGATAGGCCGGTTGGCCCCACCCGACACCACACCAGGAGGCAGGCTCCAGGTATTGGGTATTGGGGCACCAGAGGGCCCAAGGCCGGGGTCCAGCTGCCCTGTGGGTCCCAGTCAGGAGCCCATGAGCTGCAGGTCTAGGTCATCTCTGCTGTCCTCAAAACAGTCACTCAGGCTGAAATCTCAGGACACATGCCCCCACCCGGAGTCCACACATGCTCCCACGATGTGGACTCTAGCACCCGCTCCCCCACACTGTGTGATTCTTGCCCTCCCCTAAAGGACAGAAAGGTCTCCCTCCCCAGGGGAAGGCGCACATTAGGCTCTGAGCCCGTTTGCTGTAAAAAGTCAATAAAGTTTTGTGGTGCAAAAATGCATAGCCAGGCCATTTCTGTGTCTCCCAGACTCTGCATGGGGCGTGGAGAGATATCCAGAGAGGAAGAGGGGGCACCATCCAGGCCCCAAACAGCCCCTGCAGGGGCGCCGCCAGGTACACACAGCTGACGTCCCCATGTGCCTTTCCAGGGGCAGCCAGATGCCAGGGTCAGGACCCACAGACTTTCCTGGGACTCAGGCTCTGCCCACTGGGCCAGGAGGGGCTGGGACAGAGTGACAGCCAGGGAGCTTCAGGTCACCAGGGTCTGTGCACAGCGACCTGGGAGGTCTGTGCTCCCTCTGTCCTGATGAACGAGGATGGCCGAGTTCTGGGGCACTTATTCCCCTCCCCGCATCCCCGTGCCTCTGTGCCTGGGGCACAGAGGGCCTGTGGGTCGGCCAGCGTGGCCCTGGAAGGGATGCCAGGACACCAGGCCCTGGTGTTGTGCCCAAGATTGTAAATCAGGGGAACCACCAAGGAGCCCACACCGATGCAAACTCCCGAGGGTTTCTTTACAAGCTGGAGCTTGGGTCTAATTGCACCCAACACAGCGGAGCAGGGACGTGGGTCCCGAGACTAAGAGGCATAACAGCTTTATAGGGGCCAGTGGCACATGGGATTCACAGAAAGTTGCAGGATCATGCCGGTCCACAAGCTGGTGGC
Source organism: Canis aureus (assembly GCF_053574225.1). Lineage (NCBI taxonomy): Eukaryota > Metazoa > Chordata > Mammalia > Carnivora > Canidae > Canis > Canis aureus. Next base: position 36,223,224 of record NC_135646.1, read on the forward strand.
TGATTGAATTATACCTTACCCTATAGTATCCAATTGAGCTGGCCTATTACTTTGGTCAGAATTGTCCCACAGTTTTGGGGGACACAAAGCAGGGTTACATTGTTATAAGCCGATTTCCGATTAGGGTGTGTCCAGCGGCCTGACTAGGGTGAGGCAGCACCTTAAGCAATAAGCAGGTCATGTGGGGGTCATAGGGGAGATGGCGGGTGTAGCACAAAATGGAATCAGTTCTGCCCTGCTTGTCCAGGAGTAGGGGATTTTTGTTAACTTTCCTGGGTCCCACACTTGCAGCTCATGCACCTCGGCTATCCTGACTAGGTGGACTCAGCCTGCACACCTTGTGGTGCTGGATCTCTCACACCAGCGTGTGGAGGGCACCCTCCTTGCCCTAGTGAGTAGGGGCTGGGTGAGCATGGGGCTCGCCACAAGGCCAGGCAGCACAGGGGACCGAGAACCCCAGCCCTCACCCCAACTCGACTCCCACACACAGGCAGCAACAGGGCTCTCCGCCATGAGCAGCTCCTCAGGATCTCCCTCAGGCAGCGCTGAGGCCTGGCTCCCTGATGGAGAGGCATCCGCGAGAAGAGAAGCAGCCTGTGCTCAGCGGGACCCCCTGCTGGACATGGGAATTTGGCTGAGTCAGAACTTCAAGCTCAACTGACCCTCCAGAGGAAAGTCACTGCAGGAGCGAGCCCCAAGTAAGCAAGGAGAACCCAGCTATCTGCCCAGCGCCAGCACCAGAAATGATGTTGTGCCAACCATTTCGGCATTTGGGTGACCCAGCCAGAGGATCAGATACCTGCACGTGATATCTGCATGTGATAGACACACACACAACCCAAAACCAACAAAAGTCGGAATCCCCCAATGTTGTCAAACAGCAGTCGGATGGTTACATACACGACGCTGTGGTTCCCAATAGGATACATGGAAGACGCTATAAACCATGACTGCAGAGGTACCGGAGGCACGGAGATGTGCCTGCTGGGTTTCAAAAAGGAGCACAGAGAGGTTGGAAGCATCCTATGGACGGGGTGCCCCTTCTAGGAAAGGACACCAGGTCCCTGTGAAGGCTACAGATGGTGAAATCTGTCCTCCTCTCTTTCAGCTTCTGGTTTTCCTCCTCTTTTGTTCTTCCTAATTCTAGATTAGCCTCCACCCTGCATCCAAGACAATGACCAAAGAGGCTTCGTTATGACATCGCGTCCTAAAGGAGGCCGAGCTCTGGCTACCGGGTTCAGAAATGGTCATTGCCTAGGTGTATGCTGATCCCCCGAAGTCGTGACTTCACGGCTCTTCTCTCCCTGCAGAACGAGGGGAACCACAGGTCTTACAGTGAAAGACCCACACTTACACTGAGGCAGGACTATCCCTTGTGGAGGACGTCATCTGGGCTAAGTAGTACAAGCGGGGCGATCAAGAATAGTTCGCAGGTGAGACATAAGCAAACACTTACCTTTGATGTCATGCTTTATTTGTTCATCCATTTATTATTTGTTAAATATTTTCATTTCATGTCCTCTCTATACCCAACATGGAGTTCAAACTCACAACCCTGAGATCAAGATCCCCCAACCAGGCCAGCCATGTACCCCACTGCCATGTTTCATAACACTTTGCTTCCTTGCCTATCTCTGCATCGAACTGGAACATTAAGTCCTGGATGGGAAGCTTTAGTTACCTCCGAATCCTAGAACCTTCTCACTGTATCCCAATCCTAGATTTACATTTACCATTGAATAGCACTTTAAATAAATAGTAAAATAACTACTACAGTAAAGGAAATTATCCACTTTTCACATGTGTGGGCCCTGCTCCCTGGGCTCCCAGGGAAGCTATGGTTTCTTTCACATTGATCAGGTCCAAATGACTCCACCACACCTCAAAGCGTGGGCTCAGTTTCTGCCCTGACACATGCAAGACCCCTGCTTCAATTAACATGTATCAATCAATCAAAGAGAGCCTGACCGGCTCAGTGTGGTTCGTAAGAACATGGGACTCTTGTTCTTGGGGTAGCAAGTTCTAGCCCCATGATGGCTGTAGAGATTACAGAAAAATCAAATCTTAAAAAAATCAATCAGTTGATCTTGGAGAGACATAGCCCCGTATCCCACAAGGGCAGAGAGCCAACTGACGAATTTGGTCACAATATTATAAGCAGCAGTGCACAAAAATTGAACTTTCAGAAGTCTCCTAGAGTGGGGGACACACCGGCCTTAAGCTGTTCAGGTGGAGAAGTGGGGGGCAGTCCCTGGAGCGACAGGGTGGGCTCAGGATCCCAAGGGTCCCAAGGATGGTGGCGCCAACTGTTCCCAGGCACAGGAGCAGGAACCCGGCTGAGAGCAGCGGGGCTCGGGCCAGCTGTCTGCCCTGTGTGGCCATAAGCGGCAAACCCCTGTGCAGTCATGGGGTCCAGTTCCTGGGACAGACCAGCAAAGGCCAGGAATGGGAGGACACCCTCCCGGGCAGGAAGAGCACAGGTCTCCACCAGGGCAGCCCCTAAAATTTGGAGTTTTAAACTTCAGTTACTTGTCTGTGGGGAGGCTGAGAAAATTGAGGCTGTTCCACTTTAAATTCACGGTTAGCACAAGTACTGCTATCCCACGACCCTGTGTATAAGAGCTAAAATTTACATTACTTCAGTTACAGGAAAAAAAGAAAAAAAATCTTACAGCTTAAGGTCCCAGAAAGCCCCATATTAGAATGAGAACAAAGCTCAATGCCCTTGAAGGCCTCATATCAAAATGTAAACAGAACTTGAGGAATTGCTCCAGCCCTTCTGGAGGACCCTGAGACCAGCCCTTAAAACTAAGCTAAAACCCACCTCGGCGTCCAAGTCCCTGCTCCACTGTGTGGGCTATACTTGGACCCAAGCTCGAGTTTGTAAATCAACCCTCGTGTGTTTGCATCGGTGTCGACTTGGACAATCTTGGGCACAACACCCCCAAGTTTTGGGCACTTGCAATCTTGGGCACAACACCCCCAAGTCCCCTCCCCACCTGGGCTGATACCCTGTCCCCTCCCACCCAGGCGGACCCTCAGGCACCTCCCGCCCACAGCGGCTCACCACAGCCTCTCACAGAGGTCCCACAGCCATGGTCGGCACTCTGGCCATCCCCGGCCTCCCAGGAGAAGAAAGGAGGTTTCAGCAGGACACACTCCTATGGTGGCCCCAGGGCTCCCTGCACAGGATGGCAGCTGGTGACTGGCCGGTGTCTGTGTCCCTGACGCCCGCTCCTCCTCCCCGATTTTCCCGCAGGAAATGAAGGAGGAGGCCTCGTCTCCTCCAGGGACATCACGCAGATAGACATGGACATCAACAAGATGTTTGGCAGCCAAATCAAGTTTTGGGACTGCTAGAGGGTGGAGAGAGGCTGTTGAGTCAGGGGGCTTCTAGGCCCCGGGGGAGGTCCAGGGGCTTCTGGGTAGGAAACACGGGGCTTAAGAGGCCTGGGGAAGCAACAGCAGCCAGCAACACACCACTGTATGATTGGGTGCAGGGGATGACACCCGTGCCCCAACCCCCGGGACTTCGGGGTTGAGGGGGTCACTAGGTCGGTGCCTCTAGGGGTTTCCATGGGAGCTGAACCACACAGGGGCGAGGGATGGCCCCTTGAGAAGCAGGGGGCTGCGGTGGGGCCCGTGGAGGGCAGTAACCGGACCTGCGGGCCAGGCGGCATGACCGTGGCTGGAGCAGGACACACATCGTTCCCATGAGGGTCGGACGGGTCAGGGTGACACCCACACTTGGTGTTTTATATATATCTAAATTCTATGCATTTAATTTGAGACAATTTGCAATTTGTAAACATACATAGTATGATGACCCCCAGATAATGTCCCCGGTCCAGCCAGCACCCTGCACTGACCACACGGGGCCCCAGGGTCAGGTGTCACAGGAAACCCCAGACTGGGATCGCCTTTATCTGTAGACGTATCCATGTGCGTCTGAGAGAAAGTGGATGCCCTGTGTCGGCAGGCCCCCATGTCATGCCCTCTTTCCCCACCCCCACACCATCCCCCTTCATCATCATCCCCAATAGCATCCCACCTATATCATCCCCCTCACACCGACACAGCCCCACACAATCCCCACCCACACTATTCCCCCCACCATCCCACCTAAACCATCCCCCACACTCCACCACCATCATGCCCCTGCCCCCACAACATCCACCCCCACACCATCTGTCCCCAGCACTCGTCCCCACTCCACATGTGATTCTTGCCCTCCCCTAAAGGACAGAAAGGTCTCCCTCCCCAGGGGAAAGCACGTGCCCTCGGCTCTGAGCCCCATTGCTGTAGATCGTCAATAAACTGTTGTGGTGCAAAAATGCACAGCCAGCTCATTTATGTGTATCCCAGAACTCTGAGCAGAGGGTGTGGAGAGACCCCGAGAAAGGAGGAGGGGCTACATCCATGCCCCAAACAGCCCCTACAGTGGCGCTGCCAGTCACACCCAGCTGACATCCTCACATGCCTTCCAGGGGCTTCAGACGCCAGGGTCAGGCACCATAGACTTTACTGGGACTCAGCCTGTGCCCAGCAGGCCAGAAGGGGCTGGGACAGAGTGACAACCAGGGAGCCTCAAGGCACCAGTGTCTGTGGAAGAGACCTGGGTGGTCTGTGTTCTCTCTGTCCAGGGGGCCAGGGCTGGCTGGGTTTCAGGACACTTCCTCCCCTCCCCGTATCCCCGTGCCTGTGTGCCTGGGGCACAGAGGGCCTTCGGGGCGGTAGCGTGGCCCTGGAAGGGATGTCAGGACAACAGGCCCTTGTGTTGTGCCCAAGATTGCTAATCCGAGAAACCACCAAGGAGCCCACACCGATGCAAACTCCCGAGGGTTTCTTTACAAGCTGGAGCTTGGGTCCAAGTGCACCAGAAACAGAGGAGTAGGGATTTGGACCCCGAGACTAAGAGGTGTAGCAGCTTTATAGGAGCCAGTGGCACATGGGAATGCTGAAAGATGCGTAGTCATGTTTGTCCACACGCAGGTGGCTGATTGAATTACACTTTACCTTTTAGTATGGACTGGAACTGGCCTATTACTTTGGTCAGAATTGGCGCGCAGCTTTGTGTGGCACAATGCAGGGTTACATTGTGATGACCCGATTTCAGATTAGGGTGTGCCCAGCGGTTTGAGTCGGGTGGGGCAGTGCCTTAAGCCATAAACAGGTCACGTGGGGTCATAGGGGAGATGGCTGGTGGAGCACAAAATGGAATCAGTCCTGCTCTGCTTGTCCAGGGGTAAGGGATTTTGTTAAATTTACTGGGTCCCACACTGCAGCTCACGCACGTGGGCCACCCTCACAAGGTGTACTCGGCGTGCACACCTTGTGGTGCTAGATCTCTCACACCAGTATGTGGAGGGCACCCTCCTCGCCTTAGTGAATAGGGGCTGGGTGAGCATGGGGCTCAGCCTGAAGGCCAGGCAGCACAGGGGACCAAAGAACCCCAACCCCTTCCCCACCCAGACTCCCAAACACAGGTAGTCCCAGGGCTCCCCGCCATGAGCAGCTGGCTCCTCAGGAGCTCCCGCCAGGATGGCCCCGAGGTCTAGCTCCCTGCTGGAGAGGCATCAGGGAGAAGATAAGCAGTCAGTGCATGGCAGGACCCACTTCCGCACATGGGAATATGGACAAGCCAGACCTTGCAGCTCAGCCTGCCCTCCAGCGGAAAATCACTGCAAGCGCGAGCCGTTGGTCTGCCATGAGAGCCTAGCTAGCCGCCCAACGCCAGCACCAGAAATGATGTTGTGCCAACCATTTCGGCATTTGGGTGACCCAGCCAGAGGATCCAATAGCTGCACGTGATAGCTACATGTGATAGACACACACACACCACACAACCAAGAAAAGTTGGAATCCACCCAATGTTGTCTAACAGCAGCCAGATGGTTACATACACGACGCTGTGGTCCCCAATAGGATACATGAAAGACGCAATAAACCATGACTGCAGAGGTGCTGGAGGCACAGAGATGTGCCTGCTGGGTTCCAACAAGGAGCACAGAGGGGCAGGAAGCATCCTACGGAGGGGAGACCCCTCCTTGGAAAGGACATCATGTCCCTGTGAAGGCTACGGACGGTGAAATCTGTCCTCCGCTCTTTCAGCTTCTGGTTTACCTCCTAGATGCCATTTCCTCAATCATAAGACCAAAAATTTATTTTATGTTTTTAAATTTCTTTTATTGGAGTCCAATTTGTATGAATTCTTGCTTCAGCAAGGGTGTCATTCAGGAGGAGAGGAGAGATAATGATTTTCCCAGACAGGCAAAATATAAAGGAGTTCATGACCACTTAACCAGTCCAGTAAGGAATTTTAAGAGGGACTCTTCTAGTGGGGGAAAAAAAGAGACCAAAAGCAACAACTCTAGAAAGGCCCAGAGTACGTCACCAGAAACACCAACTCTTCCGGTAACACAAAAGCACAAAGTTCATATCTTTGAATAATCACTCTGAATGCTGATAGACTAAATGCTCCAATCAAAAGATATAGGGTATCAGAGTGGCTTAAAACACAGGATCTGGGATGCCTGGGTGGCTCAAGGGGTTGAGCATCTGCCTTTGACTCAGGGTGTGATCCTGGAGTCTGGGATCGAGTCCCATATGGGGCTCCTGGTGGGGAGTCTGCTTCTCTCTCTCCCTAATTTTCGGCCTCTCTCTCTCTCCCTCTCATAAATAAAATCGTTATTAAAAAAACAAGATCCATCTGTATGCTGCCTACAAGATGCTCACCTTAGACCTATACACACCAGCAGATTGATAGTCAGGGGAGGGAAAATCATCTACCACGCTAATGGATATCAAACGAAAGCTGGAGGACCCATACTTATATCAGACAAACGAGATTTGAAACCAACACTGGGGGACACCTGGTGGCTCAGTGGTTGAGCATCTGCCTTCGGCTCAGGGTGTGATCCTGGGATCCTAGGATCAAGTCCCACATCGGACTCCCTTAGGGGAGCATGCCTCTCGCTATGCCTATGTTTCTGCCTCTGCTTCTCTGTGTATCTCTCATGAAAAAATAAATAAAATATTTAAATCTCAAAAATGAAGAAAAATACTAAGAAGAGATGAAGAAGAACATTATTTCATAATTAAAAAGACACTCTATCAAGATGAAACAACTAAATATTTATGCTGCCAACATGGGAGTACCTAAATATAGAAACCAATTAACAACAAACATACAGGAAATCACTGGTAATAATACACTGACAGGGGATTTCAACACCCACTTATGGCAATGGACCAATAGTCTAGCAGAATCAACAAGTGAACAATAGCCTTGACACACTGGACCACAGGAACTCAACAGATATAGTCAGAATATTCGATCCGAAAGCAGAATACACATTCCTTTCAACGGCACATGGGACATTCTCCAGAACAGACAATATCAAGGCCCACAAAACAGCTCTCAACAGGTACAACAGTTACAAGAAGGTTGATATCACACCCTGTACATTTTTGGACCACAACGCTATGAAACTTGAAGTCGACAGTAAGAAAAAATTTGGACAGACCAAAAATATGTTGAGTTTATGATCATCCTACTAGAGAATGAATGGAGCAACCAGGAAATTAAAGAGGAAATATAAAACAAACGAAAATGAAAACATGTTTCTCCAAACCTCTGGGATGTACCAAAGGCAGTCCTAAGAGGGAAGTACATAGCAATACAGGCCTACCTCAAGAAACAAGAAGTCTCCAATACACATCGTAACCCTACACCTGAAGGAGCTGAAAAAGAAATAGCAAACATAGCCTAAAGCCAACAGAAGAAGGAAAAAAATAAAAATGAGAGCAGAAATAAACAATATAAGAAAAACAAAACAGTAGAATGGAAAAACAAAACTGAGAGCTGTTTCTTTAAAATAATTAATAAAATGGATCAAGCCCTAGCAAGCCTTATCAACGAGAAAAGAGAAAAGACCTAAATAAATAAAATCACAAATGAGAGAAGAGAGATCACTATCAACACCAGAAAAATAAGACAATTATAAGGGAATACTATGAAAGATTATACTCAAACAAACTGGGAGGCCTGAAAGAAATGGACAAATCCCTAGAAATGAGCAAATGAGCAGAACTGAAATAGGAAGAAATAGAAAGTGTGAACAGACCCATAACTAGCAAAGGAATTGAATCATCAAGGCACCTGGATGCCTCAGTGGTTGAGCATGTGCTTTGGCTCAGGTCATGATCCCGGGGTCCTGGGGGATCAAGTCCCACATCAGGCTCCCCGAATGGAGCCTCATTTTCCCTCTGCTTATACCGCTGCCTCTCTGTGTCTCGCATGAATACATAAATAAAATCTTTAAAAAAGAGAACAAATACAAAGATGTGAAAGGACCTAAATAAAATCACAAATGAGAAAGAGAAATAACAACCCACACTAGAGAATTACAAACGATTATAAGAGAACATTATGAAAAATTATATGCCAGGAACCTAGAACCTGGAAGAAATAGATCAATTCCTGGAAATATATAACATAGCAAAAATGAAAAAGGAAGAAATAAGAAACTTGGACAGATAACCAGCAAAGAAATTGAATCTGCAATCAAGAATCTCCCAACAGGAGATGCTTAGATCAATAGAACAGAATGGAAAGCCGAAACAAGATACAAACCTGTAACTCTATGATCCATTAATGGACAACAAGGCAGGAAGGAATATCCAATGGCACAAAGACAGTCTCTTCAACAAACCCTAACCCTGACCCCAGGATAAGAACAAATGGTGTTGGGAAAACCAGGCAGCCACATGCAGAAGAATGAAACTGGACCACTTTCTTACACCATATATATAAAAAAATAAATTCAAAATGGATGAAAGACCTAACTGTGAGACCTGAAACCATACAAAGAAGAAAAGATAGGCAGCAAAGTCTTTGACATTGGCCATTGGATGTTCTTTCTAGATATGCCTCTGAGGTGAGGGAAACAAAAGCAAAAATCCTATTGGGACTTTATCAAATTGAAAAGCTTCCGCAAAGTGAAGGAAACCACCAAAGCTAAAAGGCAACATACAAAATGAAAGGAGATATTGGTAAACAACACATCCACTAAAGAGTTAGTATGCAAAACACATAAAGCAAATATAAATCTCAAGATCCTAAAAACAAATTATACAACTGGAGCTGGGCAGAAAAATGAATGGACTTTCTCTCTGAAGGACTGCCAGATGGCGACCAGACACAAGGAAAGACACTAAGCATCACCCATCATCAAGGAAATGCAAATCAAAACCACAATGATAGTTTACCTGACAGCCGTCATAATGGCTAATATTAACAACACAAGAAAAAACAGGTTTTAGTGAGGCTATGGAGAAGGGGTCGCTCCCTTACACTCCTGGTGGGCATGCGAAAAGAAGTAGCCACTGTGGAAAACAGTGTGGAGGGTCCTCTAGTAGTTAAAAATAGGTGATCCCTGGGTGGTGCAGTGGTTTGGTGCCTGTCTTTGGCCCAGGCCATGATCCTGGAGACCTGGGATCGAATCCCACGTTGGGCTCCCGGTGCATAGAGCCTGCTTCTCCCTCTGCCTGTGTCTCTGCCTGTCTCTCTCTCTCTCTCTGATGTGACTATCATAAATAAATAAAAATTTAAAAAATTTAATTTAAAAATTAAAAATTAAAAAACGATCCATCAGTATGCTGCCTACTAGATGCTCACGTTAGACCTATAGAAACCGGGAGATTGAAAGTCAGGGGATGGAAATCATCTATCACGCTAATGGTTATGAAAAGAAAGCTGGAGAACCCATACTTATATCAGACTAACTAGATTTGAAACCAAACCCTGGGGGACACCTTGTGGCTCAGTGGTTGAGCATCTGCCTTCAGCTCAGGGTGTGATCCTGGGATCCCAGGATCGAGTCCCATATTGGCATCCCTTTGGGGAGCCTGTCTCTCCCTCTGCCTATGTTTCTGCCTCTGCTTCTCTTTGTATCTCTCAAAAATAAATAAATAAAATAAATCTCAAAAAAGAAAGAACAAATACTGTAAGAAGATATGAAGAAGGACATTATTTCATAATTAAAAAGACTCTCTATCAGGATCAAACAACTAAATATTTAAGCTGCCAACATGGCAGTACCTAAATATGGAAACCAATTAACAACAAACATACAGGAACACACTGATAATAATACACTGACAGGGGATTTCAACACCCACTTATGGAAATGGACTGATTGTCTATGCAGATAATCAACAGGGGAACAATAGCCTTGACACACTGGACCACAGGGACTCAACAGATATAGTCTGAACATTTCTTCCTAAAGCAGAATACACATACCTTTCAAGTGCACATGGGACATTCTCCAGAACAGATCATATCATGGGCCACAAATCAGCCCTCAACAGGTACAACCGGCAAGAGAAAAAACAATAACCATATGATCCTCTCATTAGATGCAGAGAAAGCATTTGACAAAATAGAGCATCCATTCCTGATCAAAACACTTCAGAGGGTAGGGATAGAGGGAACAATCCTCGACATCTTAAAAGCCATCTAGGAAAAGCCCACAGCAAATATCATTCTCAATGGGGCACCAATGGGAGCCTTTCCCCTAAGATCAGGAACAAGACAGGGATGTCCACTCTCACCACTGCTATTCAACGTAGTATTGGAAGTCCTAGCCTCAGCAATCAGACAACAAAAAGACATTAAAGGCATTCAAATTGGCAAAGAAGAAGTCAAACTCTCCCTCTTCGCCAATGACATGATACTCTACCTAGAAAACCCAAAACCCTCCCCGTTAAGATTGCTAGAACTCATACAGCAATTTGGTAGCGTGGCAGGATACAAAATCAATGCCCAGAAATCAATGGCATTTCTATACACTAACAATGAGACTGAAGAAAGAGAAATTAAGGAGTCAATCTCATTTACAATTGCACCCAAAAGCATAAGATACCTAGGAATAAACCTAACCAAGGAGATAAATGTTCTATACCTAAAAACTATAGAAAACTTCTGAAAGAAATTGAGGAATACACAAAGAGATGGAAAAATATTACATGCTCATGGATTGGCAGAATTAATATTGTGAAAATGTCAATGTTACCCAGGCAATGTACACGTTTAATGCAATCCCTATCAAAGTACCATGGACTTTCTTCAGAGAGTTAGAACAAATTATTTTAAGATTTGTGTGGAATCAGAAAAGACCCCGAAAAGCCAGGGGAAGTTTATTTTATTTTATTTTTAATTTTTATTTATTTATGATAGTCACACACACAGAGAGAGAGAGAGAGGCAAAGACACAGGCAGAGAGAGAAGCAGGCTCCATGCACAGGGAGCCCTATGTGGGACTTGAACCCGGGTCTCCAGGATGGCACCCTGGGCCAAAGGCAGGCGGCAAACCGCTGCGCCACCCAGGGATCCCAAGCCAGGGGAATTTTTAAAAAGAAAACCATATCTGGGGGCATCACATGCCAGATTTCAGGTTGTACTACAAAGCTGTGGTCATCAAGACAGTGTGGTACTGGCACAAAAACACACATAGATCAATGGAACAGAATAGAGATCCCAGAAGTGGACCGTGAACTTTATGGTCAAGAAATATTCAATAAAGGAGGAAAGACTATCCATTGGAAGAAAGACAGTTTCTTCAATAGATGGTGCTGGGAAAATTGGACATCCACCTTCAGAAGAATGACACTAGACCACTCTCTTTCACCATAAACAAAGATAAACTCAAAATGGATGAAAGATCTAAATGTGAGACAAGAGTCCATCAAAATCATAGAGGAGAACACAGGCAATACCCGTTTTAAACTTGGCCACAGCAACTTCTTCCAAGGTACATCCATGAAGGCAAAAGAAACAAAAGCAAAAATGAACTATTGTGACTACATCAAGATAAGAATATTTTGCACAGCAAAGGATACAGTCAACAAAACTAAAAGACAACCTACAGCATGGGAGAAGATATATGCAAAAGACGTTTTAGATAATGGGTTAGTTTCCAAGATCTATAAAGAACTTCTTAAAATCAACACCAAAGAGACAAACAATCCAATCATGAAATGGGCAAAAGACATGAAGAGAAATCTCACAGAGGAGGACGTTGACATGGCCAACATGCACATGAAAACATGGTCTGCATCACTTGCCCTTAGGGATATACAAATCAAAACCACAATGAGATACCACCTCACACCAGTGAGAATGGGGAAAATTAACAAGGCAGGGAACCACATATGTTGGAGAGGATGCGGACAAAAGGGAAGACTCTTACACTGCTGGTGGGAATGTGAACTGGTGCAGTCACTCTGGAAACCTGTGTGGAGGTTCCTCAAAGAGTTAAAAATAGACCTGCCTGACGACTCAGCAATTGCACTGTTAGGGATTCACCCCAAAGATTCAGATGCAATGAAATGCTGGGACACCTGCACGCCGATGTTTATAGCAGAATGTCCACAATAGCCAACTGTGGCAGGACCCTCGGTGTCCATCAAAAAATGAATGGATAAAGAAGATGTGACTTATGTATACAATGGAATATTACTGAGACATTAGAAATGACAAATACTCAACATTTGCTTCAACGTGAATGGAACTGGAGGGTATTATGCTGAGTGAAGTAAGTCAATCAGAGAAGGACAAACAGTGTGTATGTTCTCATTCCTTTGGAGAATATAAATAATACTGAAAGGGAATATAAGGGAATGGAGAAGAAACGTTTGGGAAATATCAGAAAAGGAGAGAGATCATAAAGACTCCTAACTCTGGGAAAAGAACTAGGGTTGCTGGAAGGGGAGGAGGGCGGGGGGTGGGGGTGAATCGGTGACGGGCACTGAGGGGGACACTTGACAGGATGAGCACTGCGTCTTATTCTGTATGTTGGTCAATTGAACACAAATAAAAAATAAATTTATTTTTTAAAAAAGATCAAACAACTAAACATTTATGCTGCCAACATGGGAGTATCGAAATATAGAAACCAAGACTCCAATACACAAACCAACACTACACCTAAAGGAGCTGGAAAAGGAATAGGAAACAAAGCCTAAAGCCTACAGAAGAAGGGAAAAATAAAGATGAGAGCAGAAATAAACAATACAGAAACAACAAAACAGTAGAATGGAATAATGAAACTAAGAAATGGTTCTTCAAAATAACTAAGAAAGTGGATCAAGCCCTAGCCAGCCTTATCAACAAGAAAACAGAAAAGAACTAAATAAATAAAATCACAAAAGAGAGAAGAGTGATCACAATCAACACCAGAAAATAAGACAATTATAAGGGAATACTATGAAAGATTATACGCTAACAAACTGGGAGACCAGGAAGAATTGGAGAGATCCCTAGAAATGTGCAAACGAGCAAAACTGAAACAGGAAGAAATAGAAAATGTGAGTAGACACACTACAAGCAAAGGAATTCAATCAGAAAGGCACCTGGGTGCCTCAGTGTTTGAGCATCTGCTTTGGCTCACGTCATGATCCCAGGGTCCTGGGGAATCATGTCCCATATCAGGCTCCCTGCATGGAGCTTCATTTTCCACCTGCCTATACCCCTGCCTCTCTGAGTCTCCCATGAATACATAAATAAAATCTTTAAAAAAGAAAAAAGATAAAAAGATGAGAAAGGATTCAAATAAAATCACAAATGAGATAAAAGAAATAACAACTAACACTAGAGAAATACAAATGTTTATAAGAGAACATTATGAAAAATTATATGCCAGCAACCTAGAACCTGGAAGAAATAGATCAATTCCTGGAAGTATATAACATAGCAAAAATGAAAAAGGAAGAAATAAGAAACTTGAACAGACAGATAACCAGCAACGAAATTGAATCAGGAATCAAGAATCTCCCAACAGGAGATGCTTAGATCAATAGAATAGAATGGAATGCCAAAACAAGATACAAACCTGTAACTCTATGATCCATTAATCGACAACAAGGCAGCAAGGAACATCCAATGGCACAAAGACAGTCTCTTCAACATCCCTAACCCTGACCCCAGGATAAGAACAAATGGTGTTGGGAAAATCAGGCAGCCACATGCAGAAGAATGAAACTGGACCACTTTCTTACACAATATATATATAAAATAAATTCAAAATGCATGAAAGACCTAAATGTGAGGCCTGAAACCATACAAAGAAGAAAAGATAGGCAACAACGTCTTTGACATTGGCCATTGGATCTTCTTTCTAGATATGCCTCTTGTTGAGGGAAACAAAAGCAAAAATACTATTGGGACTTCGTCAAATTCAAAAGCTTCTGCAAAGTGAAAGAAACAACCAACGCTAAAACGCAACATACAAAATGAAAGGAGATATTTGTAAACAACACATCCAATAAACAGTTAGTATGCAAAATACGTAAAGCAAATATATATCTCAGCATCCTAAACACAAATTATCCAACTGCAGATGGGCAGAAGAAATGGACTTTGTCTCTGACAATACAACCAGATGGCCACCAGACATCGAAAGACACTCAGCGTCACCCATCATCAGGGAAATGGAAATGAAAACCACAATAAGATGTCACCTGACAGCCATCAGAATGGCTACAATTAACAACAGAAGAAACAACAGGTGTTGTTGAGGCTATAGAGTAGAGGAAGCCCCCTTACACTCCTGGTGGGCATGCGAACAGGTGCAGCCAATGTGGAAGACACTGTGGGGGGTCCTCTAGAAGTTAAAAATAGGGGAACCCTGGGTGGTACAGGGGTTTGCACCTGCCTTTGGCCCATGTCGCGATCCTGGAGACCCAGGATCGAATCCCATGTCGGACTCACAGTGCACGGAGCCTGCTTCTCCTTCTGCCTGTGTCTCTGCCTCTCTCTGTGTGACTATCATAAAAAAATTTTTAAAAAGAAGTTAAAAATAGAGATACCCTACGATTCCAAAATTGCAGAGCTACGTATTTACCCCGAGGATACAAAAGTCGTTTAGTAGATTCCAAGTGGGACACGCAGCCCATTGTTTGTAGCAGCGTTATCAACAACAGCCAAACTGTGGATACAGCCCTGATGTCCATCGACTGATAAATGGGCACAGACGATGTGGTAAATATACCCACTGCGACATCACTCGGTCATCAGAAGGGATGAAATGAAGCCATTTACAATGACGAGGGAGAAGTGGAAAGGACTTATGCTTAATGAACTCAGTCAGTCAGAGAAAGATACCAAATACCATACAATTGCATTTACATGTAAATTTTAAGAAACCAGACAAACTGGCAAAGGGGCAAAGGGGGGATGAGAGAAGCAAACAAAAATACACACTCTTAACCACAGAGAATAAACTAATAAATACCAGAGGAAGGTGATGGGGATCGGGAATCAGGGGATGGGGATAGTGGAGGGCACTTGTGGCCAGTACCAGGCGTTGTATCCAAGGTTTGAATCACTATGTGGTAAACCTGAAACTATATCATTCTGTGTATACAAACAGGAATTCAAGTAAAACTAAAATAAGAAT
Organism: Canis aureus; assembly: GCF_053574225.1. Taxonomy (NCBI): domain Eukaryota; kingdom Metazoa; phylum Chordata; class Mammalia; order Carnivora; family Canidae; genus Canis; species Canis aureus. The sequence goes on from NC_135646.1 coordinate 36,238,685, forward strand.
AGGTAGTATTGATGAAACATGTATGCACTAGAGATAAAATCAGAAAGGCAACTGAAAAATCCAAATAAAGTCTTTAGAGCCACAAATCACCTCTTTAGCTCAGCTCAGGAGAAGCATGCCATGTCTATTCTCACCCCAGCATATTCTCAGACCATAATGCCTTGAAATTAGAACTAAATCAGAACAAAAAGTTTGGAAGGACCTCAAACATGTGGAGGCTAAGGACCATCCTGCTAAAAGATGAAAGGGTCAATCAGAAAATTAAGGAAGAATTAAAAAGATTCATGGAAATTAATGAGAATGAATATACAACCGTTCAAAATGTTTGGGATGCAGCCAAAGCAGTCCTAAGGGGGAAATACATCGCAATACAACCATCCATTCAAAAACTGGAAAGAACTCAAATACAAAAGCTAACCTTACACATAAAGGAGCTAGAGAAAAACCAGCAAATAGATCCTACACCGAGGAGAAGAAGGGAGTTAATAAAGATTCGAGCAGAACTCAACGAAATCGAGACCAGAAGAACTGTGGAACAGATCAACAGAACCAGGAGTTGGTTCTTTGAAAGAATTAATAAGATAGATAAACCATTAGCCAGGCCTATTAAAAAAAAGAGAGAGAAGACTCAAATTAATAAAATCATGAATGAGAAAGGAGAGATCACTACCAACACCAAGGAAATACAAACGATTTTAAAAACATATTATGAACAGCTATATGCCAATAAATTAGGCAATCTAGAAGAAATGGACGCATAACTGGAAAGCCACAAACTACCAAAACAGGAACAGGAAGAAATAGAAAACCTTAACAGGCCAATAACAAGGGAGGAAATTGAAGCAGTCATCAAAAACCTCCCAAGACACAAAAGTCCAGGGCCAGATGGCTTCCCAGGGGAATTCTATCAAACGTTTAAAGAAGAAACCATACCTATTCTCCTCAAGCTGTTTGGAAAGATAGAAAGAGATGGAGTACTTCCAAATTCGTTCTATGAGGCCAGCATCACCTTAATTCCAAAACCAGACAAAGACCCCACCAAAAAGGAGAATTACAGATTCTCTGGGGAGGCCAGTGACTTGGTGGAGTCAGGCTATCTTTGAACCCAAAACCTAAATAGAGTGCATAAAACTAAACAGCCCAAGATGCTAGGAGTCCCAGTGCAGGCACATGCCAAGACCCAAACTCTAACCATTCACAGACATAACACTAACCCTACATTTAATCCTAATGTTAACCTAACCCTTAAATAAGACCCATCACTAATCGAAAACCAAACACAAACCCCAAGACCAAAACACATTCACTGAACCTTCCTGCCAAATCTCAACCTAACTCCTAAACCTATTCTAAACCCTTAACCCTGACCCCTACCTTAAATCTAACCCTAACCCTAACCTCTAAATTTAACTTAACTTAATGTACTCAAATCCTTTTCCTGACCTTAACCTGTACCCTAACCCTAACACTCTAATACTAATCCTATCTCATACCCCAAACTTTACCCTAACCCGTACCCTAAAACTAACCCCTAGCCCACTACCAAAACTTATCTCTTACCCTGTTCCAAAACCGTACCCTGACCCTGACCTGTCCCTAACCCTACCAAGCAATAACCCTAACCCTAGTCCTAACCCCTATCCCAACCCTAACCCTCACCCTAATTCTAAACCTAGCCCTAACTATAACCCTAACCCCTCACCCTAACCCCTAACCCTAACTCACACCCTAACACCTAACCCTAACTGCAAGCCTAAGCCCAACCCTTACTCTAACCATCACCCTAACCCCAACTCCTAACCTCCTGCCCTAAACCCTGGAGCCTAAACACTAACACTAACAGTAAATCCTGTCCCCTACCCTAACCCCCATCCTAACTGTTAACTACTGACCATTACCCTTATGCCTCACCTAACTTCTAATCTGTAACCATAAGCATAATCACTAACACCTAACATATAACCTAAGGCTAACCACCAACTGCCTCCCCTCCCCTAACCCTACCATTCATTCTATCCTTTCACTTACCCTGTGGTTCTGAGGAGTCCCTTCTGATGTAGACGTGGCCCCCAATGGCTCCTCCAGAGTCCTCCAGTGGGTCCAAGCGAGCCGGGCTCCTGTGAGTGTGGACATGGCCCAACGTGTTCCTGAGTCATAGTCAGCAGGTCCTGAGGACGCTGGGTCTCCTGTCATTGTGGACTATGTCTCACATCCTCTGGAAGCCTCACAGCAGGTCCTCAGGAAGCCGGGGGCTCCTGTCAGTCTGGACATGGCCCCACGTCCCCTAGAAAACTCACCGCGGGTCCTGAGGGGGCTGTGGGCTCCTGTCAGCATAGATGCAGCCCCATATGTCCTGAAGCCAAAGTGCTGGTCCTGAGGAGGACGGGGTTCCTGTCAGGGTTGACGTGGCCCCACATTTTCCTCAAGCCTCACCATAAGACCTGAGGAGGCTTGGGGCTCCTGTCAGCATGGATGTGGCACATAATCTTCCCAAACCTTCACAGTGGGTTCTGAGAAGGCTGGAGAATCCTGTCAGTGTGGATGCGGCACCCACATTTTTCTTAGGCCTCACCACAGACCCTGACAAGGCTGTGGTCTTCTGTCCCCATGGACGCATCCCCATATTTCCCCAAGTCTACACCAGGGGTCCTGAGGAAGTTACCATCCTGTTGTGTCCATGTGGCCCCAAGTCCTCCTGAAGTGTCACCAAGGGTTCTGAGGAAGCCGGGGCTCCTGTAACCATGAATGCAGCCCCCAGATTCCAGAAGCCTCAACTTATGTCCTGAGGGGCTGGGAGCTCCTGCCAGAGTGAATGTCGCACCACATCTTCCTGAAGCCACCCCGCAGGTCCTGAGGTGGCTCAGGGGCTCCTGTCAGTGTAGATGCGGGCCCATATCTTCCTGAAGCCTCCCCGTGGGTCTTGAAGCTGCTGAGGGGCTCCTGTCAGTGTCGATGCGGGCCCACAATTTTCTGAAACCTCCCTGCGGGTCCTGAGGTGGCTCAGGGCTCCTGTCAGTGTGGACGTGGGCCTACATCTTCTTGAAGACTCCCCGCTGGTCCTGAGGCAGCCCAGGGGATCCTGTCAGGGTGGATGCGGGCCCACATCTTCCTAAAGCCTCACCGCGGGTCCTGAGGAGACTGGGGCTCCTGTCAGCATGAACGCGACCCAATTTCCCCCTGGAGACTTCCTGCGGGTCCTGTGGAGTCTGCAGCTCATCAGCGTAGATGCGTCCCCACGTCCTCCTCAGGCCTCCCCAGCACAGGCTGGCTCCTGTTAGTGCAGGCAGAGGAGGCCTACTGCACATGCCTGCCCCATGGGAGGGGCCTGGCTTGGGCGCACCCTGTGGGACACTCAGGCGCTGCAGGAGGCTGTGCAGGAGGCTGTGCAGGAGGCACCGGGTGCTCCATGGGCCCCACCTGCCTCCTTTCAGCGTCCAGCTGGGGCCTGTTATTTTCGGAAACATCTCACTGAAAAGGAGCCCAACACCCAGCTTCCCCAGAAATACTTAAGGAGAAGGAATTGGAGCCCACAGGTTGTGAAATGAAATGTGGACCAGATTTTTACCACGTCCTGCAAAACTCACTCAACCCTCTTCCACTGTGGGCGGGACCGTGGGTTCATGCAGCCGCCCTGGAAACAGTGTGGAGGCCCCTCAGGAGTTACAAATGGAGCCGCCCTGTGACGAGCAGGTGAAAGGCCTGGAGCTCACTCCGAAGATACAGATGCAGTGAGACTTGGGACACCTACACCCCAATGTCCACTGCAGCTGGGTCCACAGTAGCCACAGTGTGGGAGGAGACTCGGTGCCCTGTGGCAGATGATGGATAAAGAGAATGGGAGATAGATGATGGTCATAGAGAGAGGAATGATACTCAGCTATCAAAGAGAAGGAAATCTTGCCATTTGCAATGATGTGGATAGAACTAATGGGAAAATGTTAAGTGAAGTAAGTCACTCGGGAAAGAGAATGACCGTGTGGTGTCATTCATAGGTAGAATTAAAGAAGCAAAGCAGATGAACATCAGTGAAGGGAAGGAGAAACAAATAAGATCAAAACAGATGAAGGAAATACAGACTCTTAATGATATGAAACGAACTGAGGGTCGCTGGAGGGGTGGGGGCATAACGGGGGAAATAGGAAAGTGCTGCGTCTCACTCTGTCCTGCTTCTCCAATACTGGTTTGCTGTCAGGGGTTATTTGTTGAGGAGGATGGATGTTATCGGTTTTTTTCCTATTTCTAAGGTCTGCCACCATGATTTTGATAGGAATGACATTGAAACTGAGGGTGGCTTCAGGAACTGCGGACATTTTCACAAGATGAGGCTCCCACCCCATGAGCCCAGGACGGCCTCCCAGAGCCTGGTATGGCTCAGTGCACCAGTCTTGTGCTCCTTTGGTTCAGTCTCATTATTTATTCTCCTTGATGCTCCTGAGAATGCCTTCACATCCTTCCTTTCCTTCCTGAGTGCTCATTGTCAGGACACAGCAAGGCTACTCTGCTCTGTAGGGTCAGTTTGTGTCCGTGACTTTACTGAACTCACTCCTTAGTTCTAACAGGTTTTGGTGGAGGCCCTGGGGTTGCCTGTTTCTAGTTCTGCATCTTCAGCATATAGGGACAGTGTGACGACCCCCTTCCATGTGTGGAACATTTGCTGTTTACAGCTTAATGTTAGAAAGCCCCACAATTGAATCAAAACTGAGCCCAGGCCAAGGGCAGGAAGTCCCTATTAGAATGAGAACAGAGCTCAATGCCCTTGAAGGTCCCATATCAAAATGTAAACAGAACTTGAGGAATTGCTCCAGCCCTTCTGGAGGTCCCCGAGACCAGCCCTTAAAACTAAGCTAAAACCCACCTCAGGGTCCAAGTCCATGCTCCGCTTGTTGGGTACACTTGGACACAAGCTCGAGGTGGTAAATAAACCCTCGTGTGTTTGCATCACTGTTGGCTTCTCGGAGGTTTCTCGGATTCGCAATCTTGGGCACAACAGTCTGAGATAAAAAAAGAAAACCAAAAGAAGCTCGGACGCCTGTCGAGTGAACGCAGGATTCTGAGAGAATCGGCGGAGACCCGGGGACTTGAGGGATCTACTGTGGAGGCCCCTGCAAACTGGGGGGCAGTATGTTCAGCCCCAGAGCCAGAGGACCCAGAGACCCCACCCGCATCCCGCCCATCTGGGCCTGGTCTGAAGGAGCAGCACAGCGCCGCCCACTGGAGGCCAGAGGCGCTGAGGCCCACCCCGCCTCTGAACCCACTGATGCATCTCCCAGGCAGATGTGCACCTGACAATCAGCGCCATGGCCAATCCCCACACCCTGCACAGACCACTCGCTGCCACCAAGGTGTCGGACCACAGAGGTTGCAGAGCTTCAGCTCTGCTTGGAAAGTAGGGTCTAGCTTCCTTTGTACTTTGTGCTTTATTTTCATTTATTTTCTTTGATTCTATTTTATAAATTGCCTTATTTTAATTTTTATGTATGTACCTTATATATTTCTCATTTTTAGTTTCATGGTACTTTAATTGTGTTTCTTATTTTGGTATTTAGAATCTTTTAACAACCAGACAAAAATAATCTGGTAGTTTTTTTGGGGAGGTCACTTGTTATTGTTTTTCTTGGTTTTTCTTTTTCTTCCATCTTTCTTTTCTGGAAAAAATAATGAGATGGAGAAATTCACCTCCATAAAATAATATGAGGTAATACTCACAACCAGGAAGTCCATCAAGTCCATCAAGTCTCTCTGTGACTATCACAAAAAAATAAAAATTAAAAAAAATAGACACCATATTGCAAGTGCATTTAAAATTAGCAATGTATAACATTTATTTCCTTGACATTTGACTTCCAAAGAGTTCATAGTGTTTCAGTGTCAGTTGAAACAGGGGAAGAATCTCAGGGAAGAATCCGTCACATAATAATAGGACCATTGGTACTAATGTCTCTCAATTATTTCCAAATCCATAAAGATTCATTTCCTGATGAATGACTGAGCTGTGAAGAAATAGATGAGAAAGCCTCATCCCTCTGAATTACTTGTGTCAGAATATTTTAACCATAGTACTACGGATAGTAAATTATCCTTATTAACAGGAAATACATCTCAGATTAAAATCTGAGAAATCAGATGGGCAGAGAAAAAATGCTTTAAATCGCTCCTCAAGTTTTATTTTTTAAAAATTTTTAAATTTATTTATGATAGTAACAGAGAGAAAGAGAGAGAGAGAGAGAGGCAGAGGGAGAAGCAGGCTCCATGCACTGGGAGCCTGATATGGGATTCGATCCCGGGTCTCCAGGATCGCGCTCTGGGCCAAAGGCAGGCACCAAACCGCTGCGCCACCCAGGGATCCCGCTCCTCAAGTTTTAAAGACAAAGGAGAACTTTTCTATGTACAAAGTCAGTTGTCAAGATACCTTAGGGAATAAGATTCTGCAGCATCGAATCCTGCTGCACTGCCGGGACGCCCATGCCCCAGGTCTTCCTGATCCAAAATCCCTGGGCGTGTCCCCAAACACAGGCTGCCAGGCTGAGGTCATTTGCAATTTCTCTTTTAGGAGCTCCAGGGAGGGGGGCATGAGCTAGATAGGACAGGATAGGATGCGTGGAGGCCGAGAACATTACGGCCATTCTACTTTAAGTTCAGTATTAGCACACGTCCAAAATTAAGCTAAAACCCTCCTCGGGTTCCAAGTCCCTGCGCCACTGTGTGGGGTATACCTGGACCCTTGCTTGAGTTTGTAAAACAACCCACGTGTGTTTGCATAAGTGTTGGCTCCTTAGTGGTTTCTCGGATTCGCAATCTTGGACACAACACCCGCATGACCCCTCCCCACCTGGACTGACCTCCTGTCCCCACCCACCCAGGCTGACCCTCAGTCACCTCCCACCCACCACAGCTGGGCACAGACACTCACACAGTTCCACGGGCACGGTGGGCACTCCCGCCATCCCTGGACTCCCAGGGGATGGAAGGAGGTTTCGGCAGGACACACTCCCATGGTGGCCCCAGGGCTCCCTGCCCAGGAGAGCACCTGGTAACAGGTCGGGGTTTGTATCCCTGATGCCAATTCCTCCTCCCAGGTTTTCCCGCAGGAAATGAAAGAGGAGGCCCTGGTCTCCTCCAGGGACATCACGCAGGTAGACCTGGACGTCCACAGGACGTTCAGCAGTCACATCATATTTTGGGACTACTACGGGGTAGGGTGAGGTTGAGGGGCCAGGGGAGATCAGGACCCAGTGGAGGACCGGGGGTATCTGGGTAGGGAAAATGGGGCTTCTGAGTCGGGGGGCAGAACAGAAGCCAACAACACAACGCTCCATGGTAGGGTGTTGGGGATGACCTCTGTGCCCCCACCTCCGGGGCCTCGGACATAAGGAGGACACTAGGATGGGGTCTCCAGGGCTTGCCATGGGAGCTGAACCCCAAGGGGAGAGGGACGGTCCTCTGAGTAGCAGGGGATGGGGTGGGGGACGTGGGGGGTAGGAAATGGATCTGGGTGCCAGGAGGCATGGCCACGGCTGGAGCAGGATACACATCGATCCCATGAGGGTCGGACAGGTCAGAGTGACACCCACTCTCGGTGATTTATATATTTCTAAGTTCTATGCATTTCATTTGAGACATTTTGCAATTTGAAAACACACATAGTATGATGAACCCCAGTTAATGCCCCCGGTCCAGCCAGGGTCCTGCAATGACCACACCCCGACCCAGGGGCAGGTGTCACAGCAAACCCCAGACTGGAGTTGCCTTTAAGTGTAGACATCTCCTTGTGCATCTTAGAGGAAGGGGATGCCCTGTGTCCGCAGGCCCCCCACGACATCCCCCTCATTCCCCACTCCCACACCATCCCCCTACATCATCATCCCCATTGGCATCCCACCTACACCATCCCCCTCAAACCCACAGAGCCCCACACAATCCCCACCCACACTATACCCCAACACCATGTCCCCAAACCATCCACCCACACACCATCAGCCCCCATCAAGGACCCGGTGCAGGTGCCCCCTGTGGGACATGCTCAGCCTCCCCGGGGATCTCTCGATACCCTGCTCCCATCAGAAGCCCAGGCGTCCCATAGAGTACCCAGGGGTTGCAGGGAGGAGCGAAGACAAGGGGCCCCCGACAGGGTGTGTGCAGGTGAGTGGTGCAGAGGATGCACTTCCCCTCCTGGAGGGCGGCACACCCTTCACAGGACACCAACCCATAACCCAGGGGGATCTGGGCTGGCCTGACCCCAGGCTCTGTGAAGGTGGGGGTGATTTCAGACCCCGCCTCAGGCCCAACAAAAAGACTAATGGGATCCAGCCCCCCATGGCCCTCTCTAGCCCTGGATTCTGACCCTACACTGAACGAGCCTTCTCACAGCTGGATGTGGCCTCCTGGGCCCTGGGGGTGCCACGCAGATCCAGGTCGCTGACCTAGGGCAGCCCTGGGGATCCCAGGACACCCAAGGTTGGGGAGAGCAGAGGTAGGCCGGTGGACCCTACCCACACCCACACCAGGAGGCAGACTCCTCCAGGTGCTGGGGCCACAGGGACCCCACGACTGGGGTCCACCTGCCCTGCGGGGACCCAGTGCAGGAACCCATGAGCTGCAGGTCAAGGTCAGCTCTGCTGTCTTCACAACCATCTCTCACTCATGCTGAAACCTCAGGACACACGCCCCCACCGGAGTCCACACATGCTCCCCAGTGGGGGACTCCAGCACTTGCCCGCCGACCCATGTGATTCTTGTCCTCCCCTAAAGGACAAAATGGTCTCCCTTCCCAGGGGAAGGCATGCACCCTCAGCTCTGAGCCCATTTGCTGTAGAATGTCAATAAAGTATTGTGGTGTGAAAATGCACAGCCAGCCTGTTTCTGTGTCTCCCAGAACTCTGTGTATGGGGCGTAGAGAGACCCCCAGAGAGGAGGAGGGGGCACCACCCAGGCCCCAACAGCCCCTGCATGGGCACTGCAAGGCACAGCTGACATCCCCACGTGCCTTCCAGGGGCGGCCAGATGCCAGGGTCAGGACCCCACACACTATACTGAGAATCAGCCTGTGCCCCATGGGCCAGGAGGGCCTGGGACAGAGTGACAGTCAGGGAGCCTCAGGTCACCAGGGTCTGTGAAAAGCGACCTGGAGGGTCTGTTCACCCTCTGTCCAGGGGGCCGAGGCTGGCCCGGTTCCGGGGCACGTACTCCCCTCCCTGCATCCCCGGGCCAGTGTGCCTAGGGCACTGAAGGCCTGTGGGGCGCTCAGAGTGGCCCTGGAAGGGATGTCAGGACAGCAGGCCCTTGTGTTGTGCCCAAGACTGCGAATCTGAGAAACTACCGATGAGCTGACACTGATGCAAACTCCTGAGGGTTTCTCTACAAGCTGTAGCTTGGGTCCAAGTGCACCTGACACAGCGGAGCAGGGACTTGGACCCCGAGACTAAGAGGCATAGCAGCTTTATAGGGACAGTGGACTGTGGGATATGCAGAAATTTGCACAGTCATGTTGGTCCACACAAGAGGCTGATTGAATTACACCTTACCCTATAGTATCCACTTGAGCTGGCCTATTACTTTGGTCAGAATTGGCTCACATTTTTGGGGGGCACAAAGCAGGGTTACATTGTTATGAGACGATTTCCAATTAGGGTTTGCCCAGCAGTTTGACTCGGGTGGGGCAGCGCCTTAAGCCATAAGCAGGTCATGTGGGGGTCATAGGGGAGGTGGCGGGTGTAGCACAAAATGGAATCAGTCCTGCGCTGCTTGTCCAGGTGTAGGGGATTTTTATTAAATTTCCTGTGTCCCAACTTGCAGCTCACCCACCTGGGCAATGCTCACCAGGTGGACTCAGCGTGCACACCTTGTGATGCTGGATCTCTCACACCAGCATGTGGAGGGCACCCTCCTTGCCCTAGTGAGTAGGGGCTGGGTGAACATGGGGCTCGGCCTGTAAGCCAGGCAGCACAGGGGACCAAAGAAACCCAGCCCCGTTCCCACCCCGACCTCCACACACAGGCCGCCCCAGGGCTCTCTGCCATGGGTACCCGACTCCTCAGGAGCTCCCCCCAGGGTTGCCCTGAGGTCTGACTCCCTTCTGGAGAGGCATCGGCGAGAATAGAAGCAGCCGGCGCTCGGCGAGACACACTGTCGGACATGGTAATTTGGCCGAGTCAGTCGTTCGACCTCAGCTGAACCTCCAGCTGAAATTCACTACAAGAGTGAGCCCCGGGTCAGCCAGGAGAGCCCAGCTAGCCACCCAGCGCCAGCACCAGAAATGATGTTGTACCAACCATTTCGGTGTTTGGGTTACCCAGCCAGAGGACCCGATAGCTACACGTCATAGATTCATGTGATAGACACACACACACCCCACAATGAACAAAAGTCAGAATCACCCCAATGCTGTCAAACAGCAGCTGGATGGTTACATAAATGACACCGTGGTCCCCAATAGGATACATGGAAGATGCTATAAACCACGACTGCAGAGGTGCTGGACGCACGGAGATGTGCCTGCTGGGTTCCAAAAAGAAGCGCAGAGGGGCAGGAAGCATCCTACGGGGGGGGGGGGGCCTCAGGAAAGGACACCAGGTCCCAGTGAAGGCTAAGGATGGTGAAATCTGTCCTCCTCCCTTTCAGCTTCTCGTTTTCCTCTTAAATGCCATTTTCCTCAGTCATACGAGCAAAAATTTATTTTATGTTTTTAACTTTCTTTTTATTGGATCCAATTTGTATGAAGTATTTCTTCAGGAAGTGTGTCACTCAGGAGAGAAGTAGAGAGAAAGATTTTCCCTGACAGGCAAAGTATAAAGGAGTTCATGACCGCTAAACCAGTCCAGTAAGGAATTTTAAGAGGGACTCTTCTAGTGGGGGAAAAAAAGATACCAAAAGCAACAAAGACTAGAAAGGACCAGAGAACGTCACCAGAAACACCAACTCTACCACTAACAACAAAGCACAAGTTCATATCTTTGAATAAGCACTCTGAATGCTGATACTAAATGCTCCAATGAAAAGATATAGGGTGTCAGAGTGGCTTAAAAAACAGGATCCGGAAAAAAAAAAAAAAAAAAAAAAAACAGGATCCGGGATGCCTGGGTGGCTCAGGGGTTGAGCCTCTGCCTTTGACTCAGGGTGTGATCCTGGAGTCTGGGATCGAGTCCCATATTGTGCTCCTGGTGGGGAGCATGCTTCTGTCTCTGCCTAATTTTCTGCCTCTCTCTCTCTCTCCTCTCTCTCTCTCATGCTCTCAAAAATAAAATTGTTATTAAAAGGGATCTCTGGGTGGGGCAGCGGTTTTGCGCCTGCCTTTGGCCTAGGGCGCAATCCGGGAGACCCTGGATCGAATCCCACGTTGGGCTCCCGGCGCATGGAGCCTGCTTCTCCCTCTGCCTGTGTCTCTGCCTCTCTCTCTCTCTGTGTGACTATCATAAATAAATAAAAAAAAATTGTTATTAAAAAATCAAGATCCATCAGTATGCTGCCTACTAGAGGCTCACCTTAGACCTATAGACACCAGCAGTTTGAAAGTCAGGGGATGGAAAATCATCTATCACGCTAATGGTTATGAAAAGAAAGCTGGAGGAACAATACTTATATTAGACAAACTATATTTGAAACCAAACCCTGGGGGACACCTGGTGGCTCAGTGGTTGAGCATCTGCCTTCAGCTCAGGGTGTGTTCCTGGGATCCTAGGCTCGAGTCCCATATTGGCATCCCTTTGGGGAGCCTGTCTCTCCCTCTGCTATGTTTCTGCCTCTGCTCCTCTGTGTATCTCTCATGAATAAATAAATGAAATATTTAAATCTCAAAAAGAACAAATACTGTAAGAAGAGATGAAGGAGGGCATTATTTCATAATTAAAAAGACTCTCTATCAGGATCAAACAACTAAATATTTATGCTGCCAACATGGGAGTACCTAAATATGGAACCCAATTACCAATAAACGTACAGAAACTCACTGATAATGATACAATGACAGGGGATTGTAACACCTACCCAGTAATGGCAATGGACTGATCTTCTATGCAGAAAATCAACAGGGGAACAATAGCCTAGACACACTGGGCCACAGGGACTCAACAGATATAGTCTGAACATTTCTTCCTAAAGCAGAATACACATTCAAGTGCACATGGGACATTCTCCAGAACAGATCATATCATGGCCACAAATCAGCCCTCAACAGGTACAACAGGTACAAGAAGGTTGATATCACACCCTGTACCTTTTCGGACCATGACGCTATGAAACTCGAAGTCAACAGTAAGAAAAAATTTGGACAGACCAAAAATACGTGGAGATTATGAACATCCTACTAGAGAATGAATGGAGCAAACAGGAAATTAAAGAGGAAGTTTAAAACAAATGAAAATGAAAATATGTTTCTCCAAAACTCTGGGATGTAGAAAAGGCAGTCCAAAGAGGAAAGTACATAGCAATACAGGCCTACCTCAAGAAACAAGAAGTATCCAATACACAGTTAACCCTACACCTAAAGGAGCTGGAAAAGGAATAGCAAACAAATCTGAAAGCCTACAGAAGAAGGGAAAAAATAAAGATGAGAGCAAAAATAAACAATACAGAAATAAAAAAAACATTAGAATGGAATAACAAAACTAAGAGCTATTTCTTCAAAATAATTAATAAAATGGATCAAACCCTATGCAGCCGTAGGAATGAGAAAAGAGAAAAGAACTAAATGAATAAAATCACAAAAGAGAGAAGAGTGATCACAATCAACACCAGAAAAATAAGACAATTATAAGGGAATACTATGAAAGATTATATGCTAACAAACTGGGATACCTGGAAGAAATGGACAAATCCCTAGAAATGTGCAAACGAGCAAAACTGAAATATGAAGAAATAGAAAATATAAACAGACCCATAACTAGCAAAGGAATTAAATCAGCAAGGCACCTGGGTGCCTCAGTGGTTGAGCATGTGCTTTGGCTCAGGTCATGATCCCAGGATCCTGGTGGATCAAGTCCCACATCAGCCTCCCCACATGGAGCCTCATTTTTCCTCTGCCTATACCTCTGCCTCTCTGCATCTTGCATGAATCCATAAATAAAATCTTTAAAAAAGAAAAAAGATTAAAAGATGAGAAAGGACCCAAATAAAATCACACATGAGAAAAGAAAAATAACAACAAACACTACAGAAATACAAACGATAATAAGAGAATATGATGAAAAAGTATATGCCAGCAACCTAGAAGCTAGAATAGATCAATTCCTGGAAATGTATAACATAGCAAAAAGGAGAAATGAAGAAATAAGAAACTTGAACAGACAGGTAACCAGCAAAGATATTGAATCAGCACTCAAGAATCTCCCAACAGGAGACGCTTAGATCAATAGAACAGAATGCAAAGCCGAAACAAGATACAAACCTGTAACTCTATGATCCATTAATCGACAACAAGACAGGAATGAATATCCAATGGCACAAAGACAGTCTCTTCAACAAACCCTAACCTGACCCCAGGATAAGAACAAATTGTGTTGGGAAAACCAGGCAGCCACATGCAGAAGAATGAAACTGGACCACTTTCTTACACCATATATATAAAAAATAAATTCAAAATGGATGAAAGACCTAAATGTGAGACCTGAAACCATACAAAGAAGAAAAGATAGGCAGGAACATCTTTGACGTCGGCCATTGGATCTTCTTTCTAGATATGCCTCTGAGTTGAGGGAAACAAAAGCAAAAATACTATTGGGACTTCATCAAATTCAAAGCTTCTGCAAATTGAAAGAACAACCTACGCTAAAACGCAACATACAAAATGAAACGAGATATTTGTAAACAACACATCCAATAAACAGTTAGTATGCAAAATAAGTAAAGCAAATATATATCTCAGCATCCTAAACACAAATTATCCAACTGCAGATGGGCAGAAGACATTAATGGACTGTGTCTCTGACAAGACATCCAGATGGCCACCAGACACCGAAAGACACTCAGCGTCACCTATCATCAGGGAAATGCAAATCAAAACCACAATAAGATGTCACCTGACAGCCATCAGAATGGCTAAAATTAACAAGAGAAGAAACAACAGGTGTTGTTGAGGCTTTGGAGAAAGGGTAGCCCCCTTACACTCCTGGTGGGCATGCGAACAGGTGCAGCCACTGTGGAAAACAATGTGGAGGTCCTCGAGAAGTTAAAAATAGGGGATCCCTGGGTGGCGCACTGGTTTGGCACCTGCCTTTGGCCCATGTCGTGATCCTGGAGACTCGGGATCGAATCCCACGTCGGACTCACAGTGCATGGAACCTGCTTTTCCCTCTGCCTGTGTCTCTGCCTCTCTCTCCATGACTATCATAAAAAAATAAAAAGAGAAGTTAAAAATAGAGCTACACTACGATTCCAAAATGGCAGAGCTAGGTATTTACCCCGAGGATACAAAAGTCATTTAGTAGATTCCAAGAGGGACACATAGCCCAGTGTTTGTAGCAGCATTATCAACAACAGCCAAACTGTGGATACAGCACAGATGTCCATTGGCAGATGAATGGGCAGAAAGATGTGGTAAATATACATACTGCGACATCACTCAGTCATCAGAAGGGATGAAATGAAGCCATTTACAATGACGTGGGAGAAGTGGAAAGGACTTATGCTAAATGAACTCAGTCAGTCATAGAAAGACAGATACCAAATACCATACAATTGCATTCACATGTGAGTATTAGGAAACCAAAAAAACTGGCAAAGGGGCAGAGTGGGGATGAGAGAAGCAAACAAAAAAACACACTCTTAACCACAGAGAATCAACTAATAAATACCAGAGAAAGGTGGGGCGGATGAGGAATCAGGGGATGGGGATAGTGGAGGGCACCTGTGACCAGTACCAGGTGTTGTATCCAAGGGTTGAATCACTGATAGTAAACCTGAAACTATATCATACTGTTTTTACAAAGAGGACTTCAAGTAAAACTTTAAAATTATAATTGGTAGTATTGATGAAACATGTACACACTAGAGATAAAATCAGAAAGGCAACTGAAAATCCAAATAAAGAGTATTTAGAGCCACAAAACCCCTCTTTACCTCAGCTCGGGAGAAGACTGCCGTGCCTATTCTCACCCAAGTAAAAGCCTGGATTTTGATTCTCTGGGGAGGCCACTGACTTGGTGGAGTCAGGCTATCTTTGAACCCAAAACCTAAATAGAGTGCATAAAACTAAACTGCCCAAGATATTAGGAGTCCCAGTGCAAGCACATGCCAAGACCCACACTAACCATACACAGACATAACCCTAACCCTACACTTAATCCTAATGTTAACCTAACCCTTAAACAAGACCTATCACTAGTCGAAAACCAAACACAAAGCCCAATACCGAAACACATTCACTGAACCTTCCTGCCAAACCTCACCCTAACTCCTAAACGTGGGTACACCTAAATTTAGGTTTCCTTAACCCTGAACCCTACGTTAAATCTAACCCGAACCCTAACCTCTAACCGTACGTAACCTTAAAATAAGGTATTCAAATCCTATTCCTAATCTTAACCTGTACCATAACACTAACCCTCTAATACTAATCCTATCTCATACCCCAAACTGTACCCTAACCCGTACCCTAAAACCAACTCCTAATACACTCCCTAACCCTATATCTGACCCTTTTCCAAAACCGTACCCTGACCCTGACCCTGACCTGACCCTAACCCTAACCCCTAACCAAACCTTAACCCTAACCCTAGCCCTAACCCCTATCCTAATCCTAACCCTCGCCCTAACCCTAAACCTAGCCCTAGCTTTAACTCTAACCCTTAACTCAAACCCCTAACTCTAACCCCTAGCCATAACTCACACCCTAACCCCTAACCCTAACTGAAAACCTAAGCTCAACCCTAACTCTAACCATAACACTAACCCCAACTCCGAACCTACTGCCCTAATCCCTAAAGCCTAAACCCTAACCCTAACACCAAATCCTGTCCCTAGCCCTAACCCACATCCTAACTCCTAACCACTGACCCTTACCCTTATCCCTCACCCTAACCTCTAATCCATAACCATAAGCATAATCACTAACACCTAACATCTAACATAAGGCTAACCACCAATTGCCTCCCCTCCCCTAACCCAACCATTCATTCTACCCATTCACTTACTCTGTGATTCTGAGGAGTCCCTTCTGATATGGACATGGCCCCCAATGGCACCTCCAGAGTACTCCAGGGGGTCCTGAGGAAACCGGGCTCCTGTGAGTGTTCACGTGGCCCCACGTGTTCCTGAGCCATAGTCAGTGGGTCCTGAAGACGCCGGGTCTCCTGTCACTGTGGACTATGCTTCACATCCTCTGGAAGCCTCACAGCAGGTCCTCAGGAGGCCGGGGGCTTCTGTCAGCCTGGACATGACGCCACGCCCCCAGAACACTCACCGTGGGTCCTGAGGAGGTTGTGGGCTCCTGTCAGCAAAGACCCAGCCTCATATATCCCAAAGCCAAAGTGCAAGTCCTGAGGACAACGGGGGTCTTGTCTGTGTTGAGGTGGACCAACATTTTCCTCAAGCCTCACCATAAGCCCTGAGGAGGCTGGGGGCTCCTGTCAGCATGGACGTGGCCCCAAATATTCCCAAAACTTCACAGTGCGTCCTGAGGAGGCCAGAGATTCCTGTCAGTGTGGATGCAGTACCCACATCTTTCTTAGGCCTCACTAGAGGCCCTGACAAGGCGGGGCTCTTCTGTCCGCATGGACGCATCCCCATATTTCCCGAAGACTACACCAGGGGTCCTGAGGAAGACAGCGTCCTGTTGTGTGGACGGTACCACACATACTCCCGAATTGTCACCAATGGATCTAGGAGGCCGCGGCTCCTGTCATCCTGAATGCGGCCCCCAGCTTCCAGAAGCCTCAATTTATATCCTGAGGGGCCTGGGAGTTCCTGCCAGAGTGGACGCGGTGCCACATCTTCCTGAAGCCTCCCCCCGGGTCCTAAAGCGGCCCAGGGGCTCCTGTCAGCCTGGATGCGGGCCCACAATTTCCTGAAGCCTCCACGTGGGTCCTGAGGCAGCCAAGTGCTCCTGTCAGCGTGGACGCGGTGCCACATCTTCCTGAAGCCTCCCCGCAGGTCCTGAGGTGGCCCACGGTCTCATGTCAGCATGGATGCGGGCCCACAATATCTTGAAGCCTCCCCGCGATTCCTGAGGCAGCCCAGGGTCTCCTATCAGGGGCCCACATCTTCCAGAAGCCTCACTGTGGGTCCTGAGGAGACCCGGGCTCCTGTCAGCGTGAACGCAGCCCAATGTCCCCCTTTAGACTCCCTGAGCGACCTGAGGAGGCTGCGGCTCATCAGGGTCGATGCGTCCCCATGTCCTCCTCAGGCCTCCCCAGCACAGGCTGGCTCCTATTAATGCTGGCAGAGGAGGCCTACTGCACATGCGGGTCCCCTGGGTGGGGCCTGGTCTCGGGCGCCCCCTTTGGGATGGTAGGCACTGCAGGAAGCTGTGTAGGAGGTGGCTTGCTGGTGCACGGGGTGGCACCTGCCTCCTTCCAGGCTCCAGCTGTGGCCTGTTAGCATCGGAAATGTCTCACTGAAATGGAGCCCAAACCCGGCTTCCCCAGAAATACTTAAGGACAAGGAGTTGGAGCCCACAGACCACAAAATGAAATGTGGACCAGACTTTGAGCAAGTCCTGCAAAACTCACTCAACCCTCTTCCACTGTGGGTGGGAACGCGGGCTGGTGCAGCCACCCTGGAAACAGTGTGGAGGCTCCTCAGGAAGGTACAAATAGAGCCGCCCTGCGACCGCAGGTGCAGGGACAGGAGCTGACTTCGAAGATACAGATGCAGTGAGACTCAGGACACCTGTACCGCAATGTCCACAACAGCCGTGTCCACAGTAGTCACACTGTGTGAGGAGTCTCGGTGCCCTCAGGCAGATGATGTATAAAGAGGATGGGAGATAGATGATGGTCATAGAGAGAGGAATGGTACGTACTCAGCTATCAAAGAGAAGGAAATCTTGCCATTTGCAATGACGTGGATAGAACTAGAGAAATCATGTTAAGTGAAATAAGTCAGTCTGGAAAGTGAATGACCGTGGGGTGTCATTCATAGGTGGAATTAAAGAAGCAAAGCAGATGAACATTTGTGAAGGGAAGGAAAAACAAATAAGATGAAAACAGATGCAGGAAATACAGACTGTTAATTATAGGGAAAAAATGAGGGTCGCTGGAGGGTAGGGGACAGGTGAGGGGATCACAGGGAACCAGCATGAAGGAGGGCATGTGATGTCATGTGCACCGCTGTTATCTCCAACTGGTGAATCCCTGAATTCTTCCTCTGAAAGTATAATACACTATACGTTAATTAATTGGGTTTAAATTAAGTTAAAAAAATCAGTTGTATCAGAGCACAATTCTTTCTGGACTCTCTGTTCTGCTCCTTCAGCTTATGTCAAGAACACCACCCTTGAGTCTAGTTTGTTTAAGTAGACTCCACGCCTCATCCATGGCCCAGCCCAGGGCTAGAACTCAGGACCCCAAGGTCAGGACAGGAGGTGAGGTCAGGTGTCGAATGCTTAACCGACAGAGCCAGCCAGGGGCCCGAGAACAACACTGCTATATCCTGTGTCTCTGTGACATCGTTTGAAATAGGAAAGTGCTATGTCCCACTCTGTCCTGCTTCTCCAATACTGATTTCCTCTCCGGGGTCATTTGTGGGGGCAGATGGATGTTAAGGTTTTTTTTTTTTCCTATTTCTAAGATCTGCCACCATGATTTTGATACGAATGACATTGAAACTGAGGGTGGCTTCAGGAACTGCGGACATTTTCCAAGATGAGGCTCCCACCCCACGAGCCCAGGAAGGCCTCCCAGAGCCTGGTATGGCTCAGTGCACAAGTCTTGTGCTCCTTTGGTTCTGTCTCATTATTTATTCTCTGTGATGCTCCTGAGAAGGGAGTCACGTCCTTCATTTCCTTCCTGAGTGCTCATTGCCAGGACACAGCAAGGCTACTCTGGTCTGTAGGGTCAGTTTGTGTCCCCTGACTTTACTGAACTCACTCGTTAGTTCTAAGAGGCTTGTTGGAGGCTCTCGAGTTTCTTGTTTCTAGTACCACATCTTCAGCATATAGGGACAGTGTGAGTTCCCCTTCCAGTTGTCGAATCTTTGCTGTTTACAGCTTAATGCCCTAGAAAGCCCCACAATAGAATAAAAACTGAGTCCAGGCAAAGGGCAGGAAGCCCCTATTAAAATGAGAACAGAACTCAATGCCCTAGAAGGCCCCATATCAAAATGTAAACAGAACTTGAGGAATTGCTCCAGCCCTCCTGGAGGTCCCGAGACCAGCACTTAAAACTAAGCTAAAACCCATCTCGGGGTCCAAGTCCCTGCTCCGCTATGTCGAGTGCACTTAGACACAAGCTCGAGCTTGTAAATAAACCCTCGTGTGTTTGCATCGGTGTCAGCTTCTCGGTGGTATCTCGGATTCCCAATCTTGGGCAAAACAGTCTGAGATAAAATATCAAAACCTAAAGAAGCTCAGACGCACGCAGAGTAAAAGCAGGGTTCCGAGAGAAGCAGCAGAGAGCCGGGGGGTTGGCGGCTCTTCTGTTGAGGCCCCTGCAGATGGGGCGGGGATGCTCAGCCCCAGAGCCAGAATACCCAGCGTCCCCACCAGAATCCTGCCCATCAGTGCGGAGTCTAACGGAGCAGCACAGCGCCGCCCACTGGAGGCCAGAGGCGATGACACCCACCCAGCCTCTGACCCGCAGGTGCATCTCCCAGGCAGATGTGCACCTGAGAATCAGCGCCAAGGCCCTTCCCGAGACCCTGCATAGACCAAGTTGTCAGACTACAGAGGCAGCAGAGCCTCAGCTCTGCCTGGAAAGTAGGGTGTAGCTTCCTTTGTACTTTGTGCTTTATTTTCATTTATTTTCTTTGATTCTATTTTATTAATTGCTTAATTTAATTTTTATTTATGTACCTTATATATTTCTTACTTTTACTATCATGGTACTTTAATTGTGTTTCTTATTTTGGGATTTAGAATCTTTAACAAGCAGGCCAAAATAATCTGGTGCTTTTTTTGGGGGGAGGATAGTTGTTATTGTTTTTCTTGGTTTTCCTTTTTCTTCCTTCTTTCTTTTCTGAAAAAAAATAGTGAGATGGAGAAATTCAACTCCATAAAATAACATGAAGTAGTACTCACAGCCAGGAAGTTCATCAATACACATATATGATGTCTAACTACAGTTTAAAACTATGATTATAAAGATAGCACCTGGGCTGGAAAAAAAGCACAGAAGAAAACTAGAGAATCCCTTACTGTAGAAATAAAAGAACTAAAATCTAGTCAGGCCAATGTTAAAAATGATATAACTGAGATGCAGTCCCAAGTGGATGCCTTCAAAACAAGAAAGGTTATGGACCACAAAGGCAGACATAGGGAACTCAGCCACTTATTAAAACAATAGCATTTGGGATCCCTGGGTGGCGCAGCGGTTTGGCGCCTGCCTTTGGCCCAGGGCGCGATCCTGGAGACCCGGGATCGATTCCCACATCGGGCTCCCGGTGCATGGAGCCTGCTTCTCCCTCTGCCTGTGTCTCTGCCTCCCTCTCTCTCTCTCTCTGTAACTATCATAAATAAATAAAAAAAATAAAAATAAAGTAAAACAATAACATTCATATCATAGGAGACTCAGATGATGAAGAGAGAGAAAAGGTGGACCTTGCTCAGCCATTAGAAACGACAAATACCCACCATTTGATTCAACGTGGATGGAACTGGATGGTATCATGCTGAGTGAAGTAAGTCAATCGGAGAAGGACAAACATTGTATGTTCTCATTCATTTGGTAAATATAAATGAGAGTGAAAGGGAATATAAGGGAACGGAGAAGAAATGTGCGGGAAATATCAGAAAGACAGACAGAACATAAAGACTCCTAACTCTAGGAAATAAACTAGGGGTGATGGAAGGGGAGGAGGGCGGGGGTGGGGGTGAATGGGTGACGTGTACTGAGGGGGGCACTTGACGGGTTGAGCAATGGGAGTTATTCTGTATGTGGGCAAATTGAACACCAATTAAAAGTAAATTTATTATTAAAAAAAAGTTTGAAAGAAAGAAAAAGTGGCATCTGGTTGACTCAGTCAGTTAACCTTCTGCCTTAGGCTCAGATCATGATCCAGGTCCCAAGGCAGGCTCCCTGTTCAGCAGGGAACCTGCTTGTCTTTCTCCATCTGCCCTTCTCACTCATGGTTTTTCTCTCCTCTCTCTCTCAAATAAATAAATAACATCCTGAAAAAGAAACAAACAATCAAACCCAGAAGGACTAGAAATCTCCCATGTAGAAGAATTTCAAAGAAGTTGTGCAGACATTCCACCCTCAAGTTGATTAGCATAGCCTCCCACTCTTATGTGTCGAATACACATAGTAACTTCCTTCTACAAAATATAATATGAAAATCTTAATATAAAAATGATAATAAATAATAATAATAAAAAGAATCACTTTACTATGGAGAAAGCTGACAAACACTATCTCAGCAAGATGATCAGATCAATACCAAGACTGATAAATCATGTTGATAATATCTATCCTTTATATAATAAAAATGGTATTATCTCTCTGTATATAATCAACAAAAACAGTTCAATCATGAGTTAAACAACAGACATGTCCCAACTGAGGTATATTTTACAAAATACTCTACTTCTCAAAGTGTTCCAGTTCAATGACAACAAGGAAAGGCTGAAAGACTGTCACAATCCAGAGGAGCCTAAGAAAACATGAGTACAAATGGAATGGGATATGAGGGATGGTAACTTAGGAAAAACTAAGGAAATCTGAATAAAGTATGGTCTTTGGTTAATGCGACTATTTTAATATTGATTCATTAGCTAATACTTGTACCGCACTAATATACCATCACAGTCATGTCCCTGCCCCACACCATCCACCCCCACACCATTGGCCCCCAGAAGGACCCAGCGGAGCTTCCCGGTGGGACATGCTCAGCCTCCCCAGGGTTCTCTGCATACCCTGCTCCCATTAGAAGCCGGATTGTTCAATAGAGAACTCAGGGGTTGCAGGGAGGAGGGAAGGCAGCGATCCCGAAATGGTGGGTGCAGGTGAGTGGAGCAGAGGACACATTGGGCCCTGCCTCCGCCCACTGTCCCTCCTGGAGGGCGGGCACACCCTGCACAGGACACCAGCCCCTAACCCAGAGGGACCTGGGCTGACCTGGCTCCGCGCTCTGTGGGGGCTGAGTTGATTTGAGCCCCCCCCCAGCCCCAACACAAAGACTAATGGGATCCAGGCCCCCATGATCCTGGCTACACCTGGATTCTGGCCCCAGGGTGAGCCAGCCCTCTCACAGCTGGATGTGGCCTCCTGGGCCCTGGGCGTGCCCTACAGATCCAGGTCGCTGACCTAGGGCAGGCCGTGGGTTCCCGGGACACCCCAGAGTGGGGACAGGATGGATAGACCAGTTGGCCTCACCCGACCCCAGTCCAGGAGGCAGGCTTCTCCAGGTATTGGGGCCCAGAGGGCCCAAGGCCGGGGTCCAGCTGCCCTGCAGGGGCCCAGTGCAAGAGCCCATGAGCTGCAGGTCCAGGTCATCTCTGCTGTCCTCAGAACAGTCACTCACTCAGGCTGAAATCTCAGGACAAACGCCCCCACCCAGAGTCCACACATGCTCCCACGATGTGGACTCTAGCACCCGCCCCCCCACACCGTGGGATTCTTGCCCTCCCCTAAAGGACAGAAAGGTCTCCCTCCCCAAGGGAAGGCGCTCAGTAGGCTCTGAACCTGTTTGCTGTAGAAATCAATAAAGTGTTGTGGTGCGAAAATGCACAGCCAGGCCATTTCTGTGTCTCCCAGAACTCTGTGCATGGGGTGTGGAGAGACACCCAGAGAGGAGGAGGGGGCACCATCCAGACCCCAAACAGATCCTGCAGGGGCGCCGCCAGATAGACACAGCTGATGTCCCCATGTGCCTTACAGGGGCGGCCAGATGCCAGGGTCAGGACCCACAGACTTTTTTTTTTTTAGATTATTTTTTTTTAATTTTTATTTATTTATGATAGTCACAGAGCGAGAGAGAGAGAGAGAGGCAGAGACATAGGCAGAGGGAGAAGCAGGCTCCGTGCACCGGGAGCCGGATGTGGGATTCGATCCCGGGTCTCCAGGATCACGCCCTGGGCCAAAGGCAGGCGCTAAACCGCTGCGCCACCCAGGGATCCCTGGACCCACAGACTTTACTGGGACTCAGGCTCTGCCCACTGGGCCAGGAGGGGCTGGGACAGAGTGACAGCCAGGGAGCTTCAGGTCACCAGGTTCTGTGAACAGCGACATGGGAGGTCTGTGCTCCCTCTGTCCAGAGGGCTGCGGACGGCCAAGTTCTGGGGCACCTCCTCCCCTCCCCGCATCACTGTGCCTGTGTTCCTGGGGCACAGAGGGCCTGTGAGTCGGTCAGCGTGGCCCTGGAAAGGATGTCAGGACACCAGGCCCTGGTGTTGTGCCCAAGATTGCAAATCAGGGAAACCACTAAGGAGCCCACACCGATGGAAACTCCCGAGGGTTTCTTTACAAGCTAGAACTTGGGTCTAATTGCACCTGACACAGCGGAGCAGGGACGTGGATCCCGAGACTAAGAGGCATAGCAGCTTTATAGGGGCCAGTGGCCCATGGGATACGCAGAAAGTTCCACAATCATGCCAGTCCACACGCTGGTGGCTGACTGAATTACACCTTACCCTATAGTATCCACTTGAGCTAGCCTATTACTTTGGTCAGAATCGTCGCACAGTTTTGGGGGGCACAAAGCAGCATTAAATTGTTATGAGCCAATTTCCAATTAGGATGTGCCCAGAGGCCTGACTAGGGTGGGGCAGTGCCTTAAGCAATAAGCAGGTCATGTGGGGGTCATAAGGGAGGTGGCGGATGTAGCACAAAATAGAATCATTCCTATCCTGGTTGTCCAGGGGTAGGGGATTTTTTTAACTTTCCTGGGTCCCACACTTGCAGCTCACGTACCTGGGCCACCCTCACCTGGTGGACTCAGACTGCACACCTTGTGGTGCTGGATCTCTTACACCAGCGTGTGGAGAGCACCTTCCTCGCCCTAGTGAGTAGGGGCTGGGTGAGCATGGGGCTTGCCAGAAGCCCAGGCAGCACAGGGGACCGAGAATCCCAGCCCTAACACCAACTCGACTCCCACACACAGGCAGCAACAGGGCTTTCCGCCATGGGCAGCCAGGTCCTCAGGATCTCCCCACAGGGTGGCGCTGAGGTCCGGCTCCCTGCTGGAGAGGCATCAGGGAGAAGAGAAGCACCCAGCGCTCAGCGGGATCCCCTGCGGGACATGGGAATTTTGCCAAGTCGGATGTTCCAGCAGCTGACCCTGCAGCAGCATCACTGCAGGAGCGAGCCCCGAGTTGGCAAGGAGAACCCAGCTATCTGCCCAGCGCCAGCACAAGAAATGATGTTGTGCCAACAATTTTGGCATTTGGGTGACCCAGCCAGAGGATCAGATAGCTGCACGTGATATCTGCCTGTGATAGACACACACACACCCAAAACCAACAAAAGTCGGAATCCCCCCAATGTTGTCAAACAGCAGCCGGATGGTTACATACACGACGCTGTGGTCCCCAATAGGATACATAGAAGTCGCTATAAACCATGACTGCAGAGTTACTGGAGGCATGGAGATGTGCCTGCTGGGTTTCAAAAAGGAGCACAGAGACGCAGAAAGCATCCTACGGAAGGGGTGCCCCTCCTGGGAAAGGACACCAGGTCCCTGTGTATGCTATGGATGGATCTGTCCTCCTCTCTTTCAGCTTCTGGTATCCTCTTCTTTTGTTCTTCCTAATTCTAGTTTAGCCTCCACCCTGCATCCAAGACAATGACCAAAGAGGCTTCGTTATGAACATCACATCCTAAAAGGAGGCTGAGCTTTGGCTACCGAGTTCAAAAATGGTCTTTGCCTAGGTGTATGCTGATCCCCCGAACTCGTGGCTTCACGGCTCTTCTCTCCCTGCAGAATGAGGGGAACCACAGGTCTTACAATGAAAGACGCCCACTTCAAATCGGGCTGGACTATCCTTTCTGGAGCACGTCATCTGGGCCAAGTAGTGTAAGCGTGGCGATCAAGAATAGTTTGCAGGTGAGACATAAGCAAACACTTACCTTTGATGTCATGCTTTATTTGTTCATCCATTTATTATTTGTTAAATATTTTCATTTAATGTCCTCTCTATACCCAACATGGAGTTCAAACCCACAACCCTGAGATCAAGATCCCCCAACCAGGCCAGCCAGGCAACCCAGTGCCATGTTTCATAACTCTTTGCTTCCTTGCCTATCTCTGCATCCAACTGGAACATGAAGTCCTGGATGGGAAGCTTTAGTTACCTCCGAATCCTAGAACGTTCTCACTGTATCCCAATCCTAGATTGACATTTACCATTGAATAGCACTTTAAATAAATAGTCAGTAAAATAACTACTACCGTAAAGGAAATTATCAACTTTTCACATGTGTGGGCCCTGCTCCCTGGGCTCCCAGGGAAGCTATGGTTTCTTTCACATTGATCAGGTCCAAATGACTCCACCACACCTCAAAGCGTGGGCTCAGTTTCTGCCCTGACACATGCAAGACCCCTGCTTAAATTGACATGTATCAATGAATCAAAGAGAGACTGACCGGCTCTGTGTTGTTCGTAAGAACATGGGACTCTTGTTCTTGGGGTAGCAAGTGCAAGCCCCATGTGGGCTGTAGAGATTACAGAAAAATAAAATCTTAAAAAAAGTCAATCAGTTGATCTTGGGGAGACACAGCCCTGGATCCCACAAGGGCAGAGAGCCAACTGACAGTTCTACGCACAATATTATATGCAGCAGTGCACAAAATCTGAACTTTCAGAAGTCTCCTAGAGTGGGGGACACACCAGTCTTAAGGTGTTCAGGTGGAGAAATGGGGGGCAGTCCCTGGAACGACAGGGCGGGCTCAGGACTCCCAGGGGTACCAAGGACAGTGGCGCCAACTTTTCCCAGGCACAGGAGGAACCCAGCTGAGAGCAGTGCACTCGGGCCAGCTGTCTGCCCTGTGTAGCCATAAGCTGCAAACCCCTGTGCAGTCACAGGGCCCAGTTCCTGGGAGAGGCCAGCAAAGGCCAGGAGTGCGAGGACACCCTCCCAGCAGGAAGAGAACAGGTCTCCACCAGGGCAGCCCGTAAAATTTGGAGTTTTATAATTCAGTCACTTGTCTGTGTGGAGGCTGAGAAAATTGAGGCTGTTCCACCTTAAGTTCACTGTTAGCACAAGTACTGCCATCCCAGGACCCTGTGAATAAGAGCTAAAATTTACATTACTTCAGTTAGAGGAAAAAAGAAAAAAACAGCATACAGCTTAAGGTCCCAGAAAGCGCCATATTAGAATGAGAACAGAGCTCAATGCCCTTGAAGGCCTCTATCAAAATGTAAACAGAACTTGAGGAATTGCTCCAGCCCTTCTGGAGGTCCCTGAGAACTAAGCTAAAATCCACCTCGGGGTCCAAGTCCCTACTCCGCTGTGTGGGGTATACTTAGACCCAAGCTCGAGTTTGTAAATCAACCCTTGTGTGTTTGCATCGGTGTCGGCTCCTTAGTTGTTTTTCCGATTCGCAATCTTGGGCGCAACACCCGCAAATCCCCTCCCCACCTGGGCTGATCCCCTGTCCCCTCAAACCCAGGCTGACCCTCAGTCACCTCCCGCCCACAGCAGCTCACCACAGCCCCTTACAGAGGTCCCAGGGTCACGGTGGGCACTCTGGCTGTTCCCTGCCTCCCAGGAGAAGAAAGGAGGTTTTGGCAGGACATATTCCCATGGTGGCCCCAGGGCTCCCTGCTCAGGATGGCAGCTGGTGACAGGCCGGTATCTGTGTCCCTGACACCGGCTCCTCCTTCCTGGTTTTCCCGCAGGAAATGTCTCCTCCAGGGACATCATGCAGATAGACCTGGACATCAACAGGATGTTCAGCAGCCAAATCATGTTTTGGGACTGCTAGAGAGTGGGGTGAGGCTGTTGAGTCAGGGGGCTTCAGAGCCCTGGGGGAGGCCCAGGGGCTTCTGGGTAGGGAACACGGGGCTTAAGAGACCGGGGGAAGCAACAGCAGCCAGCAACACACCACTGTATGGTAGGGTGCCGGGGATAACCCCCGTGCCCCAACCCCCAGGGCTTCGGAGATGAGGAGGTCACTAGGTTGGTGCCTTCAGGGGTTTCCATGGGAGCTGAACCCCAAAGGGGCGAGGGACGGCCTGTGGATGGCAGTAACCGGACCTGGGGGACAGGTGGCATGGCCGTGGCTGGAGCAGGACACACATCGATCCCATGAGGGTCGGACGGGTCAGGGTGACACCCAACTCGGTGTTTTATATATATCTAAATTCTATGCATTTGAGACAATTTGCAATTTGTAAACATACATAGTATGATGACCATCAGATAATGTCCCTGGTCCAGCCAGCGCCCGGCACTGACTACACGGGGCCCCAGGGGCAGGGGTCACAGCAAACCCCAGACTGGGGTCACCTTTATCTGTAGACGTATCCATGTGCATCTGAGAGAAAGTGGATGTCCTGTGTCGGCAGGCCCCCATGTCATCCCCCTCATTCCCCACCCCCACACCATTCCCCTTCATCATCATCCCAAATGGCTCCGACCCATACCATCCCCCTCACACCCACACAGCCCCACACAATCCCCACCCACACTATTCCCCCCACCATCCCCCCTGCACTATCCCCCACACTCCACCACCATCATGCCCCTGCCCCCACAACATCCACCCCCACACCATCTGTCCCCAGCAAGGACCCAGTGCAGCTGCACCCTGTGGGACATACTCAGCCTCACCGGGGTTCTCTGGATACCCTGCTCCCACCAGAAGACCGGGTTTCCCATAGTGTACCCAGGGGTTGCAGGAAGGAGGGAAGGCAGGGAGTCCCCGACGGGATGGGTGCAGGTGAGTGGTGCAGAGGACCCACTGTGCCCTTCCTCCACCCACTGTCCCTCCTGGAGGGCGTCACACCCTGCATAGGACACCAGCCCCTAACCCAGAGGGACAAGGGCTGGCCTGGCCCCAGGGTCTGTGTGCGCTAGGTTGATTTGAGCCTCCCCCAGGCCCAACAGAAAGACTAACGGGATCCAAACCCCCATGGCCCTGGCCAGCCCGGGATTCTGGCCCCAGGCTGAGAGAGCCCTCCCACAGCTGGATGTGGCCTCTTGGGGACAGGGCGTGCCCCACATTCCAAGTCGCTGACCTAGGGCAGCCCTGGGGATCCCGGGACACCCCAGGTTGGGGAGAGGAGGGGTAGGCCAGGGGGCTCCACCCGCACCCACAGCAGGAGACAGGCTCCACCAGGTTCTGAGGCCCCAGGGGGCCTGAGACCGGGGTCCAGCTGCCCTGCCGGGACCCAAAGCAGGAACCCATGAACTGCAGGTCCAGGTCAGGTCTGCTGCCCTCAGAACCATCTCTCATGCTGAAACCTCAGGACACGAACCTACCCTGAGTCCAAACATGCTCCCAGGTGGGAGACTTCAGCACCCGCCCCCGCCCCACATGTGATTCTTGCTCTCCCCTAAAGGACAGAATGTTCTCCCTCCCCAGGGGAAAGCGCACACCCTTGGCTCTGAGCCCCTTTGCTGTAGAAAGTCAATAAAGTGTTGTGGTGCAGAATTGCACAGCCAGCCCGTTTCTGTGTCTCCCAGAACTCTGAGCAGAGGGCTTGGAGAGACCCCAAGAGATGAGGAGGGGGCTACATCCACGCCCCAAACAGCCCCTGCAGTGGGCTGCCAGACACACACAGCTGACGTACCCACATGCCTTCCAGGGGTACCCAGACGCCAGGGTCAGGCCCTACAGACTTTACTGGGACTCAGCCTGTGCCCAGCAGGCCAGGAGGGGCTGGGACAGAGTGACAGCCAGGGAGCCTCAGGTCACCAGGGTCTGTGGAAGCGACCTGGGAGGTCTGTGCTCCGCCTGTCCAGGGGGCCGGGGCTGGCCGGGTTCCGGGGCACTTCCTCCCCTCCCCGCATCCCCGTGCCTGTGTACCTGGGACACAGAGGGCCTGCAGGGCGGTAGCATGGCCCTGGAAGGGATGTCAGGACAACAGGCCCTTGTGTTGTGCCCAAGATTGCAAATTCGCAATTCGAATTCGAAACCACCAAGGAGCCCACACTGATGCAAACTCCCGAGGGTTTCTCTACAAGCTGGAGCTTGGGTCCAAGTGCACTGGACACAGAGGAGTAGGGACTTGGACCCCAAGACTAAGAGGTGTAGCAGCTTTATAGGAGCCAGTGGCCCAAGGGAACGCTGAAAGATTCGTAGTCATGTCGGTCCACATGCAGGTGGCCGATTGAATTACTTTTTATCCTATAGTATCGACTTGAACTAGCCTATTACTTTGGTCAGAATTGGCACACAGCTTTGTGGGGCACAAAGCAGGGTTGCATTGTTATGAATGGATTTCGGATTAGGGTGTGCCCAGCGGCTTGAGTCGGGTGGGCCAGTGCCTTAAGCCATAAGTAGGTCATGTGGGGTCATAGGGGAAATGGCCTATGACCATTTGGAGCACAAAATGGAATCAGTCCTGCTCTGCCTGTCCAGGGGTAAGGGATTTTTGTTAAAATTCCTGGGTCCCACACTGCAGCTCATGCACGTGGGCCACAATCACAAGGTGTACTCAGCCTGCACACCTTGTGGTGCTAGATCTCTCACACTAGCATGTTGAGGGTACCCTCCTCGCCTTAGTGAATAGGGGCTGGGTGAGCATGGGGCTCGTCCTGAAGGCCAGGCAGCACAGGGGACCGAGAAACCCCAGCACCGTCCCTACCCAGACTCCCAAACACAGGCAGTCCCAGGGCTCCCCCCAATGGGCAGCTGGATCCTCAGGAGTTTCCACCAGGGCGGCCCCGAGGTCTGGCTCCCTGCTGGAGAGGCATTGGGGAGAAGATAAGCAGCCAGCGCATGGCACGACCCACTGCTACACATGGGAATATGGCCAAGCCCGTCCTTCCAGCTCAGCTGACCCTCCAGCAGAAAGTCACTGCAAGAGCGAGCCCCGGGTCTGCCAGGAGAGCCTAGCTAGCCGCCCAGCGCCAGCACCAGAAATGATGTTGTGCCAACCATTTCGGCATTTGGGTGACCCAGCCAGAGGATTAGTAGCTGCACATGATAGCTGCATGTGATAGAGACACACACACCACAAAACCAACAAAAGTCGGAATCCCCCCAATGTTGTCTAACACCAGCCGGATGGTTACATACACGACGCTGTGGTCCCCAATAAGATACATGAAAGACGCAATAAACCATGACTGCAGAGGTGCTGGAGCCACAGAGATGTGCCTGCTGGGTGCCAACAAGGAGCACAGAAGGGCAGGAAGCATCCTACGGAGGGGAGGCCCCTCCTTGGAAAGGACATCATGTCCCTGTGAAGGCTACGGATGGTGAAATCTCTCCTGCTCTCTTTCAGCTTCGGGTTTTCCTCCTAAACGCCATTTTCCTCAATCATAAAATCAAAAATTTATTTTATGTTTCTAAATTTCTTTTTATTGGAGTCCAATTTGTATGAATTCTTGCTTCAGCAAGAGTGTCATTCAGGAGAGGAGGAGAGATCATGAATTCCCAGATAGGCAAAATATAAAGGAGTTCATTACCACTTAACATGTCCTGTAAGGAATTTTCAGAGGGACTCTTCTAGTGGGGGAAAAAAAGAGAACAAAAGCAACAAAGACTAGAAAGGACCAGAGAACATCACCAGAAACTCCAACTCCTCCTGTAACACAAAGACACAAAGTTCATATCTTTGAATAATCACTCTGAATTCTGATAGACTAAGTGCTCCATTCAAAAGATATAGCATATCAGAGTGGCTTAAAACACAGGATCCTGGATGCCTGGGTGTCTCAAGGGGTTGAGCATCTGCCTTTGACTCAGGCTGTGATCCTGGAGTCTGGGATCGAGTCCCATATTGGGCTCCTGGTGGGGAGTCTGCTTCTCTTTCTCCCTAATTTTCTCTCTCTCTCTCTCTCTCTCTCTCTCTCTGTCTCTCATAAATAAAATCGTCATTAAAAAAAACAAGATCGGGATCCCTGGGTGGCGCAGCGGTTTGATGCCTGCCTTTGGCCCAGGGCGCGATCCTGGAAACCCGGGATCGAATCCCACGTCGGGCTCCCGGTGCATGGAGCCTGCTTCTCCCTCTGCCTGTCTCTCTGCCTCTCTCTCTCTCTGTGTGTGTGTGACTATCATAAATAAATAAAAAATTAAAAAAAATCAAGATCCATCCTTACGCTGCCTACAAGATGCTCACCTTAGACCTATACACACCAGCAGATTCATAGTCAGGGGAGGGAAAATCATCTACCACGCTAATGGATATCAAACGAAAGCTGGAGGACCCATACTTATATCAGACCAACGATATTTGAATCCAAACACTGGGGGACACCTGGTGGCTCAGTGGTTGAGCATCTACCTTCAGCTCAGGGTGTGAACCTGGGATCACAGGATCGAGTCCCACATCGGCCTCCCTTAGGGGAGCCTGCCTCTCCCTCTGCCTATGTTTCTGCCTCTGCTTCTCTGTGTATCTCTCATGAAAAAATAAATAAAATATTTAAATCTCAAAAAGAAAGAACAAATACTGTAAGAAGAGATGAAGAAGAACATTATTTCATAATTAAAAAGACTCTCTATCAAGGTCAAACAACTAAATATTTATGCTGCCAACATGGGAGTACCTAAATATAGAAACCAATTAACAACAAATGTACAGGAACTCACTGATAATAATACACTGATGGGATTTCAACACCAATTATGGCAATGGACCAATCGTCTAGCAGAAAATCAACAAGGGAACAATAGTCTTGACACACTTGACCACAGGGACTCAACAGATATAGTCAGAACATTAGATCCGAAAGCAGAATACACATTCCTTTCCAGTGCACATAGGACATTCTCCAGAACAGATCATATCAGGGCCCACAAATCAGCCTTCAACAGGTACAACAGGTACAAGAAGGTTGATAACACACCATGTACATTTTCGGAAAACGGCGCTATGAAACTGGAAGTCGACAGTAAGAAAAAATTTGGACAGACCAAAAATATGTTAAGTTTATGATCATCCTACTAGAGAATGAATGCAGTAACCAGGAAATTAAAGAGGAAATTTAAAACAAATGAAAATGAAAACATGTTTCTCCAAACCTCTGGGATGTAGCAAAGGCAGTCCTAAGAGGGAAGTACATAGCAATACAGGCCTACCTCAAGAAACAAAAGTCTCCAATACACATCCTAACCCTACACCTGAAGGAGCTGAAAAAGGAATAGCAAACAAAGCCTAAAACCTAAGAAGAAGGGAAAAAATAAAGATGTGAGCAGAAATAAACAATACAGAAACAACAAAACAGTAGAATGGAGTAACAAAACTAAGAGCTGGTTCTTTAAAATAATTAATAAAATGGATCAAGCCCTAGCCAGCCTTATCAACGAGAAAAGAGAAAAGACCTAAATAAATAAAATCACAAATGAGAGAAGCAGATCACAATCAACACCAGAAAAATAAGACAATGATAAGGGAATACTATGAAAGATTATACGCTAACAAACTGGGAGACCTGGAAGAAATGGACAAATCCCTAGAAATGTGCAAACGAGCAAAACTGAAATAGGAAGAAATATAAAATATGAACAGACCCATGAGTAACAAAGAAATTGAATCAGCAAGGCACCTGGGTGCCTCAGTGGTGGAGCATCTGCTTTGGCTCAGGTCATGATCCCGGGGTCCTGGGGAATAAAGTCCCACATCAGGCTTCCCGCATGGAGCCTCATTTTCCCTGTGTCTATACCTCTGCCTCTCTGTGGCTCTCATGAATACATAAATAAAGGTGCAGCCACTGTGAAAAACAGCCTGGAGGGTTCTCAAGAAGTTCAAAATAGGGGATCCCTGGGTGGCGCGGGATTTCCTGAAGCCTCCCCGCAGGTCCTGAAGTGGTCCAAGGGCTTTCCTGGCGCGGGATTTCCTGAAGCCTCCCCGCAGGTCCTGAAGTGGTCCAAGGGCTCCTGTCAGGGTGGATGTGGGCCCACATCTTCCTGAAGCCTCACCATGTGTCCTGAGGAGACCGAGGCTCCTGTCAGCATGAAGGCTGCCCAATATCCCCCTGAAGACTCCCTGCAGGTCTGAGGAGGCTGTGGCTCATCAGCGTGGACATGTCCCCACGTCTTCCTCAGGCCTCCCCAGCACAGGCTGGCTCCTGTTAGTGCAGGTAGACGAGACCTACCGCACATGCCTGCCCCTTGGCGGTGCCTGGGCTCGGCACCCCTGCGGGATCATCAGGCGCTACAGGAGGTACGTGCCCATCCCCAGGCCCACCTCTGCCTCCTTCCACGCTCCAGCTGTGGCCTGTTAGCTTCGGAAACGTATGACTGAAAAGGAGCCCAACACACAGCTTCCCCAAAAATACTTAAGGAGAAGGAATTGGAGCCCAAAGGACGCGAAACGAAATGTGGAAGAGACTTCTACTACGTCCTGCAAAACTCACTCAACCCTCTTCCACTGTGGGCAGGACCGCGGGTTGGTGCAGACGCCATGGAAACAGTGTGGAGGCTCCTCCTGAAGTTACAAATAGAGCCGACTTGCGACCAGCATGTGTAAAGCCTGGAGCTCACTCCGAAGATACAGATGCAGTGAGACATGGGACAACTGCACCCCAATGTCCACAGCAGCCGGGTCCACAGTAGCCACACTGTGGGAGGACCCTTGGTGCCCTGTGGCAGATGATGGATAAAGAGGATGGTAGGTAGATGATGGTCATAGAGAGAGGAATGGTACTCAGCTATTAAAGAGCAGGAAATCTTGCCATTTGCAATGACGTGGATAGGAGAGGGATCATCTTAAGTGAAATAGGTCAGTCGGAAAAGAGAATGACCGTGTGGTGTCATTCATAGGTGGAATTAAAGAAGCAAAGCAGATGAACATCTGTGCAGGGAAGGAAAACAAGATGAAAACAGATGCAGGGAATACAGACTCTTATATTTAGGAAACAAACTGAGTGTCACAGCAGGGGAGGGGATGGGGGAGAGCATAACGGGACTGGCATGAAGGAGGGCATGTGATGTCATGTGCACTTCGGTTATCTCGAACTGGTGAATCTCTGAATTCTTCCTCTGAAAGTATAATACACTACATGTTAATTAATTGGGTTTAAATTAAATTAAGTTAAAAAAATCAGTTGTATCAGAGCACGTTTCCTTCTGGACTCTCTGTTCTGCTCCTTCAGCTTATGGTGGGACCAACTCTCGTGGGTCTGGTTTGTTTAAGTAGGCGTCAGGCCTCGTCCATGGACCAGCCCAAGGCTAGAACTCACGACCCCGAGATCAGGACGGGAGGTGAGGTCAAGTGTCGGATGCTTAACCGACGGAGCCAGGTGGGGTCCCGAGGACAACACTGCTTTATCCTGTGTCTCTGTGACATCGTTTGAAATAGGAAAGTGCTGCGTCCCACTCTGTCCTGCTTCTCCAATACTGATTTGCTCCCCGGTGTCATTTGTGGGGGCAGATGGATGTTATGGGTTTTTTTTTTCCTATTTATAGGATGTGCCACCATGATTTGACAGGAATGACATTGAAATAGAGGGTGGCTTCAGGAACTGCGGACATTTTCACAAGATGAGGCTCCCAAACCACGAGCCCAAGATGGCCTCCCAGAGCCTGGTATGGCTCAGTGCACAAGTCTTGTGCTCCTTTGGTTCTGATTATTTATTCTCTGTGATGCTCCTGAGAAGGGAGTCACGTCCGTCATTTCCTTCCTGAGTGCTCATTGTCAGGACACAGCAAGCCCCACAATAGAATAAAAACTGAGCCCAGGCCAAATGCAGGAAGCCCCTATTAGAACAGATCTCAATGCCTTTGAAGGCCCCATATCAAAATGTAAACAGAACTTGAGGAATTGCTCCAGCCCTTCGGGAGTTCCCCGAGACCAGCCCTTAAACTAAGCTAAAAACCACCTTGGGTTCCTAGTCCCTGCTCCACTGTGTCGGGTATACATGGACACAAGCTCGAGTTTGTAAATAAACCCTCGTGTGTTTGCATGTCAGCTTCTCGGTGGTTTTTCGGATTCGCAATCGTGGGCACAAAAGTCTGAGATAAAAAAACAAAACCAAAAGAAGCTCGGACACAGGTAGAGTGAACGCAGGGTTCTGAGAGAAGCAGCAGAGACCCGGGGGCTCTCTTGTGGAGGCGCCAGCTGACTGGGGGGCAGGATGCTCAGCCCCAGAGCCAGAGGACACAGAGACCCCACCCGCATCTCGCCCATCAGCACAGCACCGCCCGCTGGAGCCCAGAGGCGCTGACGCCCACCCCGCTTCTGACCCCCACAGGTGCAACTCCCAGGCAGATGTGCACCTGACAATCAGCGCCGCGGCCCATGCCCAGACCCCACACAGACCATTTGCTGCCACCAAGTTGTCAGACCAGAGAGGCTGCAGGGCTTCAGCTCTGCCTCGAAAGTAGAGTCTAGATTCCTTTGTAGTTTGTGCTCTTTTTGCATTTATTTTCTTTGATTCTATTTTATTAATTGCCTTATTTTAACTTTTATGTATGTACCTTATATATTTCTTATTTTTACTTTCATGGTACTTTAATTGTGTTTCATATTTTGGGATTTAGAATCTTTTAATGATCAGGCCTAAATAACCTGGTGGGTTTTTTTTGGGGGGGAGGGCAGTTGTTATTGTTTTTCTTGGTTTTTCTTTTTCTTCCTTCTTTCTTTTCTGGAAAAAATAATGAAATGGAGAAATTATCCTCCATAAAATAACATGAGGTAGTACTCACAGCCAGGAAGTTCATCAATACATATATATGATGTCTAAAAGAGTTTAAAACAATGATTATCAAGATATCAGCTAGGCTGGAAAAAGAGCACAGAAGAAAACTAGAGAATCCCTTACTGTAGAAATAAAAGAACTAAAATCTAGTCAGGCCAACGTTGAAAATGCTATAACTCTGATGCAGTCCCAAGTGGAAGCCCTAAAAACAAGAAACGTTATGGACCATAGAGGCAGATTTTGGGAACTCAGCCACTTATTAAAACAATAATATTCATATCATAGGAGACTCAGAAGATGAAGAGAGAGAAAAGGTGGGCCTTGCTCAGCCATTAGAAACGACAAATACCCACCATTTGCTTCAACGTGGATGGAACTGGATGGTATTATCCTGAGTGACGTAAGTCAATTGGAGAAGGACAAACATTGTATGTTCTCATTCATTTGGGGAATATAGATAATAGTGACGGGAATATAGGGGAAGGGAGAAGAAATGTGTGGGAAATATCAGAAAGGGAGACAGAACATAAAGACTCCTAACTCTGGGAAAAGAACTAGGGGTGATTGAAGGGGAAGAGGGCGGTGGGTGGGGGTGAATGGGTGATGGGCACTGAGGGGGGCACTAGACGGGATGAGCACTGGGTGTTATTCTGTATGCTGGCAAATAGAACACTAATAAAAAGTAAATTTATTATTAAAAAAAGGAAAGAAACAAAGTGTGGCACCAGGGTTGCTCAGTCAGTTAAGCTTCTGTCTTAGGCTCGGATCATGATCCAGGTCCCAAGGCAGGCTCCCTGTTCATCTGGGAACCTGCTTCTCCCTCTCCCTCTGTCCCGCTCACTCATGCTTTTTCTCTCCTCTCTCTCTAAAATAAATAAATAACATCTTTGAAGAAAAACAATGAAACAAACCTAGAGGGAAGAGAAATCTCCCATGTAGAAGAATTTCAAACAATTTGTGCAGACATTCCACCGTCAAGTTCATGAGCATAGCTTCCCACTCTTATGTGTGCAATACACATAGTAACTTCCTTCTACAAAATATATTATGAAAAACTTAAAATAATAATGCTAATATAATAATCATAATCAAAATCATAAAGAATCAGTTTACTACGCAGAAAGCTGACAATCCCTACTTCAGCAAGATGACCAGAACGATACCAAGACTGATAAATCATGTAGATAGTATCTATTCTTTATATGCTATAATGAAAATGGGAGTATATCTCTGTATATAATCCACAGAAATATTTAAATCATGATATAAACAACAGACATGTCCCAACTGAGGGAAATTTTACAAAATACTCTACTTCTCAAAGTGTTCCAGTTCAACAAAAACAAGGAAAGGCTGAAAGACTGTCACAATCCAGAGGAGCCTAAGAAAACATGAGGACAAATGGAATGTCATATGAGGGGTGGTAACTTAGCAAAAACTAAGGAAATCTGAATAAAGTATGGTCTTTGGTTAATGCGAATATTTTAATATTGATTCATTAGCTCATATTTGTACCGTACTAATATAAGATATCAATAAATGGAGAAATTGAGTGCAAGTGCATGTGAATGCTCTGTACTATCTTCTCAATTTCCCTATAAATCTTTGTTTTTTTCCTAATAAATAAGATTTATTTTGAAAATTGACTTAAATGAATCAGGCTCCAAGTGTAAAGACATTTTAAGAATCGTTGAATTAACTTTTGCCTTATTCTTAAAGAGTTCCTTCGATGGGAACAAAGTAAGAATTTTAGATCAGAAGGAAAGAAAAACACTTATGAACACGTATAATTCCTCCTCAACCTGAAAAGCAGGAACGGATAACAAATAGCAAAAATCACATAAAAATACTTCTAGTATAATAGACCCCATATTGTAAGGGCATTTAAAATTAGTAATGCATAACATTTATTTCCTTGACATTTGTCTTCCAGAGAGTTCAAAGTGTTTCAGTGTCAGTTGAAACAGGGGAAGAATCTCAGGGAAGAATCCTTCACATAAGAATAAGACCATTGGTAATAATGTCTCTCAGTTCTTTCCAAATCCATAAAGATGCATTTCCTGATGAGTGACTGAGCTGTGAAGAAAGAGATGAGAAACCCTCAACCCTCTGAATTACTTGTGTCAGAATATTTTAAGCATAGTACTACAGATAGTAAATTATCCTTATTAACAGGAAATGCATCTCAGATTGGAATCTGAGCAATCAGATAGGCAGAGAAAAAAGGCTTTGACTGGCTCTTCAACTTTAAAGATAAAGGACAGCTTTTGTATGTACAAAGTCAGTTGTCAAGATAGCCTTAGGGAATAAGAGTCTGCAGCATGGAATCTCGCTGCACAGCCGGGATGACCGAACCCCAGCTCTTCCTGATCCCAAATCCCTGGTCCTGTCCCCCAACACAGGCTGCCACACTGTGGTCATTTGCAATTTCTCTCTCAGGAGCTCTGGGGAAGGGGGAAGGAGCAAGATAGGATGGGACGGGACTCAAGTAGGCTGAGAAAATGAAGGCCTTTCCACTTTAAGTTCAGCGTTCTAACATGTCAAGCCATCCCAGGCCCCTGTGAAGAAAAGCTGAAATTTACATGCCTACAGTTACAGGAAAAAAACAAAAGTTTACAGCTTAATGTCCTAGAAAGCTCCACATTAGAATAAGAACTGAGCCCATGGCAAGGGCTGGAGGCGTCTATTAGAATGAGAACAGAGGTCAATGCCCTTGAAGGCCCTATATCAAAATGTAAACAGAACTTGAGGAATTACTCCAGCCATTCTGGAGGTCCGGGAGACAAGCCCTTAAAAGCAAAACACCACCTCGGGGTCCAAGTCCCTGCTCCGCTGTGTCAGGTGTACTTGGACGCAAGCTTGAGTTTGGAAATCAACCCTTGTGTGTTTGCATCAGTGTCAGCTCTGTAGTGGTTTCTCGGATTCGCAATCTTGGGCACAACACCCCCATTTCCCCTCCCAACTGGGCTGAACCCCTATGCCATCCCACCCAGGCTGACCCTCAGTCACCTCCCCGCCCACAACAGCTGTGCACAGGCCCTCACACAGGTCCCATGGGCATGGTGGGCACTCCTGCCATCCCAGCCTCCCAGAGGAAGGAAGGAGGTTCTGCAGGACACACTCGCATGGTTGCCCCAGGGCTCCCTGCTCA
This sequence comes from Canis aureus, assembly GCF_053574225.1. Lineage (NCBI taxonomy): Eukaryota > Metazoa > Chordata > Mammalia > Carnivora > Canidae > Canis > Canis aureus. Next base: position 36,277,666 of record NC_135646.1, read on the forward strand.
GCACGGCAGCTTGTGACATGTCGGGGTCTGTGTCCCTGATGCCTGCATCTCCTCCTTGGTTTTCCCACAGTAAATGAAAGAGGAGGCCCTGGTCTCCCCCTAGGACATCACGGAGGTAGACTTGGACGTCAACAGGACGTTCAGCAGTCACATCATGTTTTGATACTACTACAGGGTAGGGTGAGGCTGAGGGGCCAGGGGGGATCGGGCTCCGGGGGAAGACCAGGGGTTTCTGGGTAGGGAACACGGGGCTTCTGAGGTCGGGGGAAGAATAGAAGCCAACAACACATGGCTGCATGGTAAGGTGCTGGGGATGACTCCCGTGACCCCTCCCCCAGAGTCTCGGGGATGAGGAGGCCACTAGGATGGGGCCTCCAGGGGATGCCATGTGAGCTGAAAACCAAAGGGGTGAGGGACGGCCCCCTGAAAAGCAGGGGTTGGGGGTGCGTGTCGTGGGGGTCAGTAAGGGGACAAGGGGGCAGGGTGCATGGCTGTGACTGGAGGAGGAAACACATCGATCTGATGAGGGTCGGACGGGTCAGGGTGACACCCCCTCTCGGTGCTTTATATATTTCTAAATTCTATGCATTTAATTTGAGACAATTTGCAATTTGTAAACATACATAGTATGATGACCCGAGATATTGTCCCCGGTCCAGCCAGGGCCCTGCACTGAACACACGGGGCCCCAGGGGCAAGTGTCACAGCAAACCCCAGACCAGGGTCACTTTTTTCTGTAGATTTCCCCTGTGGATCTTAGATAAAGGGTTTGCCGTGTGTCTGCCAGCCCCCCCACCCATCCCATTTCCCAGACCCACACCATCCCCTAAGATCATCATCCCCCATGGCGTAACCCCTACACCATCCCCCTCACACACACACAGCCTCACAAAATCCCCACCCACACTATACCCCAACACAATCCCCCGTACACCATCCCCCACACTCTACCACCATCATACCCATGCCCCCACACCATCCACCCCCACACCATCGTCCCTGAGCAAGGACCCGATGCAGCTGCCCCCTGTGGGACATGCTCAGCCTCCCCAGGGTTCTATGGATACCCTGCTTCCATCAGAACCTCAGGTGTCCCATAGAGTACCCAGGGGTGGCAGGGAGGAGGGAAGACAGGGAGCCCACAACAGGGTGTGTGCAGGTGAGTGGTGCAGAGGACCCACTGTGCACTGCCATGCCCACTGTCCCTCCTGGAGCGGGGCACACCCTGCACAGGACACCAGCCCCTAACCTAGAGGAACCTGGGCTGACTGGGCGCCAGGCTCTGGGGGGTGGTTTGATTTGAGCCCCAACCAGGCCCAACACAAAGACTAATAGGATCCAGCCCCCCATGGCCCTGGCCAGCCCTGGATTCTGGCCCTGGTATGAGCGAGGCTTCTCACAGTTGGATGTGGCCTCCTGGGCACTGGGCGTGCACTCACAGATCCAGGTCACTGAACTAGGGCAGACCGGGGGATCCCGGGACACCCCAGGGTGGGGAGAGGAGGGGTAGGTCGGTGGGCCCCACCCACACCCACACCAGGAGGCAAGCTCCTACAGGTGCTGGGGCCCCAGGGGTCCCGAGGCCGGGGTCCAGCTGTCCTGCAGGGATGCAGCCCAGGAGCCCAGGAGCTGCAGTTCCAGGTCAGCTCTGCTGTCCTCAGAACCGTCACTGAGGCTGAAACCTCAGGACACACACCTCCAAGCAGAGTCCACACATGCTCCCAGGTGGGGGACTCCAGCACTCGCCCCCCCCCCACTCCGTGTGATTCTTGCTCTCCCCTAAGATAGAAGGGTCTCCTTCCCCAGGGGAAGGCGCACACCCTCTGCTCTGAGCCTGTTTGCTGTAAAAAGTCAATAAAGTGTTGTGGTGCAAAAATGCACAACCAGCCCGTTTCGGTGTCTCCCAGAACTCTGTGCATGGGGCGTGGAGAGACCCACAGTGAGGAGGAGGGGGCACCACTGAGGCCCCAACCAGCCCATGCAGTGGTGCCGCTAGGCACACACAGCTGACGTCCCCACGTGCCATCCAGGGGCGGCCGGACGCCAGGGTCAGGCCTCACAGACTTTACTGGGACTCAGCCTGTGCCCCGTGGGCCAGAATGGGCGGGAGAGTGTGACAGCCAGGGAGCCTCAGGTCACCAGGGTCTGTGCAAAGTGACCTGAGAGGTCACTGCTCCCTCTGTCCAGGGGGCCGGGGCTGGGCGGATTCTGGGGCACTTTCTCCCTCCCTGCATCCCCGTGCCTGGGTGCCTGGGGCACAGAGGGCCTGCGGGGTGGTCAGTGTGGCCATGGAAGTGATTTCAGGACAGCAAGCCCTTGTGTTGTGCCCAAGATTGCGAATCCAAGAAACCACCAAGGAGCCGACACCAATGCAAACTCCCGAGGGTTTCTTTACAAGCTGGAGCCCCCACTGGGACCAACCAAAAGTTGGTCCAAGTGCACCAGACACATTGCAGCAGGGACTTGGACCCTGAGACTAAGAGGCGAGGCAGCTTTATAGGGGACAGTGGACCATGGGATATGCAGAAATTTGCACAGTCATGTCGGTCCACATGTAGGTGGCCGATTGAATTACACCTTACCCTATAGTATCCACTTGAGCTGGTCTATTACTTTGGTCAGAATCGCTGCGGGGTTTTGGCGGGCACAAAGCACGGTTACATTGTTATGAGCAGATTTCCCATTAGGGTGTGCCCAGCGGAATGACTAGGGTGGGGCAGCACCTTAAGCCATAAGCAGGTCATTTGGGGGTCATAGGGGGAGGTGGCGGATGTATCACAAAATTGAATCACTCCTGCTCTGCTTCTCCAGGGGTAGGGGATTTTTGTTAAATTTCCTTGGTCCCACACTTGCAGCTCATCCACCTGGACCACCCTCACCCGGTGGACTCAGCGTGAACACCTTTTGGTGCTGGATCTCTCACACCAACGTGTGGAGCGCACCCTCCTTGCCCGAGTGAGTAGGGGGTAGGTGAGCATGGGGCTCGGCCTGAAGGCCAGTCAGCACAGGGGAACAAGGAACCCCAGCTCCATCCCCACTCTGACTCCCACATACAGGCAGCCTCATGGCTCCCCGCCATGGGCAGCTGGTTCCTCAGGAGCTACCCCCAAGGGTGGCCCGAATGTCTGGCTCCCTGCTGGAGAGGCATTGGGGAGAAGAGAAGCAGCCGGTGCTCGGCAGGACCCACTGCCAGACATGGGAATGTGGCTGAGCCTGACCTTCCAGCTTAGCTGACTCTCCAGCGGAAAGACAGTGCATGAGCGAGTCCCGGGGTGGACAGGAGAGCCCAGCTAGTCACCCAGCACCAGCACCAGAAATGATGTTGTGCCAACCATTTCCGGGTTTTGGGTTACCCAGCCAGAGGATACGATAGCTGCATGTGATAGCTGCATGGGATAGACACACACACCCCAAAACCAACAAAAGTCAGAACCCCCCAATGTTGTCAAACAGCAGCCGGATGGTTACATACACCACGCTGTGATCCCCAATAGGATACATGACAGACGCTATAAACCACGACTGCAGACGTGCTGAAGGCACGGAGATGTGCCTGCTGGGTTCCAACAAGGGCACAGAGGGGAAGGAAGCATGCTACGGACGGGGGGGCCCCTGCTAGGAAAGGACACCAGTTCCCTGTGAAGGCTACAGAGGGTGAAATCTCTCCTTCTCTCTTTGTGCTTATGGTTTTCCTCCGACATGCCATTTTCCTCAATCATATTAGAAAAATTTATTTTAGGTTTTTAAATTTCTTTTTATTGGAGTCCAATTTGTATGAATTCTTCTTTCAGCATGGGTGTCATTCAGGAGAGAAGGAGAGATAAAGATTTTCCTAGACAGGCAACATATAAAGGAGTTCATGACCACTTAATCAGTCCAGTAAGGAATTTTAAGAGGGACTCTTCTAGTGGGGGAAAAAAAGAGACCAAAAGAAACATAGACTAGAAAGGACCGGAGAAAGTCACTGGAAACACCATCTCTTCCGGAAACACAAAGGCACAAAGTTCATATCTTTGAATAATCACTCTGAATGCTGATAGACTAAATACTCCAATCAAAGCTATAGGGTATCAGAGTGGCTTAAAAAACAGGATCCGGTATGCCTGGGTGGCTCAGGGGTTGAGCCTCTGCCTTTGACTCAGGGTGTGATCCTGGAGTCTGGGATCAAGTCCCATATTCTGCTCCTGGTGGGGAGCCTACTTCTCTCACTGCCTAATTTTCTGCCTCTCTCTCTCTCTCTTTCTCTCTCTCTCCCTCACTCTCTCATTTTAATCGTTATTAAAAAAACAAGATCCATCTGTATGCTGCCTACAAGATGCTCACATTAGACTTATAGACACCAGGAGATTGAAAGTCAGGGGATGGAAAATCATCTATCATGCTAATGGATATCAAAAGAAAGCTGGAGGACCCATACTTATTTCAGACAAACGAGATTTGAAACCAAACCCTAGGGGACACCTGGTGGCTCAGTGGTTGAGCATCTGCCTTCGACTCAGGGGTGATCCTGGGATCCCAGGATCAAGTCCCACATCGGCCTCCATTTGTGGAGCCAGCCTTTCCCTCTGCCTATGTTTCAGCCTCTGCTTCTTTGTGTATCTCTCATGAATAAATAAATAAAATATTTAAATTTCAAAAAAGAAAGAATAAATACTGTAAGAAGAGATGAAGAAGGGCATTATTTCATAATTAAAAAGACTCTCTATCAAGATAAAACAACTAAATATTTATGTTGCCAACATAGGAGTACCTAAATATAGAAACCAATTAACAACAAACGTACAGGAACTCACTGATAATAGTACAATGACAGGAGATTTTAACACCCACTTATGGCAAGGACCAATCGTGTATACAGAAAATCAACAGGGGAACAATAGCCTTGACACACTGGACCACAGGGACTCAACAGATATAGTCTGAACATTTCATCCTAAAGCAGAACACCTTCCTTCATTTTTTTAATTATTTACGATAGTCAGAGAGAGAGAGAGAGAGAGAGAGAGGCAGAGACATTGGCAGAGGGAAAAGCAGGCTCCATTCACTGGGAGGCCGACATGGGATTCGATCCCAGGTCCCCAGGATGGCGCCTTGAGCCAAAGGCAGGTGCTAAACCGCTGCGCCACCCAGGGATCCCTACACATTCCTTTCAACAGCACATGGGACATTCTACAGAACAGATCATATCATGGCCAACAAATCAGCCCTCAACAGGTACTACAGTTACAAGAAGGTTGATATCACACCCTGTACAGTTTTGGACCAGACACTATGAAACTTGAAGTCAACAGTAAGAAAAAAATTGGACAGACCAAAAATATGTGGAGATTATGAACATCCTACTAGAGAATGAATGGAGTAACCAAGAAATTAAATAGGAAATTTAAAACAAATGAAAATGAAAACATGTTTCTCAAAACATCTGGGATGTAGCAAAGGCAGTCGTAAGAGGGAAGTACATAGCAATACAGGCCTACCTTAAGAAACAAGACGTCTCCAATACACAACCTAACCCTACACCTAAAGGAGCTGGAAAAGGAATAGCAAACATAGCCTGAAGCCTACAGAAGAAGGGAAAAAATAAAGATGAGAGCAGAAATAAATAATGCAGAAACAACAAAACAGTAGAATGGAATAACGAAACTAAGAGCTGGTTCTTCAAAATAATTAATGAAATAGACAAAGCTCTAACCAGCCTTATCAACGAGAAAAGAGAAAAGACCTAGTAAATAAAATCACAAATGAGAGAAGAGAGATCACAATCAACACCAGAAAAATAAGACAATTATAAGGGAATTCTATGAAAGGTTATACGCTAACATCTGGGAGACCAGGAAGAAATGGACAAGTCCCTAGAAATGTGCAAACGAGCAAAACTAAAATAGGAAGAAATAGAAAATGTGAACAGACCCATAACTAGCAAAGGAATTGAATCAGCAAGGCACCTGGGTGCCTCAGTGGTTGAGCATCTGCTTTGGCTCAGGTCACGAACCCGGACTCCTGGGGCATCAAGTCCCACATCAGGCTCCCCACATGGAGCCCCATTTTCACTCTGCCTATACCTCTGCTTCTCTGCGTCTCGCATGAATACATAAATAAAATCTTTAAAAAAGAAAAAGATATAAAGATGTGAAAGGACCCAAATAAAATCACAAATGAGAAAAGAGAAATAACCACCAACACTAGAAATACAAATGTTTATAAGAGAACATTATGAAAAATCATATGCCAGCAACCTAGAACCTGGAAGAAATAGATCAATTCCTAGAAATATATAACAAAGCAAAAATGAAAAAGGAAGAAATACGAAACTTGAACACACAGATAACAGGCAGAGAAATTGAATCAGGAATCAAGAATCTCCCAACAGGAGACGCTTATATCAATAGAATAGAATGGAAAGCCGAAACAAGATACAAACCTGTAACACTATGGTCCATTAAACGACAACAAGGAAGGAAGGAATATCCAAAGCACAAAGACCGTCTCTTCAACAAACCCTAACCCTGATGCCAGGATGTGTACAAATGGTGTTGGGAAAACCGGGCAGCCACACGCAGAAGAATGAAACTGGACCACTTTCTTGCACCATATATATAAAAAATAAATTCAAAACGGATGAAAGACCTAAATGTGGGACCTGAAATCATACAAAGAATAAAAGATAGGCAGCAACATCTTTGACATTGGCCATTGGATCTGCTTTCCAGATATGCATCTGAGGCAAGCGAAACAAAAGCAAAAATCCTATTGGGAGTTCATCAAATTGCAAAGCTTCTGCAAAGTGAAGGAAAAAAGCAACGCTAAAATGCAACATATAAAATGAGAGGAGATATTTGTAAACAACACATCCAATAAAGAGTTGTTATCCAAAATACATAAAGCAAATATAAATGTCAGCATCCTAAACACAAATTATCCAACTGCAGATGGGCAGAAGACATGAATGAACTTTGTCTCTGTCAAGACATCCAGATGGCCACCAGACACATGGACAGACACCCAGCGTCACCCATCATCAGGGAAATGCAAACCAAAACCACAATGAGATGTCACCTGACAGCCATCGAAATGGCTAAAATTAACAACACAAGAAACAGCAGGTGTTGATGAGGCTATGGAGAATGGTTATACTCCTCGTGAGCATGAGATCAGGTGCAGCTACTGTGCAAAGCAGTGTGGAGGGTCCTCAAGAAGTTAAAAGTAGAAGTACCCTATGATTCCAAAATTGCACAGCTAGGTATTTATCCCGAGGATATAAAAGTAGTCTCTTAGATTCAAAGAGGGACACGCAGCCTAGTGTTTGTAGCAGCATTATCAACAAGAGCCAAACTGTGGATACAGCCCAGATGTCTATCGACAGATGAATGGGCAGAGATGATGTGGTAAATATACACACTGTGACGTCACTCAGTCATCACAAAGGATGAAATGAAGCCATTTACAATGACATGGGAGAAGTGTAAGGGACTTATGCTAAATGAACTCAGTCAGAGAAAGACAGATATCAAATACCATACAATTGCATTCACAAGTGAATTTTAAGAAACCAAACAAACTGGCAAGGGGATTGATGGGGTGGGATGAGAGAAGCAAACCAAGAAACTCACTCTTAACCACAGAGAATAAACTAATAGATACCAGAGGAAGGTGGGGGGGATGGGGAATCAGGCTATGGGGATAGTGGAGTGCACCTGTGACCAGTACCAGGCATTGCATCCAAGGGTTGAATTAGTATGTGGTAAACCTGAAACTATATCATACTGTGTTTACAAACAGGAATTCAATAAAACTTTAAAATAATAATTGGTAGTAAAGAGGATACATGTGCACACAAGAGATAAAATCAGAAAGGCAACTGAAAATCCAAATAAAGAGTCTTTAGAGCCCCAAATCCCCTCCTTAGCTCAGCTCGGGAGAAGCCTGCCATGTCTATTCTCACCCCAGCAGAAGCCTGTATTTTGATTCTCTGGGGAGGCCACTGACTTGGTGGAGTCAAGGTACCTTTGAACCCAAAACCTAAAGAGAGTGCATAAAACTAAACTGCCCAAGATACTAGGAGTCCCAGTGCAGGCACAGGTCAAGACTGAAACTCTAACCATACACAGACATAACCCTAAACCTACACTTAATCCTAATGTTAACTGAAACCTAAAACAAGACCCATCACTAATCGACAACCAAACACAAACCCCAAGACAGAAACACATTCACTGAACCTACCTGCCAAGCCTCACCCTAACTCCTTAACCTATTCTTAGGTTTCCTTAACCCTGACCGCTACCTTAAATCTAACCCTAACCCTATCCTCTAACCCTAACCTTAAATTAATATACTCAAATCCTATTCCGAACCTTTTCCTGTACCCTAACCCTAACCCTCTAACCTCTAATACTAACCCTATCTCATACCACAAAATGTACCCTAAATCCGTACCCTAAAACTAACCCCTAACCCACTGCCTAACCCTATCTCTTACCCTTTTCCAAAACCGTACTCTGACCCTACACTGACCCTGACCTGACCATTACCTCTAACCAAACACTAACCCTAATCCTAACCCCTATCCTAACCCTACCGCTCACCCTAACTCTAAAGCTAACCCTAACTTTAACCCTAACCCCTAACCCTAACAACTAACCCTAACTCACATCCTAACACCTAATCCTAACTGCAAACCTAATCACAACCCTAACACTAACCATAACCCTAACCCCAACTCCTAACATCTTGCCCTAATCCCTAAGCCTAAACCCTAACCCTAACTCTAAATCCTGTCCCTAACACTAACCCTAAACCCTTTCCCTAATCCCTAACCCCCAACCAACTCCTAAACACTGACCCTTACCTTATCCCTCATACTATCCTCTAATCCATAACCATAAGCATAATCACTAAACCCTAACATCTAACCTAACAACCAACTACCTCCCCTCCCCTGACCCTACCATTCATTCTACCCATTCACTTACCCTGTGGTTCTGAGTAGTCCCTTCTGAGGTGGACGTGGCCCCCAACGGTGCCTCCAGAGTCCTCCAGGGGGTGCTGAGGAAGCCAGGATCCTGTGAGTGTGGACGTGGCCCCACGTGTTCCTGAGTCATAGTCAGCGGGTCCTGAGGACGCCGGGTCTCCTGTCATTGTGGACTATGCCTCACATACTCTGGAAGCCTCACAGCAAGTCCTCAGGAGGCCGAGGGCTCCTGTCAGCCTGGACATGGCCCCATGGCCTCCAGAAAACTCACCGCGGGTCCTGAGGGGTCTGTGGGCTCCTGTAAGCATAGACATAGCCCCATATATCCTGAAGTCAAAGGGCAGGTCCTTAGGAGGCTGGAGACTCCTGTCAGTGTGGATTCGGCACCCACATCTTTCTTAGGCCTCACCAAAGGCCCTGACAAGGCTGGGGTCTCCTGTCTGCATGGAAGCATCCCCATATTTCCCAAAGTCTACACCGGGGGTCCTGAGGACGTCAGCGTCCTGTTGTGTGGGCATGGCCACATGTCCTCCCATAACGTCACTGCAAGTTCTGAGGAGGCCAGGGCTGCTGACACCGTTGATGCGGCCCTCACCTTCCAGAAGCCTCAACTTATGTCCTGAGTGGCCCAGGAGCTCCTGCCAGAGTGGACACCGCACCACAGCTTCCTGAAGCCTCCCTGCAGGTCCTGAAGTGGCCCAGGTGTTCCTGTCAGGGTGGATGCGGGCCCACATCTTCCTGAAGACTCACTGTGGTTCCTGAGGAGACCGGGGCTCATCAGCATGGTGTGTCCCCACGTCCTCCTCAGGCCTCCCCAGCACAGGTGGGCTCCTGTTAGTGCAGGTGGACGAGGCCTACTGAGCCTTTGCGGCTCTTGGGCAGGGCCTGGGCTCGGGCGCCTCCTGTGGGACGCTCAGGCACTGCAGGAGGCCATGTAGGAGGCAGCATCCTTGTGCACAGGTCCACACCTGCCTCCTTCCAGGCTACAGCTGAGGCCTATGAGCTATGGAAACGTCTCACTGAAAAGGAGCCCAATAGCTGGCTTCCCCAGAAATACTTAAGGACAATTATTGGAGCCCACAGGATGCAAAATGAAATGTGGACCAGACTTTAACAACGTCCTGCAAAACTCACTCAACCCTACACTCTGTGGGCGGGACCGCAGGCTGGCACAGCCACCCTGGAAACGGTGTGGAGGCTCCTCAGGAAGTTACAAATAGAGCCGCTCTGTGAACAGCAGGTGCACGGCCTTAGCTCACCCCGAAGATACAGATGCATGAGACTCGGGGACACCTGCACCCCAATGTCCACAGCAGCCAGGTCCACAGTAGCTACACTGTGGGAGGAGCCTCGGTGCCCTCAGGCAGATGATCGATAAAGAGGATGGAAGATAGATGATGGTCATAGATGATAGTTAGATGATAGGAACAGTACTCAGCTATCAAAGAGAAGAAAACATTGCCATTTGCAATGACGTGGATAGAACTAGAGGGATCATGTTAAGTGAAAAAAGTCAGTCAGGAAAGAAAATTACCGTATGGTTGCATTCATAGGTGAAATTAAAGAAGCAAAGCAGATGAGCATCTGTGAAGGGAAGGAAAAACAAATAATATGAAAACAGAGATGGAGGAAAAAGAGACTCAATCACAGGAAACAAACTGAGTGTCGATGTAGGGGAGGGGAGTGGAGGGACAGGGTAACTGGTAGACGGCCATAAAGGAGGGCACGTGATGTCATGAGCCCTGGTGTTATCTCCAACTGGTGAATCCCTGAATTCTACCTCTGAAAGTATAATACACTATACTGTTAATTAATTAGGTTTAAATTGAATTAAGTTTAAAAAATCAGTTGATGGTATCGGAGTGCATTTTCTCCCAGGCTCTCTATTCTGCTCCTTCAGCTTATGCCAGAACCACACCCCTGTGGCTTTGGTTTGTTTAAGTAGGCTCCGTGCCTCATCCACAGTTCGGCACAGGGCTCGAATTCATGACCCCGAGATCAAGACCAAGGGTGAAGTCAGGAGTCGGATGCTTAACCAACGGAGCCAGCTGGGGCCCTAGAACCACACTGCTTTATCCTGTGTCTCCGTGACATTGGTTGAAATAGGAAAGTGGAGGGAGGGGCAATATGGCGGAAGAGTAGGGTCCCCAAATCACCTGTCCCCACCAAATTACCTAGATAATTTTCAACATCCTGAAAATCTATGAATTCGGCCTGAGATTTAAAGAGAGACCAGCTGGAATGCTACAGTGAGAAGAGTTCACACTTCTATAAAGGTAGGAAGAGGGGGGAAAGAAATAAAGAAACAAAAGGGGATCCCTGGGTGGCGCAGTGGTTTAGCGTCTGCCTTCAGCCCAGGGCGTGATCCTGGAGACCCGGGATCGATTCCCACATCGGGCTCCCGGGGCATGGAGCCTGCTTCTCCCTCTGCCTGTGTCTCTGCCTCTCTCTCTCTCTCTCTCTCTGTGTGTGTGACTATCATAAATAAATAAAAATTTAAAAAAAGAAACAAAAGACATCCAAGGGGGAGGGGCCCCACGAGGTTCTGGGCTAAGGCCTGGGCGAGTGCCTCCAGGATAAGAAAGCTCTGACCCAGAGAAGCAGGAGCTTCACCAATCTTCCCGGGTGGAAAGGCACCCGCAGGGAGTTGGAGCAGGACACCAAGATGGCGGGGATGCCCTCGGGCTCCCTGGAACACTAATAGACACCTGCACGCCCAGGAGACTGCACCATAACCTACGTCGAGCTCCCTAAAAGACTGCAGGGCCCACAGCTGGACCCAGAGCAGCTTTGAGGGGCTTGGGTGGTGGCTCCACATGGAGGGGTCTGTGAGGCCAGGGCTCGGAGTGGGCTCCGGGAGAGGAAGAGGATCCCTGCGGAGAGGGCTGTGGGGCTCTGGGACCAGCTCAGAGGGGCTCGGGCAGCGGCGCCATGGAGGCAGCAGTGTGGCCAGGAGGGGGAATCCAACAGTGCAGGCACTGGAGCACAGGGCACCAGGACACAGCCCAGGATCCGGCCTCCCCCTGGGACAGGTAGAGCCTGGGAAGGCCCACGACAGCTAGGACGCTTCTGCCCAGAGCTGAGCAGATCAGCGTCCCCACCTTGGCACCTCCAGGCCCCAGAGGGAGAGCTCCATAGTTACTGTGGGAGCTGAATCCAGGGCTCCAGAGCTGCTGGCGTCACTGGGATGGTTCCTCCTGGGGCCTCACAGGTTAAACGAGCCCTGCAACAAGCAGAGGGCAGAGCAGCTCCCCCAAGAGCTAACACCTGAAAGTCAGCAAAACAGGCCCCTCCCCCAGAAGACCAGCTAGACGGACAAGTTCCAGGGGAAGTCAAGGGACTTAAGTATATAGAATCAGAAGATACTCCCCATGGTTTTTTCTTTTCTTTTCTTTTCTTTGATTTCTTTTTATTTGTTTGCATCCCCCACACTTTATTCCTTTCTTTCTTTTTCTTTCTCTTTTTCTTCTCTTTTTTCTTTTTTTCGTCCTTTTCTCTTTTTCTCTTTTCTTTCCTTCTTTCTCCCTCTTTTTCTCCTTTTCCCAATACAACTTGTTTTTGGCCACTCTGCACTGAGCAAAATGACTAGAAGGAAAACCTCACCTTAAAAGAAAGAAACAGTCCTCTCTCCTAAGAGTTACAAAATACGGATTACAATTCAATGTCAGAAACCCAATTCAGAAACACTTATACAGCTACTGGTGGCTCTAGAAAAAAGCATAAAGGACTCAAGAGACTTCACGACTGCAGAGTTTAGATCCTATCAGGCAGAAATTAAAAATAAATTGAATGAGATGCAATCCAAACTAGAAGTCCTAATGACGAGGGTTAAGGAGGTGGAAGAACGAATGAGTGATATAGAAGACAAGTTGATGGCAAAGAGGGAAACTGAGAAAAAAAAGAGACAGACAATTAAAAGACCAGGAAGACAGATTAAGGGAAATAAACAACAGCCTGAGGAAGAAAAACCTACGTGTAATTGGGGTTCCCGAGGGCGCCGAAAGAGACAGAGAGCCAGAATATGTATTTAAACAATTCCTAGCTGAAAACATTCCTAATCTGGGAAGGGAAACAGGCATTCAGATCCAGCAAATAGAGAGATCCCCCCCTAAAATCAATAAAACCCATCAACTTCTCGACATTTAATAGTAAAGCTTGCAAATTCCAAAGACAAAGAGAAGATCCTTAAAGCAGCAAGAGACAAGAAATCCCTGACCTTTATGGGGAGGAGGATTAGGGTAACAGCAGACTACTCCAGAGAGAACTGGCAGTTCAGAAAGGGCTGGCAGGATATATTCAGGGTCCTCAATGAGAAGAACATGCAACCAAGAATACTTTGCCCAGCAAGGCTCTCATTCAAAATGGAAGGAGAGATAAAGAGCTTCCAAGACAGGAAGGAAATGAAAGAATATGTGACCTCCAAAGCAGCTCTGCAGGGAATTCCCCTTTAAGAAGAAGTTCAGTGGAACAATCCACAAAACAAGGACTGAATAGATATCAAGATGACACTAAACTCATATCTGTCGATTAGTAACTCTGAATGTAAACAGGCTTAATGACCCCATCAAAAGGCTTAGGGTTTCAGACTGGATAAAAAAGCAGGACCCATCTATTTGCTGTCTACAAGAGACTCATTTTAGACAGAAGGACACCTACAGCCTGAAAATAAAAGGTTGGAGAACCATTTACCATTCAAATGATCCTCAAAAGAAAGCAGGGGTAGCCATCCTTATATCAGATAAACTAAAATTTACCCCGAAGACTGTAGAGAGAGATGAAGAGGGACACTACATCATACTTAAAGGATCTATCCAACAAGAGGACATAACAATCCTCTACATATATGCCCCGAATGTGGGAGCTCGAAACATTTAAATCAATTAATAACCAAATTAAAGAAATACTTAGATAATAATACACTTATACTTGGTGACTTCAGTCTAGCCTTTTCTATACTCAATAGGTCTTCTAAGCACAACATCTCCATAGAAATGAGAGCTTTAAATGATACACTGGACCCGATGGATTTCACAAAAATCTACAAAACTTTACATCCAAACTCAACTGAATACACATTCTTTTCAATTTCAAGTGCACATGGAACTTTCTCCACAATAGACCACATACTGGGTCACAAATCGAGTCTGAACCAATACCAAAAGATTGGGATTGTCCCCTGTCTATACTCAGACCATAATGCCTTGAAATTAGAACTAAATCATAACAAGAAGTTTGGAAGGACCTCAAACACGTGGAGGTGAAGGATCATCCTGCTAAAGATGAAAGGGTCAGAGGAAATTAAGGAAAATTTTAAAAGATTCATGGAAACTAATGAGCATGAAGAGACAACCGTTCAAAATCATTGGAATGCAGCAAAAGCAGTCCTAAGAGGGAAATACATCGCAATACAAGCATCCATTCAAAAACTGGAAAGAACTCAAATACAAAAGCTAACCTTACTCATAAAGGAGCTAAAGAAAACACAGCAGATAGATCCTACACCCAACAGAAGAAGAGAGTTAATTAAAATTTGAGCAGAACTCAAGGAAATCGAGACCAGAAGAAATGTGGAAAAGATAAACAGAACCGGGAATTGGTTCTTTGAAAGAATTAATAAGATACCGAAAGCATTAGCCAGCCTTATTAAAAAGAATAGAGAGAAGACTCAAATTAATAAAATCATGAATGAGAAAGGAGAGATCATTACCAACACCAAGGAAATACAAACGATTTTAAAAACATATGAACAGCAATATGCCAAAAAATTAGGCAATCTAGAAGAAATGGACGCTTTCCTGGAAAGCCAGAAACTACCAAAACTGGAACAGGAAGAAATAGAAAACCTGAGCAGACCAATAACGAGGGAGGAAATTGAAGCAGTCATCAAAACCTCCCAAGACACAAAAGTCCAGGGTCAGATGGCTTCCCATGGGAATTCAATCAAACGTTTAAAGAAGAATCTATACCTATACTACTAAAGCTATTTGGAAAGATAGAAAGAGATGGAGTACTTCCAAATTCGTTCTATGAGGCCAGCCTCACCTTAATTCCAAAACCAGACAAAGACCCCACCAAAAAGGAGGATTACAGACCAATATCCCTGATGAACAGGGATGCAAAAATTCTCAACAAGATACTAGCCAATAGGATCCAACAGTACATTAAGAAAATTATTCATCATGACCAAGTAGGATTTATCCCCGGAACACAAGTCTGGTTCAACACTCGTCAAAGAATCAATGTGATTCATCATATCAGCAAGAGAAAAACCAAGAACCATATGATCCTCTCATTAGATGCAGAGAAAGCATTTGACAAAATAGAGCATCCATTGCTGATCAAAACACTTCAGAGCGTAAGGATAGAGGAAACATTCTTCGACATCATAAAGGCCATCTATGAAAAACCCACAGCAAATATCATTCTCAATGTGGAATCACTGGCAGCTTTTCCCTTAAGATCAGGAACAAGACAGGGATGTCCACTCTCCCACTCTCACCACTGCTATTCAACATAGTCTGGAAGTCCTAGCTTCAATAATCAGACAACAAAAAGAAATAAAGTTATTCAAATTGGCAAAGAAGAAGTCAAACTCTCCCTCTTCGCTGATGACATGATACTCTACCTAGAAAACCCAAAACCCTCACCCCCAAGATTGCTAGAACTCATACAGCAATTTGGTACCCTGGCAGGATACAAAATCAATGCCCAGAAATCAATGGCATTTCTATACACTAACAATGAGACAGAAGAAATAGAAATTGAGGAGTCAATCTCATTTACAATTGCACCCAAAAGCATAAGATACCTAGGAATAAACCTAACCAAGGAGGTAAGGAACTCAACCATAAACACTATAGAACGCTTCTGAAAGAAATTGAGGAAGACACAAAGAGATGGAAAAATATTCCATGCTCATTGATTGGCAGAATTAATATTGTAAAAAAGTCAATGTTACCCAGGGCAATGTACACGTTTAATGCAATCCCTATCAAAATACCATGGACTTTCTTCAGAGAGTTAGAACAAACTATTTTAATATTGGTGTGGAATCAGGAAAGACCCCGAATAGCCAGGGGAATTTTAAAAAAGAAAACCATATCTAGGGGCATCACAATGCCAGATTTCAGGTTGTACTACAAAGCTGTGGTCATCAGGACAGTGTGGTACTGTCACAAAAACAGACACATAGATCAATGGAACAGAATAGAGAACCCAGAAGTGAACCCTCAACTTATGGTAAACTGATATTTGATAAAGTAGGAAAGACTATCCATTGGAAGAAAGACAGTCTCTACAATATATGGTGCAGGGAAAATGGACATTCACAGTCAGAAGAATGAAACTAGACCACTCTCTTTCAACATACACAAAGATAAACTCAAAATGGATGAAAGATCTAAATGTGAGACAAGAGTCCATCAAAATCCTAGAGGAGAGCACAGGCAACACCCTTTTTGAACTCGGCCACAGTAACTTCTTGCAAGATAAATCCACGAATGCATATGAAACAAAAGGAAAAATGAACTATTGGGACTTCATCAAGATAAGAAGCTTTTTCACAGCAAAGGATACAGTCAACATAACTAAAAGACAACCTAAAGAATGGGAGAAGGTATATGCAAAAGTCGTATCAGATAAAGGGCTAGTTTCCAAGATCTATAAAGAACGTTTTGAACTCAAACCCAAGGAAACAAACAATCCAATCATGAAATGGGCAAAAGACATGAATAGAAATCTCACAGACGAAGACATTGACATTGCCAACATGCACATGAAAACATGTTCTGCATCACTTGCCATCAGGGAAATACAAATCAAAACCACAATGAGATACCACCACACAGTTTTCCAGAGTGGCTGCACCAGTTCACATTCCCACCAACAGTGCAAGAGGGTTCCCTTTTCTCCGCATCCTCTCCAACATTTGTGGTTTCCTGACTTGTTAATTTTGCCCATTCTCACTGGTGTGAGGTGGTATCTCATTGTAGTTTTGATTTGTATTTCCCTGATGGCAAGTGATGCAGAGCATTTTCTCATATGAATGTTGGCCATGTCTATGTCTTCCTCTGTGAGATTTCTGTTCATGTCTTTTGCCCATTTCATGATTGGATTGTTTGTTTCTTTGGTGTTGAGTTTAATAAGTTCTTTATAGATCTTGGAAACTAGCCCTTTATCTGATATGTCATTTGCAAATATCTTCTCCCATTCTGTAGGTTGTCTTTGAGTTTTGTTGACTGTATCCTTTGCTGTGCAAAAGCTTCTTATGTTGATGAAGTCCCAATAGTTCATTTATGCTCTTGTTTCTTTTGCCTTCGTGGATGTATCTTGCAAGAAGTTACTATGGCCGAGTTCAAAAAGGGTGTTGCCTGTGTTCTTCTCTAGGATTTTGATGGAATCTTGTCTCACATTTAGATCTTTCATCCATTTTGAGTTTATCTTTGTGTATGGTGAAAGAGAGTGGTCTAGTTTCATTCTTCTGCATGTGGATGTCCAATTTTCCCCCTCACACCAGTGAGCATGGGGGAAATTAACAAGACAGGAAACCAGAAATGTTGGAGAGGATGCGGAGAAAAGGGAACCCTCTTACACTGTTGGTGGGAATGTGATCTGGTGAAGCCACTCTGGCAAACTGAGTGGATGTTCCTCAAAGAGTTAAAAATTTACTTGCCCGATGACCCAGCAATTGCACCTTTGGAGATTTACCCCAAAGATTCAGATGCAAGGAAACGCCAGGACTCCTGCACCCCGATGTTTATAGCAGAATGTCCACAATAGCCAAACTGTGGAAGGAGCTTTGGTGTCTATTGAAAGATGAATGTGTAAAGAAGATGTGGTTTATGTATAAAATGGAATATTATTTAGGCATTAGAAATGACAAATACGCACCATTTGCTTCAATGTGGATGAAACTGGAGGGTAATATGCTGAGTGAAGTAAGTCAATTGGAGAAGGACAAACAGTGTATGTTCTCATTCATTTGGAGAATATAAATAATAGTGAAAGGGAATATAAGGGAATGGAGAAGAAATGTGAGGGATATATCAGAACGAGACGGAAAATAAAGACTCCTAACTCTGGGAAATGAACTAGGGGTGGTAGAAGTGGAGGTGTGCGGGGGTTGGGGGTGATTGGTTGACGGGCACTGAGGGGGGCACTTGACGGGATGAGCATTGAGTTTTATTCTGTATATTGGTAAATTGAACACAAATAAAAAATTAATTTAATAAAAAAAGATTCATGGAAACTAATGAGAATGAAGATACAACCGTTCAAAATCTTTGGGATGCAGCACAAGCAGTCCTAAGGGGGAAATACATCGCAATAGAAGCCTCCATTCAAAAACTGTAAAGAACTCAAATACAAAAGCTAACCTTACACATAAAGGAGCTAGGGAAAAAACAGCAGATAGATCCTACACCCAAGAGAAGAAGACAGTTAATTAAGATTATAGCAGAACTCAATGAAATCGAGACCAGAAGAACTGTGGAACAGATCAACAAAACCAGGAGTTGGTTCTTTGAAAGAATTAATAAGATACATAAACCAATAGCCAGCCTTATTAAAAAGAAGAGAGAGAAGATTCAAATTAATAAAATCATGAAAGAGAAAGGAGAGATCACTACCAACACCAAGGAAATACAAACGATTTTAAAAACATATTATGAACAGCTATACGCCAACAAATTAGGCAATCTAGAGATACGGACGCATTTATGGAAAGCCAGAAACTACAAAAACTGGAGCAGGAAGAAATAGAAAACATGAAAAGGCCAATAACCAGAGAGGAAATTGAAACAGTGATCAAAAACCTCCCAAGACACAAAAGTCCAAGGCCAGATGGCTTCCCAGGAGAATTCCATCAAATGTTTAAAGAAGAATCCATACCTATCCTACAAAAGCTGTTTGGAAAGATAGAAAGAGATGGAGTACTTACAAATTCGTTCCATGAGGCCAGCATCACCTTAATTCCAAAACCAGACAAAGACCCCACAAAAAGGAGGATTACAGACCAATATCCCTGATGAACAGGGATGCAAAAATTCTCAACAAGATCCTAGCCAATAGGATCCAACAGTACATTAAGAAAATTATTCACCATGACCAAGTAGGATTTCTCTCAGGGACACAAGGCTGATTCAACACTCGTAAAACAATCAATGTGATTCATCATATCAGCAGGAAAAAAACCAAGAACCATATGATCTCGTTAGATGCAGCGAAAGCATTTGACAAAATAGAGCATCCATTTCTGATCAAAACACTTCAGAGCGTAGGGATAGAGGGAACATTCCTCAACATCTTAAAAGCCATCTACAAAAAGCCCACAACAAATGTCATTCTCAATGGGGAAGCATTGGGAGCCTTTCCCCTAAGATCAGGAACAAGACAGGGATGTCCACTCTCACCACAGCTATTCAACATCGTACTAGAAGTCCTAGCTTCAGCAGTCAGACAACAAAAAGACGTTAAAGCCATTCAATTTGGCCAAGAAGAAGTCAAACTCTCCCTCTTCACCGATGACATGATACTCTACCTAGAAAACCCAAAAGCCCCCCCAAGATTGCTAGAACTCATACAGCAATTTGGTAGCGTGGCAGGATACAAAATCAATGCCAGAAATCAATGGCATTTCTATACATTAACAAAGAGACTGAAGAAAGAGAAATTGAGGAGTCAATCTCATTTACAATTGCACCCAAAAGCATAAGATACATAGGAATAAACCTAACCAAACAGGTAAAGGATCTCAACCATAAACACTATAGAATGCTACTGAAAGAAATTGAGGAAGACACAAAGAGATGGAAAAATATTCCATGCTCATGGATTGACAGAATTAATATTGTGAAAATGTCAATGTTACCCAGGGCAATGTACACGTTTAATGCAATCCCTATCAAAATACTATGGAATTTCTTCGGAGAGTTAGAACAAACTATTTTAAGATTTGTGTGGAATCAGGAAAGACTCCAAATAGCCAGGGGAATTTTAAAAAAGAAAAAACATATCTGGGGGCATCAGAATGGCAGATTTCAGGTTGCATTAAAAGTTGTGGTCATTAATACTGTGTGGAACCGGCACAAAAACAGACACATAGATCAATGGAACAGAATAGAGAACCCAGAAGTGGACCTTGAACTTTATGGTCAACTAATATTCGATAAAGGAGGAAACACTCTCCATTGGAAGAAAGACAGTCTCTTCAATAGATGGTGGTGGGAAAATTGGGCATCCACATGCAGAAGAATGAAACTAGAGCACTCTCTTTCACCATACACAAAGATAAACTCAAAATGGATGAAAGATCTAAATGTGAGACAAGAATCCATCAAAATCCAAGAGGAGAACACAGGCAACACCCTTTATAAACTCGGCCACAGTAAATTCTTGCAAGGTAAACTCACGAAGGCAAAAGAAAAAAAGCAAAAATCAACTATTGGGACTTCATCAAGATAAGAAGCTTTTGCACAGCAAAGGATACAGTCAACAAAACTAAAAGACAACCTACAGAATGGGAGAAGATATTTGCAAAAGACGTATCAGATAAAGGGCTAGTTTCCAAGATCTATAAAAAACTTCTTAAACTCAACACCAAAGGAACAAACAATCCAATAATGGGCAAAAGACATGAACAGAAATCTCACAGAGGAAGACATAGAAATGGCCAACATGCACATGAGAAAATGCTCTGCATTACTTGTCTCAGGGAAATACAAATCAAAACTACAATGAGATACCACCTCACACCAGTGAGCATGGCGAAAATGAACAAGGCACGAAACCATAAATGTTGGAGAGGATGCTGAGAAAAGGGAACCCTCTTACACTGTTTCTGGGAATGGGATCTGGTGCAGCCAATCTGGAAAACTGTGTGGAGGTTCCTCAAAGAGTTAAAAATAGACCTGCCCTAAGACCCAGCAATTGCAGTGTTGGGGATTTACCCAAATTATTCAGGTGCAATGAAACACCGGGACACATGCACCCCGAAGTTTTATAGCCTTGACACACTGGACCACAGGGACTCAACAGATATAGTCTGAACATTTTAACCTAAAGCAGAATACACATTACTTTCAAGTGCACATGGGACATTCTCCAGAACAGATCATATCATGGGCCACAAATCAGGCTTCAACAGGTACAACAGGTACAAGAAAGTTGATATCACACCCTGTACATTTTTGGACCACGATGTTATGAAACTCGAAGTCGACAGTAAGAAAAAATTTGGACAGACCAAAAATACGTGGAGATTATGAACATCCTACTAGAGAATGAATGGAGCAACAGGAAATTAAAGAGGAAATTTAAAACAAATGACAATGAAAACATGTTTCTCCAAACCTCTGGGATGTAGCAAAGGCAGTCCTGAGAGAGACGTACATAGCAATACAGGCCTACCTCAATAAATAAGAAGTCTCCAATACACAGCCTAACCCTACACCTTAAGGAGTTGAAAAAGCAATAGCAAACAAAGCCTAATGCCTATAGAAGAGGGGGAAAATAAAGATGAGAGGATCAATAAACAATACAGAAACAACAAAGCAGTAGAATGGAATAAAGAAACAAAGAGATGGTTCTTCAAAATAATCAAGTAAATGGATCAAGCCCTAGCCAGCCTTATCCACAAGAAAACAGAAAAGACCTAGATAAATAAAATCACAAATGAGAGAAGAGAGATCACAATCAACACCAGAAAAATTAGAGAATTATAAGGGAATACTATGAAAGATTATACGCTAACATACTGGGAGACCTGGAAGAAATGGACAAATCCCTAGAAATGTGCAAATGAGCAAAACTGAAATAGGAAGAAATAGAAAATGTGAACAGACCCATAAGTAGCAAAGGAATTGAATCAGCAGGGCACCTGGGTGCCTCAGTGGTCGAGCATGTGCTTTGGCTCAGGTCATGATCCCAGGGTCCTGGGGAATGAAGTCCCACATCAGGCTCCCCGCATGGAACCTCAATTTCCCTGTGTCTATACCTCTGCCTCTCCGTGTCTCTCATGAATCCATAAATAAATCTTTAAAAAATGAAAAAAGATAAAATGATGAGAAAGGACCCAAATAAAATCACAAATGAGAAAAGAGATATAACCAACACTAGAGAAATACAAACGATTATAAGAGAACATTATGAAAAAATATATGCCAGCAACCTAGAACTTGGAAGAAATAGATCAATTCCTAGAAATATATAACATAGTAAAAATGAAAAAGGAAGAAATAAGACTTGAACAGACAGATAACCAGCTAAGAAATTGAATCACTAATCAAGGATCTCCCAACAGTAGACGCTTAGATCAATAGAACAGAATGGAAAGCCGAAACAAGATACAAACCTGTAACTCTATGATCCAATAATCGACAACAAGGCAGCAGGGAATATCCAAAGCACAAAGACAGTCTCTTCAACAAACCCTAACCCTGACCCCAGGATAAGAACAAATAAATGGTGTTGGGAAAACCAGGCAGCCATATGCAGAAGAATGAAACTGGACCACTTTCTTACACCATATATATAAAAAATAAACTCAAAATGGATAAAAGACCTAAATGTGAGACCTGAAACCATACAAAGAAGAAAAGATAGCAAACGTCTTTGACATTTGCCATTGGATCTTCTTTCTAGATATGCCTCTAAGGTGAGGGAAACGAAAGCAAAAATACTATTGGGACTTCATCAAATTCAAAAGCTTCCACAAAGTGAAGGAAACAACGAAACCTAAAAGGCAACATACAAAATGAGAGGAGATATTTGTAAACAACACATCCAATAAAGATTTAGTATCCAAAGTACATAAAGGAAATATAAATCTCAGCCTCCTAAACACAACTTATCCAACTGCCAATGGGCAGAAGACACGAATGGACTTTGTCTCTGACAAGACATCCAGATGGCCATGAGACAAACGGAAAAACACCTAGCGTCACCCATCAACAGGGAAATGCAAACCAAAACCACAATGAGATGTCACCTGAGAGCCATCATAATGGCTAAAGTTAAGAACAGAAGGAACAACAGGTGTCATTGAGGCTATGGAGAAGAGCGAGGCCTCTTACACCCCTGGTGGGCAGGCGAACAGGTGCAGCCACTGTGGAAAACACTGTGAAGGGTCCTCGAGAAGTTGAAAATAGGGGATCCCGGGGTGGCTCAGCCGTTTGGCACCTGCCTTTGGCCCATGTCGCGATCCTGGAGAACTGGGATCGAATTCCACGTCGGACTCACGGTGCACGGAGCCTGCTTCTCCCTCTGCCTGTGTCTCTGCCTCTCTCTCTGTGACTGTCATAAAAACAATTTTTTAAAAAAGTTAAAAATAGAGCTACACTATGATTCCAAAATTGCACAGCTAGGTATTTACCCCAAGGATACAGAAGTTGTTTAGTAGATTCAAAGAGGAACACGCAGCCCAGTGTTTGTAGCAGCATTATCAACAACAGCCAAACTGTGGATACAGCCCAGATGTCCATCGACAGATAAAGGGGCCGAGACGATGTGGTTAATATACACACTGCGGCATCACTCGTTCATCAGAAGGGATGAAATGAAGCCATTTACAATGACGTGGGAGAAGTGGAAGGGACTTATGCTAAATGAACTCAGTGAGAGGAAGACATATACCAAATACCATACAATTGTATTCACATGTGAATTTTAAGAAACCAAACAAACTGGCAAAGGGGCGGAGGGGGCGATGAGAGAAGCAAATAAAAAAACACACTCTTAACCACAGAGAATAAACTAATAAATACCAGAGGAAAGTGGGGGGGATGGGGAACCAGGCGATGGGGATAGTGGAGAGCACCTGTGACCAGTACCGGCGTTGTATCTAAGGGTTGAATCACCTTGTGGTAAACCTGAAACTATATCATACTGTGTTTACAAAGAGGAATTCAAGTAAAACTTTAAAATAATAATTGGTAGTATTGATGAAACATGTGCGCACAAGAAATAAAATCAGAAAGGCAACTGAAAATCCAAATAAAGAGTCTTTGGAGTCACAAATCCCCTCCTTAGCTCAGCTCGGGAGAAGCCTGCCATGTCTATTCTGACCCCAGCAGAAGCCTGGATTTTGATTTTCTGGGGAGGCCACTGACTTGGTGGAGTCAGGCTATCTTTGAACCCCAAACCTAAATAGAGTGTATAAAACTAAACTGCCCAAGATAGTAGGAGTCCCACTGCAGGCACATGCCAGGACCCAAACTGTAACCAAACACAGATATAACCCTAACCCTACACTTAAGCCTAATGTTGACCTAACCCTTAAACAAGACCTATCACTAATTGAAAACCAAACACAAACCCCAAGACCGAAACACATTCACTGAACCTTCCTGCCAAACCTCAACCTAACTTCTAAACCTATTCTAAACCCTTAACCCTGACCGCTACCTTAAATCTAACTCTAACCCTAACCCTAACCTCTAAACCTAAATTGAACTTAATGTACTCAAACCCTATTCCTGACCTTAACCTGTACCCTAACCCTAACCCTCTAATACTAATCCTATCTCATACCCCAAACTGTACCCTAACCCATACCCTAAAACTAACCCCTAACCCACTCCCTTAACGTATCTCTTACTCTCTTCCAAATCCGTACCCTGACCCTGACCTGTCCCTAACCCTGACCCCTAACCAAACAATAACCCTAACCCTTGTCCTAAACCCTATCCTAACCCTAACCCTCACCCTAATTCTAAACCTAGCCCTAACTATAACCCTAGCCCCTCACCCTCAACCCTAACCCTAACTCACACCCTAACCCCTAACCCTAACTGAAAACCTAAGCCCAACCCTAACTCTAACCATAACCCTAACCCCAACTCCTAACCTCCTGCCCTAATCCGTAGAGCCTAAACCCTAACCCTAACACTAAATCCTGTCCCTTACCCTAACCTCCATCCTAACTCTTAACTACTGACCATTACCCTTATACCTCACCTAACCTCTAATCCATAACCATAAGCATAATCACTAACACCTAACGTATAACCTAAGGCTAACCACCAACTGCCTCCCCTCCCCTAACCCTACCATTCATTCTGCCCTTTCACTTACCCTGTTGTTCTGAGGAGTCCTTCTGATGTAGACGTGGCCCCCAATGGCTCCTCCAGAGTCCTCCAGGGGGTCCAAGCGTGCCGGGCTCCTTTGAGTGTGGACATGGCCCAACGTGTTCCTGAGTCATAGTCAGCGGGTCCTGAGGACGCCGGGTCTCCTGTCACTGTGTACTATGTCTCACATCCTCTGGAAGCCTCACAGCAGGTCCTCAGGAAGCTGGGGGCTCCTGTCAGCATGGACATGGTCCCACATCCCACAGAAATCTCACCACGGGTCCTGAGGGGCTGTGGGCTCCTGTCAGCATAGACGCAGCCCCATATGTCCTGAAGCCAAAGTGCTGGTCCTGAGGAGGACGGGGTTCCTGTCAGGGTTTACGTGGCCCCACATTTTCCTCAAGCCTCACCATAAGACCTGAGGAGGCTCGGGGCTCTTGTCAGTATGGATGTGGCCCATAATCTTCCCAAACCTTCACAGTGGGTTCTGAGGGGGCTGGAGACTCCTGTCAGTGTGGATGTGGCACCCACATTTTTCTTAGGCCTCACCACAGGCCCTGACAAGGCTGGGGTCTTCTGTCCGCATGGACGCATCACCATATTTCCCCAAGTCTACACCGGGAGTCCTGAGGAAGTCAGGGTCCTGTTATGTCCATGTGGCCCCAAGTCCTCCCAAAGCATCACCGAGGGTTCTGAGGAGGCCGGGGCTCCTGTAACCATGAATGCGGCCCCCAGCTTCCAGAAGCCTCAACTTATGTCCTGAGGGGCCCGGGAGCTCCTGCCAGAGTGGACATCGCACCACAACTTTCTGAAGCCTCCCCGCAGGTCCTGAGGCGGCTCAGGGGCTCCTGTCAGTGTGGATGTAGGCCCATATCTTCCTGAAGCCTCTCCGCTGGTCTTGAGGCTGCTCAGGGGCGCCTGTCAGCGTAGATGCGGGCCCACAATTTCCTGAAACCTCCCCGTGGGTCCTGAGGTGGCTCAGGGCTTCTGTCAGTGTGGATGTAGGCCCACATCTTCCTGAAGACTCCCCGCAGGTCCTGAGGGGGCCCAGGGGCTCCTGTCAGGTTGGATGCGGGCCCACATCTTCCTAAAGCCTCACCGCGGGTCCTGAGGAGACCGGGGCTCCTGTCAGCATGAAAGGGACCCAATTTCCCCCTGAAGACTTCCCGCGGGTCCTCTGGAGGCTGCAGCTCATCAGCATAGATGCCTCCCCACATCCCCCTCAGGCCTCCTCAGCACAGGCTGGCTCCTGATAGTGCAGGCAGAGGAGGCCTACTGCACATGCCTGCCCCATGGGAGGGGTCTGGCCTCGGGCGTCCCCTGCGGGACTCTTTCAGGCTCCAGCTGGGTCCTGTTAGCTTCAGAAACATCTCACTGAAAAGGAGCCCAACACCCGGCTTCCCAGAAATACTTAAGAGCAAGGAATTGGAGCCCACAGGACGCGAAATGAAATGTGGACCAGACTTTTACCACGTCCTGCAAAACTCACTCAACCCTCTTCCACTGTGGGCGGGACCGCGGGTTGGTGGAGCCGCCCTGGAAACAGTGTGGAGGCCCCTCAGGAAGTTAAAATAGAGCCACCCTGCGACCAGCAGGTGAACGGCCTGGAGCTTACTCCGAAGATACAGATGCAGTGAGACGTGGGACAACTGCACCCCAATGTCCACAGCAGCTGGGTCCACATTAGCCAAACTGTGGGAGGAACCTCAGTGCCCTGTGGCAGATCATGGATAAAGAGGATGGGAGATAGATGATGGTCATAGAGAGAGGAATGGTACTCAGGTATCAAAGGGAAGGAAATCTTGCCATTTGCAATGATGTGGATAGAACTAAAGGGATCATGTTAAGTGAAGTAAGTCACTTGGGAAAGAGAATGACCGTGTGGTGTCATTCATAGGTGGAATTCAAGAAGCAAAGCAGATGAACTACTGTGAAGGGAAGGAAAGACAAGATCAAAACAGATGCAGGAAATACAGACTCTTAACGATAGGAAATGAACTGAGGGTCGCTGGAGGGGTGGGGCATAACAGAGGAAATAGGAAAGTGCTGCGTCTCACTCTGTCCTGCTTCTCCAATACTGATTTGCTGTCCGGGGTTATTTGTTGAGGAGGATGGATGTTATGTTTTTTTTTTTACTATTTCTAAGTTCTGCCACCATGATTTTGATAGGAATGACTTTGAAACTGAGGTTGGCTTCAGCAACTGCGGACATTTTCACAAGATGAGGCTCGCAACCCACAAGCCCAGGATGGCCTCCCAGAGCCTGGTATGGCTCAGTGCACAAGTCTTGTGCTCCTTTGGTTCAGTCTCATTATTTATTCTCCTTGATGCTCCTGAGAAGGCCTTCACATCCTTCCTTTCCTTCCTGAGTGCTCATTGTCAGGACACAGCAAGGCTAATCTGCTCTGTAGTTTCAGTTTGTGTCCCGTGACTTTACTGAACCCAC
Source organism: Canis aureus (assembly GCF_053574225.1). Lineage (NCBI taxonomy): Eukaryota > Metazoa > Chordata > Mammalia > Carnivora > Canidae > Canis > Canis aureus. Next base: position 36,305,144 of record NC_135646.1, read on the forward strand.
TCCTTAGTTCTAACAGGTTAGGTGGAGGCTCTGGGGTTGCCTGTTTCTAGTTCCGTGTCTTTAGCATATAGGGACAGTGTGACGTCCCCCTTCCAGGTGTGGATCCTTTGATTTTTACAGCTTTATGTCCTAGAAAGCCCCACTATTGAATCAAAACTGATCCCAAGCCAAGGGCAGGAAGCCCCTATTAGAATGAGAACAGAGCTCAATGCCCTTGAAGATCCCATATCAAAATGTAAACAGAACTTGAGGAATTGCTCCAGCCCTTCTGGAGGTCCCCGAGACCAGCCCTTAAAACTAAGCTAAAAGCCACCTCAGGGTCCAAGTCCCTGCTCCACTCTGTCGGGTATACTTGGACACAAGCTTGAGGTGGTAAATAAACCCTCGTGTGTTTGCATCAGTGTCGGCTTCTCGGGGATTTCTCGGATTCGCAATCTTGGGCACAACAGTCTGAGATAAAAATAGAAAACCAAAAGAAGCTCGGACACAGGTAGAGTGAACGCAGGATTCTGAGAGAAGCGGCGGAGACCCAGGGGCTTGTGGGCTCTTCTGTGGAGGCCCCTGCAGACGGGGGGCAGGATGCTCAGCCCCAGAATCAGAGGACCCAGAGACCCCACCCATATCCCGCCCATCTGGGTCGGGTCCAAGTGAGCAGCACAGCGTTGCCCGCCAGAGTCCAGACGCGCTGATGCCCACCCCGCCTCTGACCCCGCAGATGCATCTCCCAGGCAGATGTGCACCTGACAATCAGCGCCATGGCCAATCCCCAGACCCCGCACAGACCATTCGCTGCCACCAAGTTGTCAGACCACAGAGGCTGCAGAGCTTCAGCTCTGCTTGGAAACAAGGGTCTAGCTTCCTTTGTACTTTGTGATTTATTTTCATTTATTTTCTTTGATTCTATTTTTTAAATTGCCTTATTTTAACTTTTATGTATGTACCTTATATATTTCTCATTTTAGGTTTCATGGTACTTTAATTGTGTTTCTTATTTTGGGATTTAGAATCTTTTAACAACCAGGCAAAAATAATCTGGTAGTTTTTTTTGGGGACGGCAGTTGTTATTGTTTTTCTTTGTCTTCTTTCGTTTTTGGAAAAAATAATGAGATGGAGAAATTCACCTCCATAAAATAATATGAGGTAGTACTCACAGCCAGGAAGTCCATCAATGCAAATATATGATGTCTAACTACAGTTTAAAACAATGATTATAAAGATAGCAGCTGGGCTGGAGAAAGAGCACAGAAGAAAACTAGAGAATCCCTTACTGTAGAAATGAAAGAATTAAAATCTAGTCAGGCCAACGTTCAATATGGTATAACTGAGATGCAGTACCAAGTGGAAGCCTTAAAAACAAGGAAGGTTATGGACCACAAAGGCAGACTTCGGAACTCAGCCACTTATTAAAACAATAACATTCATATCATGGGAGACTCCCAAGATGAAGACAGAGGAAAGGTGGGCTTGCTCAGCCATTAGAAATGACAAATAACCACCATTTCCTTCAACGTGGATGGACCTGGAAGGTATCATGCTGAGTGAAGTAAGTTAATCAGAAAAAGACAAATATTGTATGTTCTCATTCACTTGGGGAATATAGATAATAGTGAAAGGGAATATAAGGGAAGGGAGAAGAAATGTGTGGGAAATATCAGAAAGGGAGATAGAACATAACGACTCCTAACTCTGGGAAACGAACTAGGGGTGATGTAAGGGGGGGAGGGCAGGGATGGGGGTGAATGTGTGACGGGCACTGAGGGGGGCACTTGACGCGATGAGCACTGGTTGTTATTCTGTATGTAGGCAAATTGAACACCAATAAAAAGTAAATTTATTATTAAGGAAAGAAAGAAAGAAAGAAAGAAAGAAAGAAAGAAAGAAAGAAAGAAAGAAAGAAAGAAAGAAAAAAGAAAGAAAGAAAGAAAGAAAGAAAGAAAGAAAGAAAGAAAGAAAGAAAGAGTGGCACCTGAGTGGCTCAGTTAGTAAAGCTTCTGCCTTAGGGTCAGATCATGATCCAGGTCCCAAGGAAGGCTCCCTGTTCAGCAGGGAACCTGCTTCGCCCTCTGTCCCTCTAGCACATGTTTATCAGTCTTCTCTCTCTCAAATAAATAAATAGCATCTTTGAAAAAGAAACAAACAAACCCAGAGGGAAAAGAAATCTCCCATGTAGAAGATTTTCAAATAATTTGTGCAGACATTCCACCCTCAAGTTCCTGAGCATAGCTTCCCAATCTTAAGTGTGGAATACACATAGTAACTTCCTTCTACAAAATATATTATGAAAAACTTAAAATAATAATGATAATATAATAATAATAATAATAAAATAATAAAGAATCACTTTACTACAGAGAAACCTGAGAAACTACCTCAGCAAGATGATCAGATCGATACCAAGACTGATAAATCATGTTGATAGTATCTATCCTTTACATGATATAATAAAAATGGCAGTATATCTCTGTATATAATCCACAAAAACAGTTCAATCATGAAATAAACAACAGACATATCCCAACTGAGGGAAATTTTACAAAATACTCTACTTCTCAAAGTGTTCCAGTTCAACAACAACAAGGAAAGGCTGAAAGACTGTCACAATCCAGAGGAGCCTAAGAAAACATGAGGACAAATGGAGTGTGGTATGAGGGATAGTGATTTAGCAAAAACTAAGGAAATCTGAAAAAAGTATGGTCTTTGGTTATTGTGAAAATTTTAATATTGATTCATTAGCTAATATTTGTACCGTAGTGATATAAGATATCAATAATTGGAGAAATTGAGTGCAAGTGCATGAGAATTCTCTGTACTATCTTCTCAATTTCCCTATAAATCTTTGTTTTCTTTCTAAGAAATAAGATTTAATTCGAAAATTGACTTAAATGAATCAGGCTCCAGTGTGAAGACATTTTAAGAATCCTTGAATTAAAAAAAAAAGAATCCTTGAATTATCTTTTGCCTTATTCTTAAAAAGTTCCTTCGATGGGAACAAAGTAAGAATTTTATATCAGAATTAAAGAAAAACACTTATGAATACGTATAATGCCTCCTCAACCTGAAGCAGGAAAGGATAATAAATAGCAAAAATCAGATAAAAATACTTCTATTATAATAGACACCATATTGCAAGTGCATTTAAAATTAGCAATGTATAACATTTATTTCCTTGACATTTGACTTCCAAAGAGTTCATAGTGTTTCAGTGTCAGTTGAAACGGGAAGAATCTCAGGGAAGAATCCTTCACGTAATAATAGGACCATTGGTACTGTCTCTCAATCATTTCCAAATCAATAAAGATGCATTTCCTGATGAGTGACTGAGCTGTGAAGAAAGAGATGAGAAACCCTCATCCCTTTGAATTACTTGTGTCAGAATATTTTAACCATAGTATTATGGATAGTACATTATCCTTATTAACAGGAAATATGTCTCAGAGTGGAATCTGAGCAATCAGATGGGCAGAGAAAAAATGCTTTAACTCGCTCCTGCACTTTTAAAGACAAAGGAGAACTTTTCTATGTACAAAGTCAGTTGTCAAGATAGCCTTAAGGAATAAGAGTCTGCAGCATCAAATCCTGCTGCACAGCTGGGATGCCCGTGCCCCAGTTCTTCCTAATCTCAAATCCCTGGGCCTGTCCCACAACACAGGTAGCCACGCTGAGGTCATTTGCAATTTCTCTCTTAGGAGCTCCAGGGAGGGAGGCATGAGGTAGATAGGACCGGACGGGATGCGTGGAGGCTGAGAACATTATGGCCATTCTACTTTAAGTTCAGTATTAGCACACGTCCAGCAATCCCAGGCCCCTGTGAACAAGAGCTGAAATTTGCATTACTTCAGTTACTGTAAAAAAACAAAGTTTACAGCTTAATGTCTTAGAAAGCCCCACAATAGAATAAAAACTGAGCCTAAGCAAAGGGCTGGAAACCCAATTAGAATGAGAAGAGAGCTCAATGCCCCTGAAGGCCCCATATCAAAATGTAAACAGAACTGGAGGAATTGCTCCAGCCCTTCTGGAGGTCCCCGAGACCAGTCCTTAAAAGTAAGCTAAAACACTCCTCGGGGTCCAAATCCCTGTTCCACTGTGTGGCGTATACTTGAACCCATGCTCGAATTTGTAAAACAACCCACGTGTGTTTGCATCAGTGTCGGCTCTTTAGTGGATTCTCGGATTCGCCATCTTGGGCACAACACCCCCATGACCCCTTCCCACCTGGACTGACCTCCTGTCCCCTCCCACCCATGCTGACCCTCAGTCACCTCCCCGCCCACAACAGCGGGGCACATGCCCTCACACAGGTCCCACGGGCACGGTGGGCACTCCCGCCATCCCCAGGCTCCCAGGGGAAGGAAGGAGGTTTTGGGAGGACACACTACCATGGTGGCCCCAGGGCTCCCTGCCCAGGAGAGCACTTGGTGAAAGGCCGGGGTCTGTGTCCCTGATGCCAGCTCCTCCTCCCTGGTTTTCCCACAGGAAATGAGAGAGTAGGACCTGGTCTCCTCCAGGGACATCACACAGGTGGACCTGGATGTCAACAGGACGTTCAGCAGTCACATCATATTTTGGGACTACTACGGGGTAGGGTGAGGTTGAGGGGCCAGGGTGGATCAGGACCCAGGGGAGGACCGGGGCTTTCCGGGTAGGGAAAACGGGACTTCTGAGTCGGGGGACAGAACAGCAGCCAACAACAAACCGCTCCATGGTAGGGTGTTGGGGATGACCTCTGTGCCCCACCCCCAGGGACTCGGGGATGAGGAGGCCACTAGGATGGGGCCTCCAGGGCTTGCCATGGGAGCTGAACCCCAAAGGGAAGAGGGACGACCCCCTGAGAAGCAGGGGATGGGGTGGGGGACATGGGGGGCAGGAACCGGACCTGGGTGACTGGCGGAATGGCCGCAGCAGGAGCAGGACACACTTCAATCCCATGTGGGTTGGACGGATCAGAGTGACACCCACTCTCAGTGCTTTACATGTTTCTAAGTTCTATGCATTTAATTTGAGACAATTTGCAATTTGAAAACACACATAATATGATGAACCCTGTATAATGCCCCCAGTCCAGCCAGGGCCATGCACTGACCACACCCGGCCCCAGGGGCATGTGTTGCAGCAAACCCCAGACTGGAGTCTCCTTAAAGTGTAGACGTCTCCTTTTGCATCTTAGAGGAAGGGGATGCCCTGTGTCCGCAGGCCCCCCACGACATCTCCCTCATTCCCCACTGCCACTCCATCCACCTACATCCTCTACCTCAATGGGATCCCACCTACACCAGCCCCCACACTCCACCACTATCATACCCCTGCCCCCACACCATCCACCCACACACTATCGGCCCCCAGCAAGGACCCGGTGTAGGTGACCCCTGTGGGACATGCTCAGCCTCCCCGGGGTTCTCTGGAAACCCTGCTCCCATCAGAAGCCCAGGTGTCCCATAGAGTACTCAGGGGTTGCAGGGAGGAGGGAAGACAGGGAGCCCCCAACAGGGTGTGTGCAGTTGAGTGGTGCAGAGGAAGCACTGTGCCCTGCCTCTGCCCACTGTCCGTCCTGGAGGGTGGCACACCCTGCACAGGACACCAGCCCCTAACCCAGGGGGATCTGGACTGGCCTGGCCCCGGGCTCTGTGAGGGTGGGTGTGATTTGAGCCCCCGCCCCAGGCCCAAGAAAAAGACTAATGGGATCAGGCCCCCATGGCCCTGTCCAGCGCTAGATTCTGGCCCCACACTGAGCGAGCCCTCTCACAGCTGGATGTGGCGTCCTGGGCCCTGGGGATTCCCCACAGATCCAGGTCACTGACCTAGGGCAGCCCTGGGGATCCCGGGACACCGAAGGTTGGGGAGAGCAGAAGTGGGCTGGTGGACCCCACCCGCACCCACACCAGGAGGCAGACTCCTCCAGGTGCTGGGGCCGCAGGGGCCCCGTGGCTGGGGTCCAGCTGCCCTGCGGGGACCCAGCTAGGAACCCATGAGCTGCAGGTCTAGGTCAGCTCTGCTGTCCTCAGAACCGTCTCTCAGGCTGAAACCTCAGGACACACGCCCCCACCCGAGGTCCACACGTGCTTCCAGTTGGGGGACTCCAGCACTCGCACCCCACCCATGTGATTCTTGCCCTCCCCTAAAGGACAGACATTCCCTCCACAGAGGAAGGCGCGAACCCTCGACTCTGAGCCCGTTTGCTGTAGAATATCTATTGACATGTGTTGTGGTGCGAAAATGCACAGCCAGCCCGTTTCTGTGTCTCCTAGAACTGTGTGCACGGGGCGTGGATAGACCCACAGAGAGGAGGAAGGGGCACCACCCAGTCCCCAAACAGCTCCTGCATGGGCACTGCAAGGCACACACAGCTGATGTCCCCACGTGCCTTCCAGGGGCGGCCAGACGCCAGAGTCAGGACCCAACAAACTATACTGTGACTCAGCCTGTGCCCCATGGGCCAGGAGGGTCTGGGACAGAGTGACGGCCAGGGAGCCTCAGATCACCAAGGTCTATGTAAAGCGACCTGAGAGGTCTCTGCTCCCTCTGTCAAGGGGGCAGGGGCTGGCTGGTTTCTGAGGTACTTCCTCCCCTCCCCACATCTCTGTGCCTGTGTGCCTGGGGAACAGAGGGCCTGTGGGGCCGTCAGCATGACCCTGGAAGGGATGTCAGGACAGCAGGTCCTTGTGTTGTGCCCAAGATTGCAAATCCAAGAAACCACCGATGAGCCGTCACCGATGCAAACTCCGAGGATTTCTTTACAAGTTGGAGCTTGAGTCCAAGTGCACCTGACACAGCAGAGCAGGGATTTGGACACTGAGACTAATAGGCATAGCAGCTTTAAAGGGGCCAGTGGCCCATGGGATACACAGAAAGTTGCACAGTCGTGTCGGTCAACACGTAGGTGGCCGATTGAATGACACCTTACCCTATAGGATCCACTTGACCTGGACTATTACTTTGGTCAGAATCGGCCCACAGTTTTGGCGGGCACAGAGCAGGGTTACATTGTTATGAGCCGATTTCCGATTAGGGTGCACCCAGCGGTTTGACTGGGTTGGGGCAGTGCCTTAAGACATAAGCAGGTTATGTGGGGGTCATAGGGGAGGTGGCGGGTGTAGCACAAAATGGAATGAGTCCTGCTCTGCTTGTCCAGGGGTAGGGGATTTTTGTTAAATTTCCTGGGTCCCACACTTGCAGCTCATGCACCTGGGCCACCCTAACCAGGTGGACTCAGTGTGCACAACTTGTGGTGCTGGATCTCTCACACCAGCGTGTAGAGGGCACCCTCCTTGCCCGAGTGAGTAGGGGCTGGGTGAGCATGGGGCTCAGCATGAAGGCCAGGCAGCACAGGGGATCGAGGAACCCCAGCCTCATCACCACCCCTACTCCCACACACAGGCTGCCCCATGGCTCTCCGTAATGGACACCCAGCGCCTCTGGAGATCCCCCCAGGGCAGCCCCGAGGTCTGGCTCCCTGCTGGAGAGGCATTGGGGAGAAGAGAAGCAGCTGGCGCTCAGCAGGACCCACTGCCGGACATGGGAATGTGGCCGAGCCAGAACTTCTAGCTCAGCTGACCCTCCAGCTGAAAGTCACTGCACGAGCCAGCCCCGGGTCGGCCAGGAGAGTCCAGCTAGCTGCCCAGCGCCAGCACCAGAAATGATGTTGTGCCAACCATTTCGGTGTTTGGGTGACCCGGCCAGAGGATCCAATAGCTGCACGTGATACCTGCATGTGATAGACACACACTCACACCGAAACCAACAAAAGTCGGAATCCCCCAATGTTGTCAAACAGCATGTGAATGTTTACATACATGACGCTGTGGTCCCCAATAGGATACATGGAAGACGCTATAAATCACTACTGCAGAGGTGCTGGAGGCAAGGAGATGTACCTGCTGGGTTCCTACAAGGAGAGCAGAGGGACAGGAAGCATACTTCAATGGGGGGGCCCCTCTTAGGAAAGGACACCAGGTCCCTGTGAAGGCTACCGATGGTGAAATCTTTCCTCCTCTCTTTCAGCTTCTGGATTTCCTCCTCCTTTGTTCTTCCTAATTCTAGGTTAGCCTCCACCCTTGCATCCAAACCAATGACCAAAGAGGCTTATTTATGATATCCGGTCCTAAAAGGAGGCTGAGCTCTGGCTACCGGGTTCAGAAATGATCATTTTCTAGGTGTATGCTGATCCCCCGGACTCGTGCCTTCGTGGCCCTTCTCTCTCTGCAGAATGAGGGGAACCACAGGTCTTACAATGAAAGACGCCCACTTCCACTCTTAGGAGTGGAACTATCTCTTGTGGAGGACGTCATCTGGGCCAAGTAGTGTAAACGGGGGGATCAAGAATAGTTCGCAGGTGAGACATAAGCAAACACTTACCTTTGATGTCATGCTTTATTTGTTCATCCATTTATTATTTGTTAAATATTTTAATTTTATGTCCTGTCTATACCCAATACGGTGTTCAAACTCATAACCCTGAGTTCAAGATCCCCCAACCAGGCCAGCCAGGCACCCCAGTGCCATGTTTCATAACTCTTTGCTTCCTTGCCTATCTCTGCATCGAACTGGAACATTGAGTCCTTGACGGGGAGCTTTAGTTACCTCCGAACCCTAGAATGTTCTCACTGTATCCCCATCCTAGATTGACATTTACCATTGAATAGCACTTTAAATAAATAGTCAGTAAGATAACTACTACAGAAAAGGAAATTATCAAATTTTCACGTATGTGGTCCCTGTTCCCTGGGCTCCCAGGGAAGCTATGGTTTCTTTAACATTGATCAAGGTCCAAATGACTCCACCACACCTCAAAGCATGGGCTCAGTTTCTGCCCTGACACATGCAACATCCCTGCTTCAATTAACATGTATCAATCAATCAAAGGGAGCCTAACTGGCTCGGTGTGCTTCGTAAGAACATGGGACTTTGTTCTTGGGGTAGCATTTTCAAGCCCAATGTTGGCTGTAGAGATTACAGAAAAATAAAATCTTAAAAAAAAGCAATCAGTTTATCTTGGAGAGACATAGCCCCGGATTCCACAAGGGCAGGGAGCCAGCTGATGGTTCTACGCACAGTATTATATGCAGCAGAGCACAAAATGTGAACTTTCAGAAGTCTCCTAGAGTGGGGGACACACCAGCCTTAAGGTGTTCAGGTAGAGAAGTCAGGTACAGTCCCTGGAGCGACAGGGTGGGCTCAGGATCCCACGGGACCCAAGGATGGTGGCACCAACTGTTCCCAGGCACAGGAGCAGGAAAGCGGCTGAGAGCAGTGGGACTCGTGCCAGCTGTCTGCCGTGTGTGGCCATAAGCTGCAAACCCCTGTGCAGTCACCGGGCCGCGTTCCTGGGCAGGCCAGCAAAGGCCAGGAGTGGGAGGACACTCTCCCGGGCATGAAGAGCGCAGGTCTCCACCAGGGCAGCCCCTAAAATTTGGAGTTTTAAACATCAGTAACTTGTCTGTGTGGAGGCTGACAAAATTGAGGCGGTTCCACTTTAAGTTCACTGTTAGCACAAGTACTGCCATCCCAGGCCCCTGTGAATAAGAGCTAAAATTTACATTACTTCAGTTACAGGAAAAAAAGAAAAAAACAGCTTAGAGCTTAAGGTCCCAGAAAGCCCCATATTAGACTGAGAACAGAGCTCAATGCCCTTGAAGGCCCCATATCAAAATGTAAACAGAACTTGAGGAATTGCTCCAGCCCTTCTGGAGGTCACCGAGACCAGCCCTTAAAACTAAGCTAAAACCCACTTCGGGGTCCAAGTGCATTCTCCTCTGTGTCGGGTGTACTTGGACGCAAGCTCGAGTTTGGAAATCAACCATCGTGTATTTGCATTGGTGTTGGCTCCTCAGTGGTTTTTCGTATTTGCAATCTTGGGCACAACACCTCCATGTCCTCTCCCCACCTGGGCTGACCCCATGTCCCCTCCCCCCCAGGCTGACCCTCAGTCTCCTCCCCACCCACAACAGCTTGGGACATGCCCTCACACAGTTCCCATGGCCTCGGTGGGCACTCCCGGCATCCCCAGCCTCCCAGGGCAAGACAGGATGTTTCGGCAGACCCACTCCCATGGTGGCCACAGGGCTCCCTGCCCCGCATGGCAGCTCGTGACAGGTCGGGGTCTGTGTCCCTGATGCGACCTCCTGCTCCCTGGTTTTCCCACAGGAAATGAAGGAGGAGGCCCTGGTCTCCTCCAGGGACATCACGCAGGTAGACCTGGACGTCAACAGGACGTTCAGCAGCCACACTATGTTTTGGGCCTGCTAGGGGGTCAGGTGAGGCTGCTGGACCAGGGGGCTTAGGGGCCCCAGGGGAGGCCTGGGGGCTTCGGGGTAGGGAAAATGGGGCTTCTGAAGCCGAGGGGAGCAACAGCAACCAACAACACACCGCTCCATGATAGGGTGATGGGGATGACCCACATGCCCCCAACCCCGGGGCCTCAGGGATGAGGAGGCCAATTGGATGGGGCCTCCAGTGGTTGCCATGGGAGCCGAACCCCATAGGGGAGAGGGACGGTGCCCTGAGAAGCAGGGGATGGAGTGGGGGACGTGGGGGGCAGGAACCAGGTCTGTGGGCCAGGCGGCATGGCCACGGCTAGAGCAGGACACACATCAATCTCATGAGGGTCGGATGGGTCAGAGTGAAACCCACTCTCGGTGCTTTATATATTTCTAAATTCTATGCATTTCATTTGAGACAATTTGCAATTTGAAAACATACATAGTATGATGACCCCCAGATAATGACCCTGGTCCAGCCAGGGCCCTGCACTGACCACACGGTGCCACAGGGGCAGGTGTCTCAGCAAACCCTAGACTGGGGTAGCATTTAACTGTAGAAGTCTCCTTGTGCATCTTAGAGGAAGGGGATGCCCTGTGTCCGCAGGACCCCCACGCCATCCTGCTCATTCCCCACCCCCACATCACCCCCCTACATCATTATCCCCAATGGCATTCCACATAACACCATCCCCCTCACAGCCCCACAGCCCCACACAATCCTAACCCACACTACACCACAACACCATCCCCCCTACACCATTCCCCACACTCCACCACCATCATACCCCTGGTCCCACACCATCTACCCTACACCATCGGCCCCCAGAAAAGGCCCGGTGCAGGTGACCCCTGTGAGACATGCTCAGCCTCCCTGTGATTCTCTGGATACCCTGTTCCCATCAGAAGACCGGGTGTTCAATAGAGCACACAGGGGTTGCAGGGAGGAGTGAAGGCACGGAATCCCCAACAGAGTGGGTGCAGGTGAGTGGTGTAAAGGAACCACTGTGCCTTGCCTCCGCCCACTCTCCCTCCTGGAGGGTGACACACCCTGCACAGGACAACAGCGCCTAACCCAGTGGGACCTGGGCTGCCCTGGCACCAGGATCTGTGGGGGCTGTGTTGATTTGGGCCCCCCCCAAGGGCCCAACACAAAGACGAATGTGTTCCAGCCCCCCATGGCCCTGGGCAGGCCTGGATTCTGGCCCCAAGCTGAGAGAGCCCTCTCACAGCTGGATGTGGCCTCCTGGTCCTTGGGCGTGACCCACAGATCCAGGTCGCAGACCTAGGACAGCCCTGAGGATCCCGGTATACCCCAGGGTGGGGAGAGCAGGGGTAGGCCGGTGGGCCCCACCCGCACCCACACCAGGAGGCAAGCTCCTCCAGATACTCGGGCCCCAGGAGGCCCGAGGCCAGGGTCCAGCTGCCCTGCGGGAACCCAGCACAGGAGCCCATGAGCTGCAGGTCCAGTTCAGCTCTGCTGTCCTCAGAACCGTCTCTCAGGCTGAAACCTCAGGACACACGCCCCCACCCGGAGTCCACACATGCTCCCAGGTGGGGAACTCCAGCACTCAACCCCCAACCCATGTGATTCTTGTCCTCCCGTAAAGGACTGAAAGGTCTCCCTCCCCAGGTGAAGGCGCGCACCCACGGCTCTGAGCACATTTACTGTAGAAAGTCAATAAAGTGTAGTGGTGTAAAAATGCACAGCCAGCCCTTTTCTGTGTCTCCCAGAACTCTGTGCACGGGGTGTGGAGAGACCCACAGAGAGGAGGAGGGGGCATCACCCAGGCCCCAAACAGCCCCTGCAGGGACACCGCAAGGCATACAAAGCTGAAGTCCCCACGTGCCTCCCAGTGGTGGCCAGACGCCAGGGTCAGGACCCCACAGACTATACTGGGACTCATCCTGTGCCCCGCGGGCCAGAATGGGCTAGGACAGAGTGACAGCCAGGGAACCTCAGGTTACCAGGTTCTGTTCAAAGCGACCTAGGAGGTATGTGCTCCCTCTGTCCAGGAGGCCGGGGCTGGCCCGGTTCCACGGCACATACTACCCTCCCCGCATCCCCATGCCAGTGTGCCTGGGGCACAGAGGGCCTGTGGGGCGCTCAGCGTGGCCCTGGAAGGGATGTCAGGACAGCAGGCCCTTGTGTTGTGCCCAAGACTACGAATCTGAGAAACCACCAAGGAGCCGACACCGAAGCAAACTCCTGAGGGTTTCTCTACAAGGTGGAGCTTGGGTCCAAGTTCACACGACACAGTGGAGCAGGGACTTGGACCCGAGACTAAGAGGCATAGCAGATTTATAGGGTCAGTGGACCGTGGGATATGCAGCAATTTGCACAGTCATGTAGGTCAACACGCAGGTGGCTGACTGAATTACACCTTACACTATAGTATCCACTTGAGCTGGCCTATTACTTTGGTCAGAATCGGTGCGCAGTTTTGGGGGACACAAAGCAGGGTTACATTGTTATGAGCCGATTTCCGATTAGGGTGTGCCCAGCAGCTTGACTTGGGTGGGGCAGCGCCTTAAGCCATAAGCTGGTCATTTGGGGGTCATAGGGGAGGTTTTGGGGGTAGCACAAAATGGAATCAGTCCTGCTCTGCTTGTCCAGGGGTACGGGAATTTTGCTAAATTTCCTGGGTCCCAACTTGCAGCTCATGCACCTGGGCAACGCTCACCAGGTGGACTCAGTGTGCACACCTTGTGGTGCTGGATCTATCACACCAGCGTGTGGAGGACACCCTCCTCGCCATAGTGAGTAGGGGCTGGGTGAGCATGGGGCTCGGCCTGAAAGCCAGGCAGCACAGGGGACTGAGGAACCCCAGCCCCGTCCCCACCCCGACCACACAGATGCAGCCTCAACGCTCCCCACCATGGGAACCCAGTTCCTCAGGAGCTCCCGCCAGGGGGGCCCCGAGGGCTGACTCCCTGCTGGAGAGGCATCGGGGAGAACAGAAGCAGCCGGAGCTCGGCAAGACCCAGTGCAGGACATGGGAATGTGGCCAAGCCAGACCTACCACCTCAGCTGACCCCTCAGCTGAAATTCACTACAGGAGCGAGCCGCAGGTCGGCCAGGAAAGCCCAGCTAGCCACCCAGCATCAGTACAAGAAATGATGTTGTACCAACCATTTCGGTGTTTGGGCTACCCAGACAGAGGATCTGATAGCTGCACATGATAGCTTCATGTGATAGACACACACACACCCCACAACCAACAAAAGTCAGAATCCCCCCAATGTTGTCAAACAGCAGCTGGATGGTTACATACACAACGCCATAGTCCCCAATAGGATACCTGGAAGACGCTATAAACCATGACTGCAGAGGTGCTGGAGGCATGGAGATGTGCCTGCTGTGTTCCAAAAAGGAACGCAGAGGGGCAGGAAGCATCCTACGGAGGGGGGCGGCCTCCTAGGAAAGGACACCAAGTCCCTGTGAAGGCTACGGTTGGTGAAATCTTTCCTCTTCTTTTTCAGCTTCCGCTTTTCCTCCTAAATGCCATTTTCCTCAATCATAATAGCAAAAATTTATTTTATGTTTTTAAATTTCTTTTTATTGGAGTCCAATTTGTACGAATTCTTTCTTCAGCAAGGGTGTCATTCAGGATAGAGAGAAAGATTTTCCCAGACAGGCAAAGTATAAAGGAGTTCATGACTGCTAAACCAGTCCACTAAGGAATTTTAAGAGGGACTCTTCTAGTGGGGGAAAAAAGAGACAAAAGGAACAAAGAGTAGAAAGGACCAGAGAACGTCACCAGAAACACCAACTCTACAGGTAAAACAAAGGCACAAAGTTCATATCTTTGAATAAGCACTTTGAATGCTAATACTAAATGCTCCAATCAAAAGATAGAGGGTATCAGAGTGGCTTAAAAAACAGGATCCGGGATGCCTGGGTGGCTCAGGGGTTAAGTCTCTGCCTTTGACTCAGGGTGTGATTCTAGAGTCTGGGATCGAGTCCCATATTGGGGTCCCGGTGGGGAGCCTGCTTCTCTCTTGGCCTAATTTTCTGCCTCTGTCTCTGTCTCTGTCTCTGTCTCTGTCTCTGTCTCTCTCTCTCTCTCATTCTCTCAAAAATAAAATTGTTATTAAAAAAACAAGTCCATCGGTATGCTGCCTAATAGATGCTCACCTTAGACCTATAGACAACAGCAGATAGAAAGGCAGGGGATGGAAAATCATCTATCATGCTAATGGTTATGAAAAGAAAGCTGGAGACCAATACTTATATTAGAGAAACTAGATTTGAAACGAAACCCTGGGGGTCACCTGGTGTCTCTGTGGTTGAGCATCTGCCTTCGGCTCCAGGTGTGTTGTTGGGATCCCAGGATGGAGTCCCACATTGGCATCCCTTTGGGGAGCCTCTCTCCCTCTGCCTATGTTTCTGCCTCTGCTTCTCTGTGTATCTCTCATGAATAAATAAATAAATAAAATATTTAATCTCAAAAAGAAAGAACAAATACTGTAAGAAGTGATGAAGAAGGGCATTATTTCATAGTTAAAAAGACTCTCCATCAGGATCAAACAACTAAATATTTATGCTGCCAACATGCGAGTACCTAAATATGGAACCCAATTACCAATAAACGTACAGGAACTCACTGATAATAATACAATGACAGGGGATTTTAACACCTACCCACTTATGGCAATGGACCGATCGTCTATGCAGAAAATCAACAGGGGAACAATAGCCTTGACACACTGGACCACAAGGACTCCACAGATATAGTCTAAATATTTCTTCCTAAAGCAAAATACACATTCCTTTCAAGTGCACATAAGATATTCTCCAGAACAGATATCATGGGCCACAAATCAGCACTCAACAGGTACAACAGGTACAAGAAAGTTGATATCACACCCTGTACATTTTCGACCATGACGCTATGAAACTCGAAGTCGACAGTAAGAAAAAATTTGGACAGACCTAAAATACGTGGAGATTATGAACATCCTACCAGAGAAGGAATGGAGCAACCAGGAAATTAAAGAGGAAATTTAAAACAAATGAAAATGAAAACATGTTTCTCCAAACCACTGGGATGTAGCAAAGGCAGTCCAGAGGGAAGTACATAGCAATACAGGCCTATCTCAGGAAACAAGAAGTCTCTAATACACAACCTAACCTTACACCTAAAGGAGCTGGAAAAGGAATAGGAAACAAAGCCTAAAGCCTACAGAAAAAGGGAAAAAATAAAGATGAGAGCAGAAATAAACAATACAGAAACAGTAGAATGGAATAACAAAACTAAGAGCTGGTTCTTCAAAATAATTAATAAAATGGATCAAGCCCTAGCCAGCCAAATGAACGAGAAATGAGAAAAGACCTAAATAAATAAAATCACAAAAGAGAGAAGAGAGATCACAATCAACACCAGAAAAATAAGACAATCATAAGGGAATACTATCAAATATTATATGTTAACAAACTGGGAGACCTGGAAGAAATAGACAAATCCCTAGAAATGTGCAAACAAGCAAAACTGAAATAGGAAGAAATATAAAATGTGAATAGACCCATAACTAGCAGAGGAATTGAATAAGCAAGGCACCTGGGTGCCTCAGTGGTCGAGCATGTGCTTTGGCTCAGGTCATGATCCCGGGGTCCTGGGGAATCAAGTCATACATCAGGCTCCCCGCATGGAGCCTCATTTTCCCTGTGCCTATACCTATGCATCTCTGTGTCTCTCATGAATACATAAATAAAATCTTTAAAAACGAAAAAAAGATAAAAGATGAGAAAGGACCCAAATAAAATCACAAATGAGAAAAGAGAAATAACAACATTAGAGAAATACAAACAATTATAAGAGAATATGATGAAAAACTACATGCCAGGAACCTAGAACCTGGAAGAAATAGATCAATTCCTGGAAATATATAACATAGCAAAAATGAAAAATGAAGAAATAACAAATTTGAACAACAGTTACCAGCAAAGAAATTGAATCAGCAATCAGGGTTCCCCAACAGGAGACGCTTAGATCAATAGAACAGAATGGAAAGCCAAAACAAGATACAAACATGTATCTATGACCCATAATGGACAACAAGGCAGGAAAGAATATCCAATGGCATAAAGACAGTCTCTTCAACAAACACTAACCCTGACCCCCGGATAAGAACAAATGGTGTTGGGAAAACCAGGCAGCCAAATGCAGAAGAATGAAACTGGACCACTTTCTTACACCATATATATAAAAAATGAATTCAAAATGGATGAAAGACCTAAACGTGAGATCTGAAACCATATATAGAAGAAAAGATAGGCAGCAACGTTTTTGACATTGGCCATTGGATCTTCTTTCAGGATATGCCTCTGAGGTGAGGGAAACAAAAGCAAAAATACTATTGGGACTTCATCAAATTGAAAAGCTTCTGCAAAGTGAAGGAAACAACTAAAGCTAAAAAGCAACATACAGGAGGAGAGGCAAGATGGCGGAAGAGAAGGGTCCCCAAGTCACCTGTCCTGACCAAATTACCTAGATAAACTTCAAATCATGCTGAAAATCTAGGAAGTCAGCCTGAGACCTAAACAGAGACCAGATAGAATGCTACAGTGAGAAAAGTTCACACTTCTATCAAGGTAGGAAGATGGGGAAAAAGAAATAAAGATACAAAAGGCATCCAAGGGGGAGAGGCCACACAGAGCCAGGCTAAGGCCAGGGCGAGTGCCCCCCGGGCAGGAGAGCTCTGTCCCAGAGAAGCAGGAGCTGCACCATTCTTCCAGGGGGAAATGACGCCCGCAGGGATTCACAGCAAGACCCCAGGAGGGCGGGGATACCCTCGGGCTCCATGGGACACAAACATACACCTGCACTCCCAGGAGATTGCACCGAGCTCCCTAAGGGCTGTAGGGCACATGCATTGACCCAGGAGCAGCTCTGAGGGGATCCGGCAGCGGCTCTGTGCGGAGGGGGCAGCGGGTCCCTGGGAACAGCTAGGTGGCGGCGCCTAGGGCAGAGGAAGTGGCTTCGTGTGGAGGGGGCTTCGGGGCTCCAGGAGCAGCTCAGAGGGGCTATGGCGGCTCCGTGGAGAGATGCCTACCCAGCCGGGAGCGAGAATCCAACAGCGCAGGTCGGGGAGCACAGGGCCGGGACACAGCCTAGGATTCGGCCTCCCCCGGGACAGGCAGAGGCCTGGAGGGCCCAGGACAGCAAGGACGCTCCTGCTCAGAGCTGAGAAGATCAGCAGCCCTGCCCCAGAGCCTCCAGGCCCTGCAGACGGACTGCTCCAGAGTTACTGGGGAGGCTGAATACAGGTGTTCCGACCTAGCTGCTGCCACTGGGGTTGTTCCTCCTTGGGCGTCACAGGGTATACAACCCCCACTGAGCGCTTCACCAGGCAGGGAGAGAGGAGCTCCCCCAAGGGCTAGCACCTGAAAATCAGCACAACAGGCCCCTCCCCCATAAGACCAGCTAGACGGACAAGTTCCAGGGGAAGTCAAGGGACTTAAAGTAGACAGAATCAGAAGATACTCCCCCATGTTTTTTTTTAAATTTCTGATTGCTTCCCCCATCCTTTCCCCCCTTTCTTTCTTTTTCTTTCTCCTTTTATTCTCTTTTTTGCTTTTTTCTTCCTTTTTCCTTTTTTCTTTTTCTCTTCTCTTTTTTTCTTTCTCTCTTCTCTTTTTCTCCTTTTCCCAATACAACTTGTTTTTGGCCACTCTGCACTGAGCAAAATGACTAGAAGGAAAACCTCACCTCAAAATAAAAAACAGTCTTCTCTCCCACAGAGTTACAAACTGGATTACAACTCAATGTCAGAAAACCAATTCAGAAGCACTATTATACAGCTACTGGTGACTCTAGAAAAAAGTATAAAGGACTCAAGAGACTTCATGACTGCAGAATTTAGATACAATCAGGCAGAAAGTAAAAAACAATTGAATGAGATGCAATCCAAACTAGAATTCCTAATGATGAGGGTTAACGAGGTGGAAGAACGAGTGAGTGACATAGAAGACAAGTTGATGGCAACGAGGAAAACTGAGGAAAAAAAGAGACAGACAATTAAGAGACCAGGAAGACAGATTAAGGGAAACAAACGACAGCCTGAGGAAGAAAAACCTATGTGTAATTGGGGATCCTGAGGGCGCCGAAAGGGACAGAGGGACAGAATATGTATTTGAACAAATCCTAGCTGAAAACTTTCCTAATCTGGGAAGGGAAACAGGCATTCAGATCCAGGAAATAGAGAGATCCCCCCTAAAATCAATAAAAACCGTCCTACACCTCGATTTAATAGTGAAGCTTGCAAATTCCAAAGATAAAGAGAAGATCCTTAAAGCAGCAAGAGACAAGAAATCCCTGACCTTTATGGGGAGGATCAGACCTCTACAAAGCGACCTGGCAGCCGAGAAAGTGCTGGCTGGATATATTCAGGGTCCTCCATGAGAATAACATGCAACCAAGAATACTTTATCCAGCCAGGCTCTCATTCAAAATGGAAGGACAGATAAAGAGCTTTCAGGACAGGCAGGAACTGAAAGAATATGTGACCTCCAAAGCAGCTCTGCAAGAAATTTTAAGGGGGACTCTTAAAATTCCCCTTTAAGAAGAAGTTCAGTGGAACAATCCACAAAAACAAGGACTGAATAGATGTCATGATGACACTAAACTCATATCTGTTGATAGTAACTCTGAACGTGAATGGGCTTAATGACCCCTTCAAAGGCGCAGGATTTCAGACTGGATAAAAAATCAGGACCCAACTATTTGCTTTCTACAAGAGACTCATATTAGACAGAAGGACACCTACAATCTGAAAATAATGGGTTGGAGAGCCATTTACCATTCAAATGGTCCTCAAAAGAAAGCAGTGAAAAAAAAAAAAAAGAAAGAAAGCAGTGGTAGCCATCAATATATCAGATAAACTAAAATTTACCCCGAAGACTATAGTGAGAGATGAAGACAGACACTAAATCATACTTAAAGGATCTAAACAACAAGAGGGCTTAACAATCCTCAATATATATTCCCCGAATATCGGAGCTGCCAAATATTTAAACCAATTAATAACGAAAGTGAAGAAATACTTAGATAATAATTATCTTATACTTGGTGACTTCAATCTAGCTCTTTCTACCCTCGATAGGTCTTCTAAGCACAACATCTCCAAAGAAACGAGAGCTTTAAATGATACACTGGAGCAGATAGATTTCACAGATATCTACAGAACTTTACATCCAAACTGAACTGAATAAACATTCTCCTCAAGTGCACATGGAACGTTCTCCAGAATAGACCACATACTGGGTCACAAATCACGTCTGAACCGATACCAAAAGATTCAGATCATCCCCTGCATATTCTCAGACCATAATGCCTTAAAATTAGAACTAAATCACAACAAGAAGTTTGGAAGGACCTCAAAGATGTGGAGGTTAAGGACCATCCTGCTAAAAGATGAAAGGTTCAACCAGGAAATTGAGGAAGAATTAAAAGGATTCATGGAAACTAATTGGAATGAAGATACAAATGTTCAAAATCTTTGGCATGCAGCAAAAGCAGTCCTAAGGGGGAAATACATCACAATAGAAGCATCCATTCAAAAACTGGAAAGAACTCAAATACAAAAGCTAACCTTACTCATAAAGGAGCTAGAGAAAAAAACAGCAGCTCGATCCTACACCCAAACAGAATAAGAGATTTAATTAAAATTAGAGCAGACCTCAAGGAAACTGAGACCATAAGAAATGTGGAACAGATCAACAAAACCAGGAGTTGGTTCTTTGAAAGAATTAATACCATACATAAACCATTAGCCAGTCTTATTAAGAAGAGAGACAAGACTCAAATTAATAAAATCATGAATGAGAAAGGAGAGATCACTACCAACACCAAGGAAATACAAACGATTTTAAAAACTTATTATGAACAGGTATACGGAAATAAATTAGGCAATCTAGAAGAAATGGACGATTTCCTGGAAAGCCACAAACTACCAAAACTCGAACAGGAAGACATAGAATACCTAAACAGGCCAATAACCAGGGAAGAAATTGAAGCAGTCATCAAAAACCTCCCAAGTCACAAAAGTCCAGGGCCAGATAGCTTCCCAGGGGAAATCTATCAAACGTTTAAAGAAGAAACCATACCTCTCCTACTAAAGCTGTTTGGAAAGATAGAAACAGATGGAGTACTTCCAAATTCGTTCTAAGAAGCCAGCATCACCTTAATTACAAAACCAGACAAGGACCCCACAAAAAGGAGGATTACAGACCAATATCCCTGATGAACATGGATGCAAAAATTCTCAACAAGATACTAGCCAATAGGATCCAACAATACATTAAGAATATTATTCACCATGACCAAGTAGGATTTATCCCCGGGACACAAGGCTGGTTCAACACGTGTAGAAAAATCAATGTCAATCATCATATCAGCAAGAGAAAAACCAAGAACCATATGATCCTCTCATTAGATGCAGAGAAAGCATTTGACAAAATAGAGCATCCACTCCTGATCAAGACTCTTCAGAGCGTAGGGATAGAGGGAGCATTCCTCGATATCTTAAAAGCCATCTACGAAAAGCCCACAGCAAATATCATTCTTAGTGGGGCAGCACTGGGAGCCTTTCCCCTAATATCAGGAACAAGACTGGGATATCCACTCTCACCATTGCTATTCAACATAGTCTGGAAGTCCTAGCCTTAGCAGTCAGACAGCAAAAAGACATTAAAGGCATTCAAATTGGCGAAGAAGAAGTCAAAATCTCCCCCTTCTCAGATGACATGATACTCTACCTAGAACACCCAAAAGCCTCCACCCCAAGATTGCTAGAACTCATACAGCAATTTGGTAGCATTGCAATATAAAAACTCAATATCCAGAAATCAATGGCATGTCTATACACTGACAATGAGACTGAGGAAAGAGAAATTAAGGAGTCAATTTCATTTACAATTGCACCCAAATCAAAAAATACCTAGGAACAAACCTAACCAAGGAGGTAAATGATCTATACCCTAAAAACAATAGAACACTTCTGAAAGAAATTGAGGAAGACACAAAGAGATGGAAATGCCCATGGATTGGCAGAATTAATATTGTGAAAATGTCAATGTTACCCAGGCAATGTACACGTTTAATGCAATCCCTATCAAAATACCATGGACTTTCTTCAGAGAGTTAGAATAAATTATTTTAAGATTTGTGTGGAATCAGAAAAGAACCCAAAAGCCAGGGGAATTTTAAAAAAGAAAACCATATCTGGGGGCATCACAATGCCAGGTTTCAGGTGTACTACAAAGCTGTGGTCATCACGACAGTGTGGTACTGGCACAAAAACAGACACATAGATCAATGGAACAGAATAGGGAACCCAGAAGTAGACCTTGAACTTTATGGTCAACTCATATTCGATAAAGGAGTAAAGACTATCCATTGGAAGAAAGACAGTCTCTTCAATAGATGGTGCTGGGAAAATTGGACATCCACCTTCAGAAGAATGAAACTAGACCACTCTCTTTCACCATAAACAACGATAAACTCAAAATGGATGAAAGATCTAAATGTGAGACAAGAATCCATCAAAATCCGAGAGGAGAACACAAGCAACACCCGTTTTAAACTTGGACACAGCAACTTCTTGAAACCTACATCCATGAAGGCAAAAGAAACAAAAGCAAAAATGAACTATTGTGACTTCATCAAGATAAGAAGCTTTTGCACAGTAAAGGATACAGTCAACAAAACTAAAAGACAACCTACAGCATGGGAGAAGATATATGCAAAAGACGTTTCAGATAAAGGGCTAGTTTCCAAGATCTATAAAGAACTTCTTAAAATCAACATCAAAGAGACAAACAATCCAATCATGAAATGGGCAAAAGACATGAAGAGAAATCTCACAGAGGAAGACACTGACATGGCAACATGCACATGAAAACATGCTCTGAATCACTTGCCCTTAGGAACATACAAATCAAAACCACAATGAGATACCACCTCACACCAGTGAGAATGGGGAAAATGAACAAGGCAGGAAACCACAAATGTTGGAGAGGATGCGGAGAAAAGGGAACCCTCTTACACTGCTGTTGGGAATGTGAACTGTTGCAGTCACTCTGGAAAACTGTGTGGAGGTTCCACAAAGTGTTAAAAATAGACCTGCCCGATAACTCAGCAATTGCACTATTGGGGATTTACCCCAAAGATTCAGATGCAATGAAACGCCGGGACACCTGCACCCCGATGTTTATAGCAGAATGTCCACAATAGCCAAACAGTGTCAGGAGCCTTGGTGTCCATAGAAAGATGAATGGATAAAGAAGATGTGGTTTATGTATACAATGGAATAATATTCAACCATTAGAAATGACAAATACCCAACATTTGTTTCAACGTGGATGGAACTGGAGGCTATTATGCTGAGTGAAGTAAGTCAATCGGAGAAGGACAAACAGTGTATGTTCTCATTCCTTTGGGGAATATAAATAATAGTGAAAGGGAATATAAGGGAATGGAGAAGAAACGTTTGGGAAATATCAGAAAGGGAGAGAGATCATAAAGACTCCTAACTCTGGGAAAAGAACTAGCAGTGCTGGAAGGGGAGGAGGGCGGGGGGTGGGGGTGAATGGGTGACGGGCACTGAGGGGGACACTTGACGGGATGAGCACTGTGTGTTATTCTGTATGTTGGTCAATTGAACACCAATAAAAAATAAATTTATTTAAAAAAAAAGATCAAACAACTGCATATTTATGCTGCCAACACGGGAGTACCGAAATATAGAAACCAATTAACAACAAACGTACAGGAACACACTGATAATAATACAATGACTGGGGATTTTAACACCCACTTATGGCAATGGACCGATCGTCTATGCAGAAAATCAACAGGGGAACAATAGGCTTGACACACTGGACCAAAGTGACTCAACAGATATAGTCTGAACATTTCTTCCTAAAGCAGAATACACATTCCTTTCAAGTGCACATGGGACATTCTCCAGAATAGATTATATCATGGACCACAAATCAGCCCTCAACAGGTACAACAGGTACAAGAAGGACGGTATCACACCATGTATATTTTCGGACAACGACGCTATGAAACTTGAAGTCGACAGTAAGAAAAAATTTGGACAGACCAAATATTTGTGGAGATTATGATCATCCTACCAGAGAAGGAATGGAGTAACCAGGAAATTAAAGAGGAAATTAAAACAAATGAAAATGAAAACGTGTTTCTTCAAACTTCTTGGATGTAGCAAAGACAGTCCTTAGAGGGAAGTAGATAGTAATACAGGCCTACCTCAAGAAACAAGAAGACTCCAATACACAACCCAACACTACACCTAAAGGAGCTGGAAAAGGAATAGGGAACAAATCCTAAAGCCTCCTTAAGAAGGAAAAAATAAAGATGAGAGCAGAAATAATCAATTCCGAAAACAACAAAACAGTAGAATGGAATAATGAAACTAAGAACTGGTTCTTCAAAATAACTAAGAAAATGGATCAAGCCCTAGCCAGCCTTATCAACAAGAAAACAGAAAAGAACAAAATAAATAAAATCACAAAAGAGAGAAGAGAGATCACAATCAACACCAGAAAATAAGACAATTATAAGGGAATAGTATAAAAGATTATACGCTAACAACCTGGGAGACCAGGACGAATTGGAGAGATCCCTAGAAATGTGCAAACGAGCAAAACTGAAAGAGGAAGAAATAGAAAATGTGACTAGACCCATAACTAGCAAAGGAATTTAATCAGCAAGGCACCTGGGTGCCTCACTGGTTGAGCATCTGCTTTGGCTCAGGTCATGATCCCGGGGTCCTGGGGAATCATGTCCCACATCAGGCTCCCTGCGTGGAGCCTCATTTTCCCCTTGCCTATACCCCTGCCTCTCTGTGTCTTGCATGAATACATAAATAAAATATTTAAAAAAAAAAAAGATAAAAAGATGAGAAAGGACCCAAATAAAATCACAAATGAGATAAGAGAAATAACAACCAAAACTAGAGAAATAAAAACGTTTATAAGAGAACATTATGAAAAATTATATGCCAGCAACCTAGAACCTGGAAGAAATAGATCAATTCCTGGAAATATATAACACAGCAAAAATGAAAAAGGAAGAAATAAGAAACTAGAACACACAGATAACCAGCAACGAAATTGAATCAGCAATCAGGAATCTCCCAACAGGAGATGCTTAGATCAATAGAATAGAATGGAATGCCGAAACAAGATACAAACCTCTAACTCTATGATCCATTAATCGACAACAAGGCAGCAGGGAATATCCAATGGCACAAAGACAGTCTCTTCAACAAACCCTAACCCTGACCCCAGGATAAGAACAAATGGTGTTGGGAAAACCAGGCAGCCACATGCAGAAGAATGAAACTGGACCACTTTCTTACACAATATACATAAAAAATAAATTCAAAATGGATGAAAGACCTAAATGTGAGACCTGAAACCATAAAAAGAAGAAAAGATAGGCAACAACGTTTTTGACGTTGGCCATTGGATCTTCTTTCTAGATATGCCTCTGAGTTGAGGGAAACAAAAGCAAAAATACTCTTGGGACTTCATCAAATTCAAAAGCTTCTGCAAAATGAAAGAAACAACCAACGCTAAAAGGCAACATACAAAATGAAAGGAGATATTTGTAAATAACACATCCAATAAACAGTTAGTATGCAAAATACGCAAAGCAAATATAAATCTCAACCTCCTAAACACAAATTATCCAACTGCAGATGGGTAGAAGACATGAATGGACTTTGCCTCTGACAAGACATCCAGATGGCCACCAGACACTGAAAGACACTCCGCGTCACCCATCATCAGGGAAATTCAAATGAAAACCACAATAAGATGTCACCTGACAGCCGACAGAATGGCTAAAATTAAGAACAGAAGAAACAACAGGTGTTGTTGAGGCTATAGAGGAGAGGGAGCTCCCTTACACTCCTGGTGGGCATGCGAACAGTTGCAGCCACTGTGAAAAACACTGTGGAGGGTCCTCGAGATGTTAAAAATAGGGGATCCCTGGGTGGTGCAGCGGTTTGGTACCTGCCTTTGGCCCATGTCGCGATCCTGGAGACTTGGGATCGAATCCCACGTCGGACTAACAGTGCACGGAGCCTGTATCTCCCTCTGCCTGTGTCTCTGCCTCTCTCTCTGTGACTATCATTAAAAAAATTAAAAAAGAAGTTAAAAATAGCGCTACCCTACGATTCCAAAATTGCAGAGCTACGTATTTACCCCGAGGATACAAAAGTATTTTAGTAGATTCCAAGTAGGACACGCAGACCAGTGTCTGTAGCAGCGTTATCAACAACAGCCAAACTGTGGATACAGCCCAGATGTCCATCGACTGATGAATGGGCAGAGACGATGTGGTAAATATACCCACTGCGACATCACTCGGTCATCAGAAGCGATGAAATGAAGCCATTTACAATGATGTGGGAGAAGTGGAAACGACTTATGCTTAATGAATTCAGTCAGTCAGAGAAAGATATGAAATACCATACAATTGCATTCACATGTGAATTTTAAGAAACCAGACAAACTGGCAAAGGGGCAGGGGGGGGGATGAGAGAAGCAAACAAAAAAACACACTCTTAACCACAGAGAATCAACTAATAAATACCAGAGGAAGGTGAGGGAGATGGGGAATCAGGGGATGGGGATAGTGGAGAGCACCTGTGGCCAGTACCAGGCGTTGTAACCAAGAGTTGAATCACTATGTGGTAAACCTGAAACTATATCATACTGTGTATAAAACAGGAATTCAAGTAAAACTTTAAAATAATAATTGGTAGTATTGATGAAACATGTACGCACTAGAGATAAAATCAGAAAGGCAACTGAAAATCCAAATAAAGAGTCTTTAGAGCCCCAAATCCCCTCCTAGCTCAGCTCGGGAGAAGCCTGCCATGTCTATTCTGACACCATCAGAAGCCTGTATTTTGATTCTCTGGGGAGGCCACTGACTTGGTGGAGTCAGGCTATCTTTGAACCCAAAACCTAAATAGAGTGCATAAAACTAAACGGCCCAAGATGCTAGGAGTCCCAATGCAGGCACATGCTAAGTCCCAAACTCTAACCATACACAGACATAACCCTAACCCTACACTTAATCGTAATGTTAACCTAACCCTTAAACAAGACCCATCACTAATCGAAAAACAAACACAAACCCCAAGACCAAAACACATTCACTGAACCTTCCTGCCAACCCTCACCCTAACTCCTAAATGCAGGTGCACCTAAACTTAGGTTTCCTTAACCCTGACCCCTACATTAAATCTAACACGAACCCTAACCTCTAACCCTATCCTTAAAATAAGGTATTCAAATCCTATTCCTAACCTTAACCTGTACCCTAACCCTAACCCTCTAATACTAATCCTATCTCATACCGCAAACTGTACCCTTACCCATACCCTAAAGCCAACCCCTAACCCACTCCCTAACCCTATATCTTGCCCTTTTCCAAAACCGTACCCTGACCCTGACCTGACCCTAACCCTAAACCCTAACCAAACACTAACACTAACCCTAGCCCTAACCCCTATCCTAATCCTAACCCTCGCCCTAACCCTAAACCTAGCCCTAACTTTAACTCTAGCCCTTAACTCTAACCCCTAAATCTAACCCCTAACAATAACTCACACCCTAACCCCTAACCCTAACTGCAAACCTAAGCCCAACCCTAACTCTAACCATAACCCTATCCCCAACTCCTAACCTCCTGCCCTCATCCCTAGAGCCTAAACACTAACCCTAACACTAAATCCTGTCCCTTACCCTAACCACCATCCTAACTCTTAACACTGACCAATACCCTTATGCCTCACCTAACCTTTAATTCGTAACCAAAAGCATAATCACTAACCCCTAACATTTAACCTAAGGCTAACCACCAACTGCCTCCCCTCCCCTAACCCTACCATTCATTCTACCCTTTCACTTACACTGTGGTTCTGAGGAGTCCCTTCTGATATGGACGTGGCCCCCAATGGCTCCTCCAGATTCCTCCAAGGGGTCCTGAGGAAGCCGGGCTCCTGTGAGTGTGGACGTGGCCCCACGTGTTCCTGAGTCATAGTCAGCGGGTCCTGAGGACGCTGGGTCTCCTGTCACTGTGGACTATGCCTCACATCCTCTGCAAGCCTCACAGCAGGTCCTCAGGAGGCCGGTGGCTCCTGTCAGCCTGGACATGGTCCCATGTCCCCCAGAAAACTCACCGCAGGTCCTGAGGAGGCTGTGGGCTCCTGTCAGCATACACGCAGCCCCTTATGTCCCTAAGCCAAAGTGCAGGTCCTGAGGAAGACAGGGTTCCTGTCAGCATTGACGTGGTCCCACATTTTCCTCAAGCCTCACCATAAGACCTGCGGAGGCTGGGGGCTCCTGTCAGCATGGACGTGGCCTCAAATCATCCCAAAACTTCACAGTGTGTCCTGAGGAGGCTGGAGACTCCTGTCACTGTGGATGCGGCACCCACAGTTTTCTTCGGCCTCACCACAGGCCCTGACAAAGCTGGGGTCTTCTGTCCACATGGATGCATCCACATATTTCCCCAAGTCTACACCAGGGGTCCTGAGGAAGTCAGCGTCCTGTTGTGTCCATGTGGCCCCAAGTCCTTCGAAGCGTAGCCGAGGATTCGAGGAGGCCAGGGCTCCTGTAACCATGAATGCGGGCCCCGCTTCCAGAAGCCTCAACTTATGTCCTGAGGGGCCCGGGAGCTCCTGTCAGAGTGAACGCATCGCCACATCTTCCTGAAGCCTCCCCACAGTTCCTGAGGCTGCTCAGGGGCGCCTGTCAGCGTGGATGTGGGCCCACAATTTCCTGAAACCTCCCCGCCAGTCCTGAGGTGCTCAGGGCTCCTGTCACCGTGAATGTGGGCCCACATCTTCCTGAAGCCTCCCCGCGGGTCCTGAGGCAGCCCAGGGGCTCCTGTCAGGGTGGATGCGGGCCCACATCTTCCTAAAGCCTCAACGTGGGTCCTGAGGAGACCGCGATTCCTGTCAGCATGAATGTGGTCCAATTTCCCCCTGAAGACTCCCCGCGGGTCCTGAGGAGGCTGCAGCTCATCAGCATAGATGCGTCCCCATGTCTTCTGCAGGCCTCCCCAGCACAGGCTGGCTCCTGTTAGTGCAGGCAGAGGCGGCCTACTGCACATACGTGTCCTATGGGAGGGGCCTGGGTGCAGGCGCCCCCTGCGGGATGCTCTGGTGCTACAGGAGACTGTGCAGGCGGCAGCAGGTGCTCTATGGGCCGCACCTGCCTGCTTTCAGGCTCCAGCTCGGGCCTGTTAGCTTCGGAAACATCTCACTGAAAAGGAGCCCAACACCCGGCTTCCCAGAAATACTTAAGACAAGGAATTGGAGCCCACAGGACGTGAAATGAAATGTGGACCAGACTTTTACCACGTCCTGCAAAACTCACTCAACCATCTTCCACTGTGGGCGGGACCACGGATTGGTGCAGCCACCCTGGAAACAGTGTGGAGGCCCCTCAGGATGTTACAAATAGAGCCGCCCTGTGACCAGGAGGTGAACGGCCTGGAGCTCACTCCGAGGATACAGATGCAGTGAGACTTGGGACATTGCACCCCAATGTCCACAGCAGCTGGGTCCACAGTAGCCACACTGTGGGAGGAGCCTCGGTACCCTCTGCCAGATGATGGATAAAGAGGATGGGAGATAGATGATGGTCATAGAGAGAGGAATGGTACTCAGCTATCAAAGAGAAGGAAATCTTTCCATTTGCAATAATGTGGATAGAACTAAAGGGATCATGTTAAGTGAAGTAAGTCACTCGGGAAAGAGAATGACCGTGTGGTTTCATTCATAGGTGGAATTAAAGAAGCAAAGCAGATGAACAACTGTGAAGGGAAGGAAAAACAAATAAGATGAAAACAGATGCAGGAAATACAGACCCTTAATGATAGGAAACACCTGAGGGTAGCTGGAGGGAGCAGATAACAGGGGACAGGCATGAAGGAGGGCACGTGATGTCTCGAGCACTGTTGTTATCTCCAACTGATGAATCCCTGAATTCTTCCTCTGAAAGTATAATACACTATACGTTAATTAATTGGGTTTAGATTAAGCTAAAAAAAAATCAGTTCTTTCAGAGCACATTTCCTTCTGGACTCTCTATTTTGCTCATTCAGCTTATGCCGGGACCACCCCCCGTGGGTCTGGTTTGTCTACGTAGGCTCCACGCCTCATCCTTGGCCCAGCATAGGGCTAGAACTCACAACCCCTGAGATCAGGCCGGAGGTGAGGTCAGGAGTCGGTTGCTTAACCGACGGAGTCATCCAGGAGCCTGAGAACCACACTGCTTTATCTCTGTGACATCTTTTGAAAAAGGAAAGTGCTGCGTCCCACTCTGTCATGCTTCTCCAATACTGATTTGCTGTCTGGGGTCATTTGTTGTGGGGGTTGGATGTTATAGGTTTTTTTTTTCCTATTTCTAACATCTGCCACCATGATTTTGATAGGAATGACATTGAAACTGAGGGTGGCTTCAGGAACTGCGGACATTTTCACAAGATGAGGCTCCCACCCCACAAGCCCAGGACGGCCTCCCAGAGCCTGGTTTGGCTCAGTGCACAAGTCTTGTGCTCCTTTGGTTCAGTCTCATTATTTATTTTCCCTGATGCTCCTGAGAATGACGTCACATCCTTCATTTCCTTCCTGAGTGCTCATTGTCGGGACACAGCAAGGCTACTCTGCTCTGTAGGGTCAGTTTGTGTCCCGTGACTTTTGAACTCACTCCTTAATTCTAACAGGATTTGGTGGAGGCTCTCGGGTTTCTCGTTTCTAGTACCTCTTCTTCAGCATATAGGGACAGTGTGACGTCCCCCTTCCAGGTGTGGAACCTTTTCTGTTTACACTTAATGTCCTAGAAAGCCCCACAATTGAATAAAAACTGAGCCCAGGCCAAGGGCAGGAAGCCCATATTAGAATGAGAACAGGGCTCAATTCCCTTGAAGGCCCCATATCAAAATGTAAACAGAACTTGAGGAATTGGGGATCCCTGGGTGGCGCAGCGGTTTGGCGCCCGCCTTTGGCCCAGGGCGCGATTCTGGAGACCCGGGATCGAATCACACATCGGGCTCCCAGTGCATGGAGCCCTCTTCTCCCTCTGCCTATGTCTCTGCCTCTCTCTCTCTCTCTGTGACTATCATAAATAAATAAAAATTAAAAAAAAAGAACTTGAGGAATTGCTTCTGCCCTTCTGGAGGTCCCTGAGACCAGCCCTTAAAACTAAGCTAAAACCCACCTCAGGGTTCAAGTCCCTGCTCTGCTGTGGGATCTTGGATACCAGATCGAGCTTGTAAATAATCCCTCTTGTGTTTGCACCGGAATTGGCTTCTTGGTGGTATCTCATATTCGCTATCTTGGGCACAACAGTCTGAGGTAAAAAGCAAAACCAAAGAAACTCGGACGCGGGCAGAGTGAAAGCAGGGTTCTGAGAGAAGCGGCAGAGACCCGGGGGCTTGGCGGCTCCTTTGGTTCCTGCAGCCTGCAGACTGGGGGGCGGAATCCTCAACCCCAGAGGCAGAGGACCCAGTGTCCCCACCCGCATTCCCCCATCAGCACCGAGTCTCAGGGAGCAGCACAGCGCCACCCGCTGGAGCCCAGAGATGCTGACGCCCACCCCGTCTCTGATCCCCACAGGTGCATATCCCAGGCAGATGTGCACCTGACAATCTGCACCACATCCCATCCCCAGACCCCACAGAGACCACTCGCTTCCACCAAGTTGTCAGACCACAGAGGCTGCAGAGCTTCAGCTCTGCCTGGAAAGTAGGGTCTAGCTTCCTTTGTACTTTGTGCTTTATTTTCATTTATTTTCTTTGATTCTTTTATATTAATTGCCTTACTTTAATTTTTATGTATGTACATTAAAATTTCTTATTTTTACTTTCATAGTATTTTAATTGTGTTTCTTTTTTTAATTTTTTCAATTTATTTATGATAATCACAAACAGAGAGAAAGAGAGAGAGAGAGAGAGAGAGAGAGAGAGAAGTAGAGACACAGGCAGAGGGAGAAGCACACTCCAGGCACTGGGAGCCCGATGTGGGATTTGATCCAGAGTCTACAGGATCGTGCCCTGGGCCAAAGGCAGGAACTAAACCACTGCGCCACCAGGGATCACTTTAATTGTTGCTATTTTGGGAGTTAGAATCTTTTAACAAGCAGGCCAAAATAATCTGTTGTTTTTTTTTTTGGGGGGGGAGGGCAGTTGTTATAGTTTTTCTTGAATTTCTTTTTCTTCCTTCTTTCTTTTCTGGAAAAAATAATGAGATGGAGAAATTCACCTCCATAAAATAACATGAGGTTCTAATCACAGCCAGGAAATCATCAATACACATATATGATGTCTAACTACAGTTTAAAACAATGATTATAAAGATAGCATCTGGGCTGGAAAAAAAGCACAGAAGAAAATAAGAGAATCCCTTACTGTAGAAATAAAAGAACTAAAATCTAGTCAGGCCAATGTTAAAAATGATATAACTGAGATGCAGTCCCAAGTGGAAACCTTAAAAACAAGAAAGGTTATGGACAACAGAGACAGACGTAGGGAAGTCAGCCACTTATTAAAACAATAACATTCATACCATAGAGACTCAGAAGATGAAGAGAGAGAAAAGGGGGGACTTGCTTAGACATTAGAAACGACAAATTCCCACCATGTACTTCAAGGTGGATGGAACTGGAAGGTATTATGCTGAGTGAAGTAAGTCAATCGGAGGACAAACATTGTATGTTCTCAATCATTTGGGGAATATAGATAATAGTGAAAGGGAATATAAGGGAACGGAGAAGAAATGAGTGGGAAATATCCGAAAGGGAGACAGAACATAAAGACTCCTAACTCAGGGAAATGAACTAGGGGTGATGGAAGGGGAGGATGGCGGGCGGTGGGGATGAATGGGTTATGGGCACTGAGGGGGGCACTTGACAGGATGAGCAGTGGGTGTTATTCTGTATGTTGGCAAATTGACACCAATAAAATATAAAATTATTATTAAAAATAAAGGAAGAAAGAAAGAAACAAAGAAAGAAAGAAAGAAGAAAGAAAGAAAGAAAGAAAGAAAGAAAGAAAGAAAGAAAGAAAGAAAGAAAGAATGAGTGGCACCTGTGTGGCTCTGTCAGTTAAGCTTTTCCCTTAGGCTCAGATCATGATCCAGGTCCCAAGGAAGGCTCCCTGTTCAGCAGGAAACCTGCTTCTCCCTCTCCCTCTGCCCCTCTCGTTCATGCTTTATCTCTCCTCTCTCTCTCAAATAAATAGAAAACATCTTGAAAAAGAAACAAACAAACAAACCCACAAGGAAGAGAAATCGCCCATTT
Organism: Canis aureus; assembly: GCF_053574225.1. Taxonomy (NCBI): domain Eukaryota; kingdom Metazoa; phylum Chordata; class Mammalia; order Carnivora; family Canidae; genus Canis; species Canis aureus. The sequence continues at coordinate 36,337,745 of NC_135646.1, forward strand.
AGAAGAATTTCAAACCATTTGTGAAGACATTCCAGCCTCAAGTTCATGAGCATAGCTTCCCACTCTTAAGTGTGGAATACACATAGTAACTTCCTTCTACAAAATATAATATGAAAAACTTAAAATATTGATAATATAATAATAATAATAATTAATAATAATAATAATAATCAGTTTACTATGGAGAAAGCTGACAAACACTACCTCAGCAAGATGATCAGATCGATACCAAGACTGATAAATCATGTTGATAGTATCTATCCTTTATATGATATAATGAAAATGGCAGTATATCTCTGCATATAATCCACAACAACAGTTCAGTCATGAGATAAACAACAGACATGTCCCAGCTGAGGGAAATTTTACAAAATACTCTACTTCTCAAAGTGTTCCAGTTCAAGAACAACAAGGAAAGGCTGAAAGACTGTAACAATCGAGAGGAGCCTAAGAAAACAGGAGGACAAATGGAATGTGATATGAGGGATGGTAACTTAGCAAAAACTAAGGAAATCTGAATAAAGTATGGTCTTTGGTTAATGCGACTATTTTAATATTGATTCATTATTTCATATTTGTACCGTACTAATATAAGATATCAATAATTGGAGAAATTGAGTGCCAGTGCATGCGAATGCTCTGTACTATCTTCTCAATTTCCCTATAAATCTTTGTTTTTTCCTAATAAATAAGATTTATTTTGAAAATTGACTTAAATGAATCAGGATCCAAGTGTGAAGACATTTTAAGAATAGTTGAATTAACTTTTGCCTTATTCTTAAAGAGTTCCTTCGGTGGGAACAAAGAAATAATTTTATATCAGAAGGAAAGAACAACACTTATGAACACGTATAATGCCTCCTCATCCTGAAAAGCAGGAAAGGATAATAAAAGCAAAAATCAGAAAAAAATACTTCTATTATAATAGACACCATATTGCAAGTGCATTTAAAGTTAGCAATGCATAACATTTATTTCCTGGACATTTGTCTTCCAAAGAGTTCACAGTTTTTCAGTGTCAGTTGAATTAGGGGAAGAATCTCAGGGAAGAATCCTTCACATAATAATAGGACCATTGTAATAATGTTTCTCAGTTCTTTCCAAATCCATAAAGATGCATTCCCTGATGAGTGACTGAGCTGTGAAGAAAGAGATGAGAAAGCATCATCCCTCTGAACTATTTGTGTCAGAATATTTTAACCATAGTACTACGGATAGTAAATTATCCTTATTACCAGGAAATACGTCTCAGATTGGAATCTGAGCAATTAGATGGGCAGAGAAAAAAAACTTAGACTCACTCCTCATCTTTTAAAGATAAAGGAGAGCTTTTTTATGTACAAAGTCAGTTGTTAAGATAGCCTTAGGGAATAAGAGTCTGCAGCATGGAATCCCGCTGCGCAGATGGGAAGCCCGTGCCCCAGGTCTTCCTGATCCCAAATCCCTGGGCCTGTCCCCCAACACACGCTGCCAAGCTAAGGTCATTTGCAATTGCTCTCTTAGGAGCTCCAGGGAAGGGGAAAGAGCTAGATAGGATGGGACTGGACACAAGGAGGTCGAGAAAATGAAGGCCTTTCTACTTTAAGTTCAGTGTTCGAACAAGTCCAGCCATCCCAGGCCCCTGTGAAGAAGACCTGAAATTTACATTACTTCAGTTACAGGAAAAAAACAAAGGTTTACAGCTTAATGGCCTAGAAAGCCCCACAATAAAATGAAACTGAGCCCATGTCAAGGGCTGGAAGCGCCTATTAGAATGAGAGCAGAGCCCAATACCCTTGAAGGTCCCATATCAAAATGTAAACATAACTTGAGGAATTGCTCCAGCCCTTCTGGAGGAACCCGAGACAAGCCCTTAAAACTAAGCTAAAACCCACCTCGGGGTCCACGTCCCTGCTCCGCTGTGTTGGGTGTACTTGGACGCAAGCTGGAGTTTGGAAATGAACCCTTGTGTGTTTGCATTGGCGTCAGCCCCTTAGTGGTTTCTCAGATTCGCAAACTTGGGCACAACACCCCCATGTCCCCTCCTACCTTGGCTGAACCCCTTTCCCCTCCCACCCAGGGTAACACTCAGTCTCCTCCCTGCCTACAACAGCTGGGCACAGGTCGTCACACAGGTCCCATGAGCACGGTGGGGACTCCCGCTGTCCCTGGCCTCCCAGAGGAAGGAAGGAGGTTTTGGCAGTAGACACTCCCATGGTGGCCCCAGGGATCCCTGCCCAGGACAGACAGGTTGGGTTCTGTGTCCCTGATGCCAGCTCCTCCTCCACGGTTTTCCCACAGGAAATGAAGGAGGAGACCCTAGTCTCCTCTAGGGACATCACGCTGGGGGACCTGGACATCAACAGGATGTTCAGCAGTCACGTCATGTTTTGGGACTACTAGGGGGTAGGGTGAGGCTGAGGGGCCAGGGGGATCGGGACCCGGGAGGACCGGGGGCTTCTGGGTAGGGAACACAGGGCTTCAGAGCCTGGGGAAGAACAGCAGCGAACAACACACCGCTCCATGGTAGATTGTTGGGGATGAACACCGTGCCCCCACCCTGGGGACTCAGGGATGAGGAGGCCACTAGGACGGGGCCTCCAGGGATTGCCATGTAAGCTGAACCCCAAAGGGGTGAGGGACGGGCCCCTGAAAAGCAGGGGGCTCGGGTGAGGGCCGTGGGGCCAGTAAGGGGACCTGGGGGCAGGGTGCATGGCCGTGACTGGAGGACACACATCGATCTGATGAGGTTCGGACGGGTCAGGGTGATACCCACCCTCAGGACTTTATATATTTCTAAATTCTATGCATTCAATTTGAGACAATTTGCAATTTGTAAACATACATAGTATGATGACCCCCAGATAATGCCCCTGGTCCAGCCAGGGCCCTGCACTCACCACAGGGGTCCCCAGGGGCAGGTGTCACAGCATACCCCAGACTGGGGTCGCCTTTATCTGTAGACGTCTCCGTGTGCATCTTAGAGAAAGGGGATGCCCTGTGTCCGCAGGCCCCCCACACCATCCTCCCATTCCCCAGACCCACACCATCCCCTAACATCATCATTCCCCATGGCATAGCCCCTACAGCATCCCCCTCACACACTCACAGCCTCACACAATCCCCACCCACACTATACCCCAACACCATCCCCGCTACACCATCCCCCACAACCCACCACCATCATACCCTTGCCCCCACACCATCGACCCCCACACCATCGTCCCTGAGCAAGGACCCAGTGCACCTGCACCCTGTGGGACATGCCCAGACTCCCCGGGGTTCTCTGGATACCCTGCTCACATCAGAAGCCCGGGTGTCCCATTGAGTACCCAGCGGTTGCAGGGAGGAGGGAAGGCAGGGAGTACCGGACAGTGTGTGTGCAGGAGAGTGGTGCAGAAGACACACTGTGCCCTGCCTCCACCCACTGTCCCTCCGGGAGTGCGGCACAACCTGCACCGGACACCAGCCCATAACCCATAGGGACCTGGAATGACTTGGGCCCAGGCTCTGTGGGGGCTGGATTGATTTGAGCCCCCACCAGTCCCAACTCAAAGACTAATGGAATCAGGCCCCCATGGCCCTGGCCAACCCTGGATTCTGGCCCCGGGCTGAGCGAGCCCTCTCAAAGTGCATGTGGCCTCCTGGGCCCTGGGCGTGTCCCACCGATACAGGTCGCTTATCTAGGGCAGCCCTGGGGATCCCGGGACACACCAGTGTGGGGAGAGGAGGGGTAAGCCGGTGGGCCACACCCGCACCCACACCATGAGGCAGGCTCCTCCAGGTGCTGGGGCCCCAGAGGGTCCGAGGCAGGGGTTCAGCTGCCCTGTGGGGACCCAGCACAGGAGCCCATGACCAGCAGGTCCAGGTCAGCTCTGCTGTCCTCAGAACTGTCACTAAGGCTGAAACCTCAGGACACACGCCACCACCCGGAGTCCACACATGCTCCCAGATGGGGGACTCCAGCACCCGCCCACCCACCCCATGTGATTCTTGCCCCCACATAAAGGACAGAAATGTCTCCTTCCCCAGGGGAAGACACGCACCTACGGCTCTGAGCCCATTTGCTGTACAAAGTCATTAAAGTGTTGTGGTGCGAAAATGCACAGCCAGCCCATTTCTGTGTCTCCCAGACCTTTGTGCACGGGGGGTGGAGAGACCCCCAGAGAGGAGGAGGGGGCACCACCTAGGCCCAACCAGCCCCTGCAGGGGCGCCACCAGGCAAACACAGCTGACATCCCCACGTGCCTTCCCGGGGCGGCCGGAACCACTGCCAGACATGGGAAAGTGGCGGAGCCGGAACTTCCAGCTCAGCTGACCCTCCAGCTGGAAGTCACTGCACGAGTGAGCGCCAGTGTGGCCAGGAGAGCCCAGCTAGCCGCCCAGTACCAGCACCAGAAATGATATTCTGCCAACCATTTTGGGGTTTTGGGTGACCCAGCCAGAGGATCCGATAGCTGCACGGGATAGCTGCATGTGATAGACACACACGCACCTCAAAACCAACAAATTGGAATCCCCCAATGTTGTCAAACAGCAGCCAGATGGTTACATACACTACGCTGTGGTCCCCAATAGGATACATGGAAAACGCTATAAGCCATTACTGCAGAGGTGCTGGAGGCACCAAGATGTGCCTGCTGTGATCCAACAAGGAGTGCAGAGGGGCAGGAAGCATCCTCCGGAGAGGGGGCCCACCTAGGAAAGGACACTAGGTCCCTGTGAAGGCTACAGAGGGTGAAATCTGTCCTCCTCTCTTTCAGCTTCTGGTTTTCCTCCTAAATGCCATTTTCCTCAATCATATTAGAAAGAATTTATTTTATGTTTTTAAATTTCTTTCTATTGGTGTCCAATTTGTATGAATTCTTTCTTCAGCAAGGGTGTCATTCAGGAGAGAAGGAGAGATAAAGATTTTCCTAGGCAGGCAACATATAAAGGAGTTCATGACCACTTAACCAGTCCAGTAAGGAATTTTAAGAGGGACTCTTCTAGTGGGTGGAAAAAAAGAGACCAAAAGCAACAAAGACTAGAAAGGACCAGAGAACGTCACCAGAAACACCAACTCTTCTGGTAACAGAAATGCACAAAGTTCATATCTTGGAATAATCACTCTGACTGCTGATAGACTAAATGCTTCAGTCAAAAGATATAGGGTATCAGAGTGGCTTAAAAAGCAGGATCTAGGATGCCTGGGTGGCTCAGGTGTTGACCCTCTGCCTTTGACTCAGGGTGTGATCCTGGAGTCTTGGATCGAGTCCCATATTGGGCTCCTGGTGGGGAGCCTGTTTCTCTCTCTGCCTAATTTTCTGCCTCCCTCTCTCGCTCTCTCTCTCTCACACTATCATAAATAAAATTATTATTAAAAAAACAACATCCATCTGTACGCTGCCTATAAGATGCTCACCTTCGACCTATAGACACCAACAGATTGAAAGTCAGGGGATGGAAAATCATCTATGACGCTAATGGATATCAAAAGAAAGCTAGAGGACTCATACTTATATCAGACAAATGAGATTTGAAACCAAAACCTGGGGACACCTGGTGGCTCAGTGCTTGAGCATCTGCCTTCGGCTCAGGGTGTGATTCTGGGATCCCAGGATCGAGTTCCACATCAGCCTCCCTTTGGGGAGCCTGCCTCTCACTCTGCTATGTTCCTTCCTCTGCTTCTCTGTGTAATTCTCATGAATAAATAAATAAATAAATATTTTAAATTTCAAAAAAGAAAGAACAAATACTGTAAGAAGAGATGAAGAAGGGCATTATTTCATAATTAAAAAGACTCTCTATCATGATCAAACAACTAAATATTTATGCTGCCAACATGGGAGTACCTAAATATAGAAACCACTGTTGGTGGGAATGTGAACTGGTGCAGCCTCTCTGGAAAACTTTGTGGAGGTTCCTCAATGAGATAAAAATAGACCTTCAAGACAACCCAGAAATTGCACTTTTGGGGATTTACCCCAAAGATTCAGATGCAATGAAACACCGGGACACCTGCACCCCGATCCTTATATTAGGAATGTCCACAATAGCCAAACTGTGGAAGGAGCCTCGGTGTCCATCGAAAGTTGAATGAATAAAGAAGATGTGGTTTATGTATACAATGGAATATTACTCAGCCATTAGAAGTGGACTGCTCCCGAGTTACTGTGTATGCTGGATACAGGTTTCCAGAGCTGGCCGCTGCCACTGGGGTTGTTCCTCCTGGGACCTCACGGGGTAAACTAACCGCACTGAGCCCTGCACCAAGCAGGGGACAGAGCAGCTCCCCCAATTGCTAACACCTGAATCAGCACAATAGGCCCCCCTGCCAGAAGACCAGCTAGACGGACAAGTTCCAGGGGAAGTCAAGGGACTTAAAGTACACAGAAACAGAAGATACTCCCCCATTTTTTTAAATTTCTGATTGCTTCCCCCACCCTTTTTCCCATTTTCTTTCTTTTCTTTCTTTTTTTATTCTTTTTTCCTTCTTTCTTCCTTTATTCTTTTTCCTTTTTCTCTTTTCTTTCGTTCTTTCTCCCCTCTCTTTACTCCTTTTCCCAATTCAATTTGTTTTTGGCCACTAGGCACTCAGGAAAATGACTAGAAGGAAAACCTCACCTCAAAAGAAAGAATCAGAAACCGTCCTCTCTCCCACAGAGTTACAAAATCTGGATTACAACTGAATGTCAGAAAGCCAATTCAGAAGCACTATTATACAGCTAATGGTGGCTCTAGAAAAAAGCATAAAGGACTCAAGAGACTTCAGGACTGCAGAATTTAGGTCCAATCAGGCTAAAATTAAAAATCAATTGAATGCAATGCAATCCAAACTAGAAGTCCTAATGACGAGGGATAACGAGGTGGAAGAATGAGTGAGTGACATAGAACACAAGTTGATGGCAAAGAGCGAAACTGAGGAAAAAAGAGACAGACAATTAAAAGACCAGGAAGACAGATTAAGGGAAATAAACGACAGCCTGAGGAAGAAAAACCTATGTGAAATTGGGGTTCCCAAGGGTGCCGAAATGGACAGAGGGCCAGAATATGTATTTGAACAAATCCTAGCTGAAAACATTCCTACTCTGGGAAGGGAAACAGGCATTCATATCCAGGAAATAGAGAGATACCCCCCTAAAATCAATAAAAACCGTCCAACACGTCGACATTTAATCATGAAGCTTGCAAATTCCAAAGATAAAGAGAAGATCCTTAAAGCAGCAAGAGACAAGAAAATCCTGACCTTTATGGGGAGGAGCATTAAGGTAACAGCAGACGTCTCCACAGCGACCTGGCAGCCCAGAAAGGGCTGGCAGGATATATGCAGGGTCCTCCATGAGAAGAACATGCAACCAAGAATACTTTATCCAGCAAGGCTCTCATTCAAAATGGAAGGAGAGATAAAGAGCTTCCAAGACAGGCAGGAACTGAAAGAATATGTGACCTCCAAACTAGCTCTGCAAGAAATTTTAAGGGGGACTCTTAAAATTCCCCTTTAAGAAGAAGTTCAGCGGAACAATCCACAAAAACAAGGACTGAATAGATATCATGAAGACACTAAACTCATATCTGTTGATAGTAACTCTGAACGTGAACAGGCTTAATGACCCCATCAAAAGGCGCAGGGTTTCAGACTGGATAAAAAAGCAGACCCATCTATAGCTGTCTACAAGAGACTCATATTAGACAGGACACCTACAACCTGAAAATGAAATGTTGGAGAACAATTTACCATTCAAACGGTCCTCAAAAGAAAGCAGGGGTAGCCATCCTTATATCAGATAAACTAAAATTTACCCAGAAGACTATAGTGAGAGATGAAGAGGGACATTAAATCATCCTTAAGGGATCTATCCCACAAGAGGACTTAACAATCCTCAATATATGCCCCGAATGTGGGAGCTCCCAAATATTTAAACCAATTAATAACCAAAGTGAAGAAATACTTAGATAATAATACACTTATACTTGGTGACTTCAATCTAGCTCTTTCTACCCTCGATAGGTCTCTAAGCACAACATCTCCAAAGAAACAAGAGCTTTAAATGATACACTGGACCAGATGGATTTCACAGAAATCTACAGAACTTTACATCCAAACTCAACTGAATACACATTCTTCTCAAGTGCACATGGAACTTTCTTCAGAATAGACCACATACTGGGTCACAAATAGGGTCTGAACCAATACCAAGGGATGGGGATCGTTCCCTGCATATTCTCAGACCATAATGCCTTGAAATTAGAACTAAATCACAACAAGAAGTTTCGAAGGACCTCAAACACGTGGAGGTGAAGGATCAACCTGCTAAAAGATGAAAGGTTCAACCAGGAAATTGAGGAAGAATTAAAAAGATACATGGAAACTAATGAGAATGAACATACAACCGTTCAAATTCTTTGGGATGCAGCAAAAGCAGTCCTAAGGGGGAAATATATCACAATACAAGAATCCATTCAGAAATGGGAACCTACTCAAATACAAAAGCTAACATTACACATAAAGGGGCTAGAGGAAAAAAAGCTGATAGATCCTACACCCAACAGAAGAATAGAGTTAATTAAAATTCGAGCAGAACTTAAGGAAATCGAGACCAGAAGAACTGTGGAACAGATCAACAGAATGAGGAAATGGTTCTTTGAATGAATTAATAAGATAGATAAACCATTAGCCAACCTTATTAAAAAGAAGAGAGAGAAGACTCAAATTAATAAAATCATGAATGAGAAAGGAGAGATCACTACCAACACCAAGGAAATACAAACGATTTTAAAAACATATTATGAACAGCCATACACCAATAAATTACGCAATGTAGAAGAAATGGATGCATTCCTGGAAACCACAAACTACCAAAACTGGAACAGGAAGACATAGAAAACCTAAACAGGCCAATAACCAGGGAGGAAATTGAAGCAGTCATCCAAAACCTCCCAAGACACAAAAGTCCGGGGCCAGATGGCTTCCCAGGGGAATTCTATCAAACGTTTAAAGAAGAAACCATACCTATCCTACTAAAGCTGTTTGGAAAGATAGAAAGAGATGGAGTACTTCCAAATTCATTCTATGAAGCCAGCATCACATTAATTACAAAACCAGACAAAGACCCCACCAAAAAGGAGAATTACAGACCAATAGCCCTGATGAACATGGATGCAAAAATTCTCAACAAGATACTAGCCAATAGGATCCCACAGTACATTAAGAAAATTATTCACCATGACCAAGTAGGACTTATCCCTGGGACACAAGGCTGGTTCAACACTCATAAAACAATCACTGTGATTCATCATATCAGCAAGAGACAAACCAAGAACCATATGATCCTCTCATTAGATGCAGAGAAAGCATTTGACAAAATAGAGCATCCATTCCTGGTCAAAACACTTCAGAGCATAGGGATAGAGGGAACATTCCTCGACATCTTAAAAGCCATCTAGGAAAAGCCCACAGCAAATATCATTCTCAATGGGGAAGCACTGGGAGCCTTACCCCTAAGATCAGGAACAAGACAAGGATGTCCACTCTGACCACTGCTATTCAAAATAGTACTGGAAGTCCTGCCTCAGCAATCAGACAACAAAAAGAAATAAAGTCATTCAAATTGACAAAGAAGTCAAACTCTCCCTCTTCGCCGATGACATGATACTCTACCAAGAAAAACCAAAAGCCTCCACCCCAGGATAGCTAGAACTCATACAGCAATTTGGTAGTGTTGCAGGATACAATTCAATGCCCGGAAATCAATGGCATTTCTATACACTAACAATGAGACTGAAGAAAGAGAAATTAGGGAGTTAGTCTCATTTACAATTGCACCCAAAAGCATAAGATACCTAGGAATAAACCTAACCAAGGAGGTAAAGGATCTATACCCTAAAAACTATAGAAAACTTCTGTAAGAAATTGAGGAAGACACAAAGAGATGGAAAAATATTCCATGCTCATGGATTGGCAGAATTAACATTGTGAAAATATCAATTTTACCAAGGCAATGTTCACGTTTAATGCAAACCCTATCAAAATACCATGGACTTTCTTTAGAGACTTAGAACTAATTATTTTAAGATTTGTGTGGAATCAGGATCCCTGGGTCATGCAGCGGTTTGGCGCCTGCCTTTGGCCCAGGGCACGATCATGTAAACCCAAGATTGAATCCCATGTCAGGCTCCTGGTGCATGGAGCCTGCTTCTCCCTCTGACTGTGTCTCTGCCTCTCTCTTTCTCTCTCTGTTTGTGACTATCATAATAAAAAAAGACTTGTGTGGAATCAGAAAAGACCCTGAATAGCGAGGCGAATTTTAAAAAAGACAACCATATCTAGGGGCATCACAATGCCAGATTTCAGGGTGTACTACAAAGCTGTGCTTCAAGACAGTGTGGTACTGGCAGAAAAACAGACAAATGGATCAATGGAACAGAAGAGAGAACCCCAGAAGTGGACCCTGAACTTTATGGTCAACTAATATTCGATAAAGTTGGAAAGACTATCGATTGGAAGAAAGACAGTCTCTTCAATAAATGGTGCTGGGAAAATGGACATACACATGCAGAAGAAAGAATGAAACTACACCACTCTCTTTCACCATACACAAAAATAATCTCAAAATGAATGAAAGATCTAAATGTGAGACAAGAGTCCATCAAAATCCGAGAGGAGAACACAGGCTATATCTTTTTTTGAACTTGGCCACAGTAACCTCTTGGAGATACATCCACGAAGGCAAAATAAAGAAAAGCAAAAATGAACTATTGTGATTTCATCAAGATAAGAAGCTTTTGCACAGCAAAGGATACAGTCAACAAAACTAAAAGACAACCTACAGAATGGGAGAAGATATTTGCAAATGACGTATCAGATAAAGGGTTAGTTTCAAAGATCGATAAAGAACTTCTTAAAATCAACAACAAAGAGACAAAGAATCCAATCATGAAATGGGCAAAAGACATGAAGAGAAATCTCACAGAGGACATTGCCATGGCCAACATGAACATAAAAAAAATGCTCTGCATCACTTGCTATCATGGAAATACAAATCAAAACCACAATGACTTACTTCACTCAGCATAATACCCTCCAGTTCCATCCACGTTGAAGCAAATGGTGGGTATTTGTCATTTCTAATAGCTGAGTAATATTCCATTGTATACATAAACCACATCTTCTTTATCCATTCATCTTTCGTTGGACACCGAGGCTCTTTCCACAGTTATGCTGAGTGAAGTAAGTCAGTCGGAGAAGGACAAACATTATATGTTCTCATTCATTTGGGAAATATAAATAATAGTGAAAGGGAATACAAGGGAAGGGAGAAGAAATGTGTGGGAAATATCAGAAAGGGAGACAGAACGTAAAGACTGCTAACTCTGGGAAACGAACTAGGGGTGGTAGAAGGGGAGGAGGGCGGGGGGTGGGAGTGAATGGGTGACGGGCACTGGGTGTTATTCTGTATGTTAGTAAATTGAACACCAATAAAAAATAAATTAAAAAAAAAAACCACAATGAGAACCACCTTACACCACTGAATGGGGATAATTAACAAGGAAAGAAAAAAACAAATGTTGGAGAGGATGCAGAGTAAAGGGAAGACTCTTACACTTTTGGTGGTAATGTGAACTGGTGCAACCACTCTGGAAAACTGTGTGGAGGTTCCTCAAAGAGTTAAAAATAGACCTGCCCTATGACCCAGCAATTGCACTGTTGGGGATTTACCTCAAAGATTCAGATGCAATGAAACGCGGGGACACCTGCACCCCGATGTTCATAGCAGCAACGTCCACAATAGCCAAAATGTGGAAGGAGGCTTGGAGTCCTTTGAAAGATGAATGGATAAGGAACATGTGGTTTATGTATACAATGGAATATTACTGAGCCATTAGAAACGACAAATACCCACCTTTTGCTTCAACCTGGATGAAACTGGAAGGTTTGACGCTGAGTGAAGTAAGTCAATCGGAGAAGGACAAACATATGTTCTCATTCAATTGGTTAATATAAATAATAGTGAAAGGGAATATAAGGGAATGTAGAAGAAATGTGTGGGAAATATCAGAAAGGGAGACAGAACATAAAGACTCCTGACTCTGAGAAAGGAACAAGGGATGCTGGAAGGGGAGGAGGGCAGGGGGTGCGGGTGAATGGGTGACGGGCACTGAGGGGGGCACTTGCCGGGATGAGCCTGGGTGTTACTCTGCTTGTTGGTAAATTGAACAACAATAAAAAATAAATTTATTTTTTAAAAAAAGTTCAAACAACTAAATATTTATGCTGCAAACATAGGAGTACCTAAATATAGAAACCAATTAATGACAAATGTACAGGAACTCACTGATAATAATACAATGACAGGGGATTTTACCACCTAATGATGGCAATGGACTGATCGTCTAAGCAGAAAATCAACAGGGGAACAATTGCCTAGACACACTGGACCACAGGGACTCAACAGATATAGTCTGAACATTTCATCCTAAAGCAGAATATACATTCCTTTCAAGTGCACATGGGACATTCTCCAGAACAGATCATATCATGGCCCACATCTCAGCCATCAACAGGTACAACAGGTACAAGAAAGTTGATATCACACCCTGTACAGTTTCAGACCACGATGCTAAGAAACTCGAAGTCGACAGTAAGAAAAAAATTGGACAGACCAAAAATATGTGGAGATTATGAACATCCTACTAGAGAATGAATGGAGCAACCAGGAAATTAAGGAGGAAATATAAAACAAATGAAAATGAAAACGTTTCTCCAAACGTCTGGGATGTAGCAAAGGCATTCCTAAGAGGGAAGTACATAGCAATCCAGGCCTACCTCAAGAAATAAGAAGTCTCCAATACACAACCTAACCCTACACCTAAAGGAGCTGGTAAAGCAATAGCAAACAAAGCCTAAAGCCTACAGAAGAAGGGAAAAAATAAAGATGAGAGCAGAAATAAACAATACAGAAAAAACAAAACAGTAGAATAGAATAACGAAACTAAGAGCTGGTTCTTTTTTTTTTATTTTTTGATAGTCACACACAGAGAGAGAGAGAGAAAGGCAGAGACACAGGCAGAGGGAGAAGCCGGCTCCATGCACCGGGAGCCCGACGTGGGATTCGATCCCGGGTCCCCAGGATCGCGCCCTGGGCCAAAGGCAGGCGCCAAACCACTGCACCACCCAGGGATCCCTAAGAGCTGGTTCTTCAAAATAATTAATAAAATGTATCAAGCCCTTGCCAGCCTTATCAATGAGAAAAGAGAAAACCTAAATAAATAAAATCACAAATGAGAGAAGAGAGATCACAATCAACACCAGAAAAATAAAACAATTATAAGGGAATACTATGAAAGATTATAGGCTAACAAACTGGGAGACCTGGAAGAAATGGACAAATCCCTAGAAATGTGCAAATGAGCAAAACTGAAATAGGAAGAAATAGAAAATATGAACAGACCCATAATTAGCAAAGACACAGAATCAGTAAGGCACCTGGGTGCCTCAGTGTTTGAGCATCTGCTTTAGCTAAGATCATGTTCCCAGGCTCCTTGGGGATCACGTCCCACATCAGGCTCCCCGCATAGAGCCTCATTTTCCCTCTGCCTATAACTCTGCCTCTCTGTGTCTCTCATGAATACGTAAATAAAGGTGCAGCCACTGTGGAAAACAGTCTGGAGGGTCCTTGAGAAGTTAAAGATAGGGGATCCCTGGGTGACACAGCGGTTTGGCAACTGCCTTTGGCCCAGGGCCTGATCCTGGAGACCAGGGATCGAATCCCACGTCGGGCTTCTAGTGCATGTAGCCTGCTTTTTTCTCTGCCTGTGTCTCTGCCTCTCTCTCTGTGACTATCATAAAAAAAAATTTTAAAAAGAAGTTAAAAATAGAGCTACCCTACAATTCTAAAATTGCACAGCTAGGTATTTACCCTGAGGATACAAAAGTAGTTTAGTAGATTCGAAGGGGAACACGCAGCCCAGTGTTGGTAGCAGCATTATCAACAACAGCGAAACTGTGTATACAGCCCAGATGTCCATTGACGATGAATGGGCAGAGACGATGTGGTAAATATACACACTGCAACATCACTGGGTCATCAGAAGGGATGAAATGAAGCCATTTACAATGATGTGGGAGAAGTGGAAGGGACTTACGCTAAATGAACTCAGTCAGTCAGAGTAAGACAGGTACCAAATACCATACAATTGCATTCACATGTGAATTTTAAGAAACCAAACTGGCAAAGGGGCAAATGGGGGGATGAGAGATGCAAACCAAGATACACACTCTTAACCACACAAAATAATCTAATAAATACCAGAGGAATGTGGGGCGGATGGGGAATCAGGGAATGGGGATAGTGGAGGTCACCTCTGACCAGTACCAGGCGTTGTATTCAAGGGTTGAATCACTATGTTGTAAACCTGAAACTATATCATACTGTGTTTACAAAGAGGAATTCAAGTAAAACTTTAAAATAATAACTGGTAGTATAGAGGATACATGTGCGCACAAGAGATAAAATCAGAAAGGCAACTGAAAATCCAAACAAAAGTCTTTAGAGCCACAAACCTCTCCTTAGCTCAGCTCAGGAGAAGCCTGCCATGCCTATTCTCACCCCAGCAGAAGCCTGGATTTTGATTCTCTGGGGAGGCCACTGACTTGGTGGAGTCAGGCTATCTTTGAAAACAAAACCTAAATAGAGTGCATCAAACTAAAGTGTCCAAGATGCTAGGAGTCCCAGTGCAGGCACATGCCAAGACCCAAACTCTAACCATACACAGACATAACCCTTACCCTACACTTAATCGTAATGTTAACCTAACCCTTAAACAAGATCTATCACTAATCAAAAACCAAACACAAACCCCAAGACCGAAACACATTCACTGAACCTTCCTGCCAACCCTCACCCTAACTCCTAAACCTATTCTAAACCCTTAACCCTGACCCTTACCTTAAATCTAACCCTAACCTCTAACCATAACCTTAACTTAATGTACTCAAATCGTATTCCTAAACTTAACCTGTACCCTAACCCTAACCCTCTAATACTAATCCTATCTCATACCCAAAAGTGTACCCTAACCCGTACCCTAAAACTAATCCCTAACCCACTGCCTAGCCCACTCTTAACCTTTTCCAAGCCGTACCCTGACCCTGACCTGACCCTAAACCTAACCCCTACCAAACACTAACCCTAATCCTATCCCTAACCCCTATCCTAAACCTAAC
The DNA here is from genome assembly GCF_053574225.1 of Canis aureus. Lineage (NCBI taxonomy): Eukaryota > Metazoa > Chordata > Mammalia > Carnivora > Canidae > Canis > Canis aureus. Next base: position 36,352,929 of record NC_135646.1, read on the forward strand.
CCTCGCCCTAACACTAAACCTAGCCGTAACTTTTACTCTAACCCCTAACCCTAACCCCTGACCCTAACTCACTCCCTAAACCCTAACCGCAAACCTAGCCCAAACCTAACTCTCACCATAACCCAAACCCCAACTCCTAACCTCCTGCCCTAATCCCTAAAGTCTAAACCCTATCCCTAACTCTAACTCCTGTCCCTCACACAAACCCCTATCCTAACTCCTAACCACTGACCCTTACCCTTATCCCTCACCCTAACCTCTAATCCGTAATCATAAGCATAATAATAACCCCTAACATCTAACCTAAGCCTAACCACCAAATGCCTCCCCTCCCCTGACCCTACCATTCATTCTACCCATTCACTTACCCTATGGTTCTGAGGAGTCCCTACTGATATGGACGTGGTCCCCAATGGCACCTCCAAGTCCTCCAGATGGTCCTGTGGAAGCCGGGGTCCTGTGAGTGCAGACGTGGCCCCACGTGTTCCAGAGACTTATTCAGCGGGTCCTGAGTACGCCTGGTCTCCTGTAACCGTGGGTATGCCTCACATCCTCTGGAAGCCTCACAGCAGGTTCTCAGGAGGCCCGGGGCTCCTGTCAGCCTGGACATGGCCCCACGTCCCCCAGAAAACTCACCGCAGGTCCTGAGGAGGCTGTGGGTTCCTGTCAGCCTAGATGCAGCCCCATGTCTCCCAAAGCCAAAGTGCAGGTCTTGAGGAGGACGGGGGTCCTCTCAGTCTTGACGTGGCCCCACATTTTCCTCAGCCTCACCGTAAGACCTGAGGAGGTTTGGGGCTCCTGTCAGCATGGACGTGGCCCCAAATCATCCCAGTCCTTCACAGTGCATCCTGAGGAGGTCGGAGACTCCTGTCAGTGTGGATTCGGCATCCACATTTTTTTAGGCCTCACCACAGGCTCTGACAAGGCTGGGGTCTTCTGTCCGCACGGACCCATCCCCATATTTCCCAACATCTACACCAGGGGTCCTGAGGACATCAGCGTCCGATTGTGTGGACGTGGCCCCACGTCCCCCGAAGCATCACCACAGGTTCTGAGGTGGCCGAGGCTCCTGTCACTGTGGATGCGGCCCCCAGCTTCCAGAAGCCTCAACTTATGTCCTGAAGGGCCCATTAGCTCCTGCCAGAGTGAACGCGGCACCACATCTTTCAGAAGCCTCCACGCGTGTCCTGAGGTGGACCAGGGGCTCCTATCAGCGTGGATGCGGACCTACATCTTACTGAAGCCTCCCTGTGGGTCCTGAGGCAGCCCAGGAGCTCCTGTCAGGGTGGATGTGAGCCCACATCTTCCTGAAGCCTCACCATGTGTCCTGAGGAGACCGGGGCTCCTGTCATCGTGAATGCTGCCCAGTATCCCCCTGAAGACGTCCCGCAGATTCTGAGGAAGCTGTGGCTCATCAGCGTGGACGTGTCCCCATGTCTTCCTCAGGCCTCCCCAGCACAGGCTTGTTCCTGTTAGTGCAGGCAGAGGAGGCCTACTGCACATGCGTGCCCTCTGGGTGGTGCCTGGGCTCTGGCGCCCCTTGCGGGATGCTCAGGCACTGCAGGAGGCTGTGCAGGAGGCAGAGTGCCCATCCCCAGGCCCACCTCTGCCTCCTTCCAGGCTCCAGCTGGGGCCTGTTATCTCCGGAAACGTCTGACTGAAAAGGAGCCCAACACCCAGCGTCCCCAAAAATACTTAAGGAGAAGGAATTGGAGCCCAAAAAGCGAAATGAAATGTGGACCAGACTTTTACCACGTCCTGTAAAACTCACTCAACCCTCTTCCACTGTGGGCGGGACAACGGGCTGGTGCAGCCGCCCTGGAAACAGTGTGGAGGCTCCTCAGGAAGTTACAAATAGAGCCGCCCTGCGACCAGCAGGTGTACAGACTGGGGCTCACTCTGAAGATACAGATGCAGTGAGACGTGGGACAACTGCACCCCAATTTCCACAGCAGCCGTGTCCACAGTAGCCACACTTGGGAGGAGCCTCGGTGCCCTCTGCCAGATGATGGATAAAGAGGATGGGAGATAGATGATGGTCATAGAGAGAGGAATGGTACTCAGCTATCAAAGAGAAGGAAATCTTGCCATTTACAATGACGTGGATAGAACTAGAAGGATCATCCTAAGTGAAATAGGTCAGTCGGAAAAGAGAATGACCGTGTGGTGTCATTCATAGCTGAAATTAAAGAAGCAAAGCAGATGAACATCTGTGAAGGGAAGGAAAAACAAATAATATGAAAACAGATGCAGGAAATACAGACTCTTAATTAAAGGAAACAAACTGGGGATCCCTGGGTGGCGCAGCAATTTGGCGCCTGCCTTTGGCTCAGGGCGCGATCCTGGAGACCCGGGATCGAATCCCACATCGGGCTCCCGGTGCATGGAGCCTGCTTCTCTCTCTGCCTGTGTCTCTGTCTGCCTCCCCCCCTCATGCGTGTGTGTCTATGGTAAATAAATAAATAAAAAATTAAAAAAATAAAGGAAACAAACTGAGTGTCGCTGCTAGGCGGGGATGCCGGCGGGGATAACATGGGACCAGCATGAAGGAGGGCACGTGATGTCACGAGTACTGCGATTATCTCCAACTGTTTAATCCCTGAATTCTTCCTCTGAAAGTATAATACACTATACGTTAATTAATTGGGTTTAAATTAAATTAAGTTAAAAAAATCTGTTGTATCAGAACACGTTTCCTACTGGACTCTCTGTTCTGTTCCTTCACTTTATGCTGGGACCAACCCACATGGGTGTGGTTTGTTAAGTAGGCGTCAGGCCTCGTCCATGGACCAGCCCAGGGCGAGAACTCACGACCCTGAGATCAGGACAGGAGGTGAGGTCAGGAGTCGGATGCTTAACTGATGGAGCCAGAGGGGTCCCGAGGAAAACACTGCTTTATCCTGTGTCTCTGTGACATCGTTTGAAATAGGAAAGTGCTGCATCCCACTCTGTCCTGCTTTTCCAATACTGATTTGCTGTCCGGGGTCATTTGTGGGGGCGGATGGATGTTATGGGTTTTCTTTTCCTATTTATGGGATGTGCCACCATGATTTGACAGGAATGACATTTATTTATTTTATTTTTTTATTTTTATTATTTTTAATTTTTTTTAAAGATTTTATTTATTTATTCAGGGAGAGAGAGAGAGAGAGAGAGAAGCAGAGACACAGGGAGGCAGAGGGAGAAGCAGGCATCATACAGAGAGCCCGACATGGGACTCGATCCAGGGTCTCCAGGATCATGCCCTGGGCTGCAGGCGGTGCTAAACCGATGCGTCACCAGGGCTGCCCGACAGGAATGACATTTAAATTGAGGGTGGCTTCAGGAACTGTGGACATTTTCACACGATGAGGCTCCCAACCCACGAGCCCAGGACGGCCTCCCAAAGCCTGGTATGGCTAAGTGCACAAATCTTGTGCTCCTTTGGTTCAGTCTCATTTATTCTCTGTGATGCTCCTGAGAAGGGAGTCACGTCCGTCATTTCCTTCCTGAGTGCTCATTGTCAGGACACAGCAAGCCCCACAATAGAATAAAAACAGCCCAGACCAACAGCAGGAAGCTTCTATTAGAACAGATCTCAATGCCCTTGAAGGCCCCATATCAAAATGTAAACCGAACTTGAGGAATTGCTCCAGCCCTTTGGGAGTTCCCCGAGACCAGCCCTTAAAACTAAGCTAAAACCCACCTCGGGGTCCAAGTCCCTGCTCCGCTCTGTCAGGTATACTTGGACACAAGCTCGAGCTTGTAAATAAACCCTCGTGTGTTTGCATCAGTGTCAGCTTCTTGGTGGTTTCTCAGATTCGTAATCTTGGGCACAACAGTCTGAGATAAAAAAACAAAACCAAAAGAAGCTCGGACGCAGGTAGAGTGAACGCAGGGTTCTGAGAGCAGTGGCCGAGACCAGGGGGCTTGGGGGCTCTTCTCTGGAGGCTCCAGCAGACAGGGGATGGGATGCTCAGCCCCAGAGCCAGAGGACCTAGCATCCCCACCGGCATCCCGCCCATCAGGGCCGGGTCTCAGGGAGCAGCCCAGCACTGCCCGCTTGAGCCCAGAGACGCTGACGCCCACCCCACCTCTGACCCCCTCAGGATCAACTCCTAGGCAGATGTGCACCTGACAATCAGCACCACGGCCCATCCCCAGACCCCACACAGACCATTTGCTGCCGCCAAGTTGTTGGACCACATTGGCTGCAGAGCTTCAGCTCTGCCTGGAAAGTAGGGTCTAGATTCCTTTGTACACTGTGCTCTTTTTTTTTTTCACTGTGCTCTTTTTTAATTTATTTTCTTTGATTCTTTTTTATTAATTGCCTTTTTTAATTTTTTGTATGTACCTTATATATTTCTTTTTTTACTTTCATGGTACTTTAATTGTGTTTCATGTTTTAGGATTTAGAATCTTTTAACAAGCAGGCTAAAATAATTTGGTTTTTTTTTTGAGAGGGCAGTTGTTATTGTTTTTCTTGATTTTTCTTTTTCTTTCTTCTTTCTTTTTTGGAAAAAATAATGAGATTGAGAAATTCTCCTCCATAAAATAACATGAAGTAGTACTCACAGCCAGGAAGTTCATCAATAAACATATATGATGTCTAACTACAGTTTAAAACAATGATTATAAAGATAGCAGCCGGGCTAGTAAAAGAGCACAGAAGCAAACTAGAGAATCCCTTACTGTAGAAATAAAAGAACTTAAATCAAGTCAGTCCAACGTTAAAAATTCTATAACTGAGATGTAGTCCCAAGTGGAAGTCTTCAAAACAAGAAAGGTTATGGACCAAAGAGGCAGACTTAGGGAGTTCAGCCACTTATTAAAACTATAACATTCATATCATAGGAGACTCAGAAGATGAAGAGAGAGAAAAGGTGGACCTTGATCAGCCATTAGCAACGACAAATACCCACCATGTACTTCAAGGTGGATGGAACTGGAAGGTATTATGCTGAGTGAAGTAAGACAATCAGAGAAGGACAAACATTGTATGTTCTCATTCATTTGGGGAATATAGGTAATAGTGAAAGGGAATATAAGGGAAGGGAGTAGAAATGTGTGGGAAATATCAGAAAGGGAGACAGAACATAAAGTCTTCTAACTCTGGAAATGAACTAGGGGTGATTGAATGGGAGGAGGGCAGGGGTGAGGATGAATGGGTGATGGGCACTGAGGGGGGCACTAGACGGGATGGGAACTGGGTGTCATTCTATATCTGGCAAATTGAACACCAATAAAAAATAAATTTATTATTAAAAAAAAGAAAGAGTGGCCCCTGGGTGGCTGAGTTAGTTAAGCTTCTGCCTTAGGCTCAGATCATGATCCAGGTCCCAAGGCAGGCTCCCTGTTCAGCTGGAACCTGCTTCACCCTCTACCTCTACCCCTCTCGCTCATGCATTTTCTCCTCTCTCTCTCTCATATAAATAAATAACATCTTTGAAAAAAAAATCAAAGAAACCTAGAGGGAAGAGAAATCTCCCATGTAGAAGAATTTCAAAGAATTTGTGCAGACATTCCACCGTCAAGTTCATGAGCATAGCTTCCCACTCTTATGTGTGCAATACACGTAGTAACTTCCTTCTAAAAATATATTATGAAAAACCTAAAATAATAATGATAATACACTAATAATAATAAAAATAATAATAAAAATAACAAAAATGAATCAGTTTACTACGGAGAAAGCTGACAAACACTACCTTAGCAAGATGATCAGATCGATACCAAGACTGATAAATCATGTGATAGTATGTATCCTTTATGTGATATAATAAAAATAGCAATATATCTCTGTATAAAATCCACAAAAACAGTTCAATCATGAGATAAACGACAGACATGTCCCAACTGAGGGAAATTTTTGAAAATACTCTCCTTCTCAAAGTGTTCCAGTTCAACAACAACAAGGAAAGGCTGAAAGACTGTCACAATCCAGAGGAGCCTAAGAAAACATGAGGACAAATGGAATGTAATACGAGGGATGGTAACTTAGCAAAAACTAAGGAAATCTGAATAAAGTATGGTCTTTGGTTAATGCGACTATTTTAATATTGATTCATTAGCTCATATTTGTACCGTACTAATATAAGATATCAATAATTGGAGAAATAGAGTGCCAGTGCATGTGAATGCACTATACTATCTTCTCAATTTCCCTATAAATCTTTGTTTTTTTCCTAATAAATAAGATTTATTTTGAAAATTGACTTAAATGAATCAGGCTCCAAGTGTGAAGACATTTTAAGAATAGTTGAATTAACTTTTGCCTTATTCTTAAAGAGTTCCTTTGATGGAAACAAAGTAAGAATTTTAGATCAGAAGGAAAGAAAAACACTTATGAACACGTATAATGCCTCCTCAACCTGAAAAGCAGGAACGGATAATAAATAGCAAAAATCAGATAAAAATAATTCTAGTATAATAGACACCATACTGCAAGTGCATTTAAAATTAGCAATGGGGGATCCCTAGGTGGCGTAGTGGTTTGGCGCCTGCCTTGGCCCAGGGCGCAATCCTGGAGACCCGGGATCGAGTCCCACGTCGGGCTCCCGGTGCATGGAGCCTGCTTCTCCCTCTGCCTGTGTCTCTGCCTCTCTCTCTCTCGGTGACTATCATAAATAAATAAAAGAAAAAAAATAAAAAAATAAAATTAGCAATGCATAACATTCATTACCTTGACATTTGTCTTCCAAAGAGTTCACAGTGTTTCAGTGTCAGTTGAAATAGGGGAAGAATCTCAGGGAAGAATCCTTCACATAATAATAGGACCATTGGTAATAATGTCTCTCAGTTCTTTCCAAATCCATAAAGATGCATTTCCTGATGAGTGACTGAACTGTGAAGAAAGAGATGAGAAACCCTTCCCTCTGAATTACTTGTGTCAGAATATTTTAACCATAGTACTACAGATAGTAGTAAATTATCCTTATTAACAGGAAATACATCTCAGATTGGAATCTGAGCAATCAGATGTGCAGAGATAAAACTCTATGACTCGCTCCTCAACTTTTAAGGACAAAGGAGAGCTTTTCTATGTACAAAGTCAGTTATCAAGATAGCCTCAGGGAATAAGATTCTGCAGCTTCAAATCCCGCTGCACAGCTGGGACGCCCGTGCTCCAGGTCTTCCTGATCCCAAATCACTGGGCCTGTTGCCCAACACAGGATGCCACGCTGAGGTTATTTGCAATTGCTCTCTTTGGAGCTCTGGGGAAAGGGGAAGGAGCTAGATAGGTGGGACAGGAAGCAAGGAGGCTGAGAAAATTAAGGCCATTCCAATTTAAATTCAGCATTAGCACACGCCCAGCCATTCCAGGCCCCTGTGAAGAAGTGCTGAAATTTACATTGCTTCAGTTACAGGAAAAAAACAAAAGTTTACAGCTTAATGTCCTAGAAAGCCCCACAATTGAATCAAAACTAAGCCCATGCTAAGGGCTGGAACCGTCTATTAGAATGAGAGCAGAGCTCAATACCCTTGAAGGCCCCATATCAAAATGTCAACAGAACTTGAGGAATTGCTCCAGCCCTCTGTAGGACCCCAAGACAAGCCCTTAAAACTAAGCTAAAACCCACCTCGGGGTCCAAGTCTCTGCTCCGCTGTGTTGGGAGTACTTGGACGCAAGCTCGAGTTTGGAAATCAACCCTTGTGTGTTTGCATTGGTGTCAGATACTTAGTGGTTTCTCGGATTCGCCACCTTGGGCACAACACTCTCATGTCCCCTCCCACCTTGGCTGAACCCCTATCCCCTCCCACGCAGGGTGAAACTCAGGCACCTCCCCGCCCACAACAACCCAGTGCACAAGCCGTCACACAGGTCCCACGGGCATGGTGGGCACTCCCGTCATCCCTGGACTCCCAGAGGAAGGAAGGAGGTTTCCGCAGGACACACTCCCATTGTGGCCCCAGGGCTCCCTGCCCAGCATGGCAGCTCGTGACAGGTCGGGGTCTGTATCCCTGGCGCCTGTTCCTCCTCCCTGGTTTTCCCACAGGAAATGAAGGAGGATGCCCTTTTCTTCTCCAGGGATATCACGAAAGTAGACCTGGACGTCAACAGGATGTTGGGCAGCCACATCATGTTTTAGTACTGCTAGGGGGTCGGGTGAGGCTGCTTGTACAGGGGGCTTTGGGGCCCCGGGGGCTTCTGGGTAGGGAAAACAGGGCCTCTGTGCCAGGGGGAGCAACGGCAGCCAACAACACACTGCTCAATGGTAGGGTGATTGGGATGACCCCCGTGCCCACCCCCCGGGCCTCAGGGATGAGTGGCCAGTAGGATGGGGCCTCCAGGGGTTGCCATGGGAGCTGAACACCAAAAGGGATAGGGACGGCCCCATGAGAAGCAAGGGATGGGGTGGGGGCTTGTGGGAGGCACGGACCGGACCTGGGGGCCAGGCGGCATGGCCGTGGCTGGAGCAGGACACACATCGATCCCATGAGGGTCGGATGGGTCAGAGTGACACCCACTCTCAGTACTTTATATATTTCTAAATTCTATGCATTTAATTTGAGACAATTTGCAATTTGAAAGCATACATATTATGATGACCCCCAGATAATGCCCCCGGTCCAGCCAGACACCTGCACTGACCACACCGTGCCCCAGGGGAAGGTATCACAACAAACCCCAGACTGGGGCCGCCGTTGACTGTAGAAGTCTCCTTCTGCATCTTAGGGGAAGGAGATACCCTGTGTCCGCAGGCCCCCCACGACATCCCCCTCATTCCCCACTCCTACTCCACCCCCCTACAACATCATTCCCAATGGCATCCCACCTACACCATCCCCCTCACACCCACACAGCCTCACGCAAACCCAACCCACACTATACCCCAACACCATCCCCCTACACCATCCCCCACACTCCACCACAATCATACCCCTGCCCCACACCATCCACCCCCACACCATTTACCCCCAGCAAGGACCAGGTGCAGGTGACCCCTGTGGGACATGCTCAGCCTCCCGGCATTTCTCTGCATACCCTGATCCCATCAGAAGCCCAGGTGTCTCAAAGAGTACCCAGGGGTTGCAGAGAGGAGGAAAGATAGGGAGTCCCCGACAGGGTGGGTGCAGGTGAGTCGTTCAGAGGATGCACCGTGCTCTGCCTTTGCCCACTGTCCCTCCTGGAGGGCGGCACACCCTGCACAGGACACCAGCCCCTAACCCATAGGGACCTGGGCTGACCTGGCCCTGGGCTCTGTGGGGGCTGAGATGATTTGAGCCCCTCCAGGCCCAACACAAAGACTAATGGGATCCAGCCCCCCATGGCCCTGACCAGCCCTGGATTCTGGCCGCAGGCTGAGCGAGCCCTCTCACAGCTGGATGTGACCTCTTAGGCCCTGGGCCTACCCCCACAGATCCAGGTCACTCACCTAGGGCGCCCTTTGGATCCTGGGACACCCCAGGTTGGGGAGAGCAGGAGTAGGCCAGTGGGCCCCACCCGCACAAACATCAGGAAGCAGGCTGCTCCAGGTGCTGGGGCCACTGGGAGCCCAAGGCCGGGGTCCAGCTGCCCTGCAGGGACCCAGTGCAGGAGTCCATGAGCTGCAGGTCCAGGTCAGCTCTGCTGTCCTCAGAACCGTCTCTCAGGCTGAAACCTCAGGACATATGCCCCCACCCAGATTCCACACATGCTCCCAGGTGGGGGACTCCAGCACCCGCCCTCCCAACCCGTGTCATTCTTTCCCTCCCCTAAAGGACAGAAATCTCTCCCTCCCCAGGGGAAGTTCAGAATCGGCATGCAGTTTTGGGGGGCACAAAGCAGGGTTACATTGTTATGAGCTCATTTCCGATTACGGTGTGCACAGCGGCCTGACTATGGTGGGGCAGCCCCTTAAGCCATAAGCAGGTCATGTGGGGGTCATCCTGGAGGTGGCAGGTGTAGCATAAAATGGAATCAGTCCTGCTCTGCTTGTCCAGGGGTAGGAGATTTTTGTTAAATTTCCTGGGTCCCACACTTGCAACTCAAGCACCTGGGCCACCCTCACCAGGTGGACTCAGCCTGCACACCTTGTGGTGCGGGATCTCTCACACCAGCGTGTGGAGGGCACCCTCCTTGCCCGAGTGAGCAGGGGCTGGGTGAGCATGGGGCTCGGCCTGAAGGCCAGGCAGCACAGGAGACCGAGGAACCCAGCCCCGTCCCCACCCCGACTCCCACAAACAGGCAGCCCCTGGGCTCCCTGCCATGTGCACCCAGCTCTTCAGGAGCTCCCCGCATGGCGGCCCCGATTTCTGGCTCCCTGCTGGAGAGGCATCGGGGAGAAGAGAAGCAGCCGCCATTGGCGGGCCACACTTCCGGACATGTGAACGTGGCTGAGCTGGACCTTCCAGATCAGCTATCCCTCCAGTGGAATGTCACTGCACAAGCGAGTACCGGGTCGGCCAGGAGTGCCTGGCTAGCCGCCCAGCTCCAGCACCAGAAATGATATTGTGCCAACCATTTCGGCATCGGGGTGACCCAGCCAGAGGATCCGATAGCTGCATGTGATAGCTGCATGTGATAGACACACACACACCCCAAAACCAACAAAAGTCAGAATCCCCCTAATGTTGTCAAACAGCTTCCGGATTTTTCCATACACGATGCTGTGGTCCCCAATAGGATACATGGAAGGCGGTATAAAGCATGACTGCAGAGGTGCAGGAGGTACGGAGATGTGACTGCTGGGTTTCAACAAGGAGCACAGAGGGTCAGGAAGCGGGGGCCAATCCTAGGAAAGGATACCAGGTTGCTGTGAAGGCTACGGATGGTGAAATCTGTCCTCCTACGTTTCAGCTTCTGGTTTTCCTCCTAAATGCCATTTTCCTCATTCATAAAAGCAAAAATTTATTTTATGTGTTTAAATTTCTTTTTATTGGAGTCCAATTTGTATGAATTCTTTCTTCAGCAATGGTGTCATTCAGGATAGAAGGAGACAGAAAGATTGTCCCAGATAAGCAAAATATAAAGGAGTTCAGGACCACTTAACCAGTCCAGTAAGGAATTTTAAGAGGGACTGTTGTAGTGGGTGAAAAAAAGAGACCAAAAGCAACAAAGACTACAAAGGGCCAGAGAACGTCACCAGAAACACCAACTCTACCGGTAACACAAAGGCAATCAGTTCATATCTTTCAATAATCACTCTGAATGCTGATAGACAAAATGCTCCAATCAAATGATAGAGGGTATCTGAGTGGCTTAAAAAGCAGGATCCGGGATGCCTGGGTGGCACAGGGGTTGAGCCTCTGCCTTTGACTCAGGGTGTGATCCTGGAATCTGGGATCCAGTCCCATATTGGGCTCCTGGTGGGGAGCCTGCTTCTCTCTCTGCCTAATTTTCTGCCTCTCTCTCTCTCTCTCTCTCGCTCATAAATAAAATCGTTATTAAAAAAACCAGATCCATCGGTATGCTGCCAACAAGATGCTCACGTTAGACCTATAGACACCGGGAGATTGAAAGTAGGGCATGGAAAACCATCTATAAAAGTAATGGATATCAAAAGAAAGCTGGAAGACCCATACTTATATCAGACTAACTAGATTTGAAACCAAACCCTGGGAGACACCTGGTGGCTCAGTGGTTGAGCATCTGCCTTCAGATCAGGGGGTGATCCTGGGATCCAAGGATCGAGTCCCACATCGGCCTCCCTTTGGGGAGCCTGCCTGTCCTTCTGCCTATATTTCTGCCTCTTCTTCTCTGTGTATCTCTCATGAATAAATAAATAAAATATTTACATTTCAATAAAGAAAGAACAAATACTGTAAAAAGCGATGAAGAAGGACATTATTTCATAATTTAAAAACCCTCTATCAAGATCAAAAAACTAAATATTTATGCTGCCAACAAGGGAGTACCTAAATATAGAAACCAATTAAAAACAAACGTACAGAAACTCACTGATAATAATACAATGACAGGGGATTTTAACAACCACTTATGGCAATGGACCGATCGTCTATAGAGAAAATCAACAAGAGAAAATAGCCTTGAAACACTGGACCACAGGGACTCAACAGATATAGTCTGAACATTTCAACCTAAAGCAGAATACACATTCCTTTCAAGTGCACATGGGACATTCTCCAGAACAGATCATTCATGGCCCACAAATCAGCCATCAACAGGTACAACAGGTACAAGAAGGTTGATAGCACATCCTGTACATTTTCAGACCAGGACGCTATGAAAATCGAAGTCAACAGTAAGAAAAAATTTGGACATAGCAAAAATACGTGGAGATTATGAACATCCTACTAGAGAATGAATGGGGCAACCAGGAAATTAGAGAGGAAATTTAAAACAAATGAAAATGAAAACATGTTTCTCCAAACCTCTGGGATATAGCAAAGGTAGTCCTAAGAGGGAAGTACATAGCAATACAGGCCTACCTCAAGAAACAAGAAGTCTCCAATACACAGCCTAACCCTACACCTTAAGGAGCTGGAAAAGGAATAGCAAACACTGCCTAAAGGCTATAGAAGAGGGGAAAAAATGAAAGCAGAAATAAACAATACAGAAACAACAAAGCAGTAGAATGGAATAACAAAACAAAGGGTCGGTTCTTCAAAACAATTAAGAAAATGGATCAAGCCCTACTCACCCTTATCAATGAGAAAAGAGAAAAGACCTAAATAAATAAAACCACAAATGAGAGAAGAGAGATCACAATCAACACCAGAAAAATTAGACAATTATACGGGAATACTATGAAAGCTTATACGCTAACATACTAGGAGACCTGGAGGAAATGGACAAATGCCTAGAAATGTGCAAATGAGTAAAACTGAAATAGGAAGAAATAGAAAATGTGAACAGACCCATAACTAGCAAAGGAATTGAATCAGCAAGGCACCTGGGTGCCTCATTGGTTGAGCATTGGCTTTGGCTCAGGTCATGATCCCGGGGTCCTCGGGAATCAAGTTCCACATCAGGCTCCCCGCATGGAGCCTCAATTTCCCTCTGCCTATACCTCTGCCTCTCTGTGTCTCTCACGAATACATAAATATAATCTTTAAAAAAGAAAAAAGATGAAATGAGAAAGGACCCAAATAAAATCACAAATGAGAAAAGAGAAATAACAACCAACACTAGAGAAACACAAACGATTATAAGAGAACATTATGAAAAATTATATGCCAGGAACCTAGAAACTGGAAGAAATAGATCAATTCCTAGAAATATTTAACACAGCAAAAATGAAAAAGGAAGAAATAAGAAACTTGAACAGACAGATAACCAGCAAAGAAATTGAATCAGCAATCAAGGGTCTCCCAACAGGAGACGCTTAGAACAATAGATCAGAATGGAAATCCGAAACAAGATACAAACCTGTAACTCTATGATCCATTAATCGACAACAAGGCAGGAAGGAATATCCAAAGGCAGAAAGACAGTCTCATCAACAAACCCTAACCCTGAGCCCAGGATAAGAACAAATGGTGTTGGGAAACCAGGCAGCCACATGCAAAAGAATGAAACTGGACCACTTTCTTACACCATATATATAAAAAATGAATTCAAAATGGATGAGAGACCTAAAAGTGAGACCTGAAACCATACAAAGAAGAAAAGATAGGCAGCAACGTCTTTGACATTGGCCATTGGAACTTCTTTCTAGATATGCCTCTGAGGTGAGGGAAACAAAAGCAAAAATACTATTGGGACTTCATCAAATTGAAAAGCTTCCACAAAGTGAAGGAAACAACCAAAGCTAAAAGGCAACAAACAAAATGAGAGGCGATATTTGTAAACAATACATCCAATAAAGATTTAGTATGCAAAATACATAAAGCAAATATAAATCTCAGCATCCTAAACACAAATTATACAACTGCAGATGGGCAGAAGAAATGAATGTACTTTGTCTCTGACAAGACATCCAGATGGCCACCAGACACACGGAAAGACACTCAGCGTCACCCATCATCAGGGAAATGCAAACCAAAACCACAATGAGATGTCACCTGACATCTGACAGCTGCCAGAATGGCTAAAATTAACAACACAAGAAACTATAGGTGTTGGTGAGGCTATGGAAAAGGGGGATCCCCCTTAAACTCCTGGTGGGCATGTGAAAATGTGCAGCCACTGTGGAAAACAGTGTGGAGCGTCCTCGAAAATTTAAAAATAGGGGATCCCTGGTGGCGCAGCGGTTTGTCTCCTGCTTTTGGCCCAGTGCGTGAACTTGGAGACCCAGGATCGAAACCCACATCGGGATCCAGGGACTCCTGTCAGGGTGATGCAGGCCCAGGGGCTCCTATCAGGGTGATTCAGGGTTATGCGGGCCCAAGGGCTGCTGTCAGGGTGATGCGGGCCCACATTTTTCTGAAGCCTCCCCGAGGGTCCTGAGGCAGCCCAGGGGCTCCTGTCAGCATGGATGCGGGCCCACAATTTCCTGAAGCCTCCCCGTGGGTCCTGAGATGGCCCAGGGGCTCCTGTCCGGGTGGATTCTGCCCCAAATCTTCCTGAAGCCTCACCGCGGGTCCTGAGGAAACCGGGACTCCTATCAGCATCAACACCGCCCAATGTCCCCCTGAAGACTGCCCGCGGGTCCTGAGGAGGCTGCAGCTCGCCAGGGTGGACGTGTACCCCCATCCTCCTCAGGCCTCCCCAGCAGAGGCAGGCTCCTTTTAGTGCAGACAGAGGAGGCCGACTGGGCATGCGCGCCCTGAGGGATGCTCAGGCACTGCAGGAGGCCCTGCAGGAGGCAGCGGGGGCTCCCGGGGCCGCACCTGCCTCCTCCCAGGCTCCAGCTATGGCCTGTTAGTTTTGGAAACGTCTCACTGAAACGGAGCCCAACACCCAGCTTCCCCAGAAATACTTAAGGACAAGGAATTGGTGCCCACAGGACACGAAATGAAATGTGGACCAGACTTTTACCACGTCCTGCAAAACTCACTCAACCCTTTCCACTGTGGGAGGGACTGCAGGCTGGTGGAGCTGCCCTGGAAACAGTGTGGAGGCTCCTCAGGAAGTTACAAATAGAGCCGCCCTGCAACCGCAGGTGCAGGACCTGGAGCTCAATCTGAAGATATAAGTGCAGTGAGACTCGGGACACCTGCACCCCAATGTCCACAGCTGCCGGGTCCACAGTAGACACACTGTGGGAGGAGAACCAGTGCCCTCTGGCAGATGATGGATAAAGAGGATGGGAGATAGATAATGGTCATAGAGAGGAATGGAATGAAACTATCAAAGAGAAGGAAATCTTGCCATTTGCAATGACGTGGATAGTACTAGAGGGATCATGTTAATTGAAATAAGTCAGTCGGGAAAGAGAATGACCGGGTGGAGTCATTCATACGTGGAATTAAAGAAGCAAACCAGATGAACATCTGGAAGGAAAATCAAATAAGATGAAAACAGATGTAGGAAATACAGACTCTTAATGATAGGAAACAAACTGAGTGTCACTGGAGGGGAGGGGAGGGGGGAGAGGATAACAGGCGACCGGCATGAAGAAGGGCACGTGATGTCACGAGGACTGCTGTTATCTCCAACTGGTGAATCCCTGAATTCTTCCTCTGAAAGTATAATACATTATACGTTAATTAATTGGGTTAAATTAAATTAAGATAAAAAAAATCAGTTGTATCAGAATACATTTCCATCTGGACTCTCTGTTTTGCTCTTTCAGCTTATGCCAGGACCACCCCCCGAGGGTCTGGTTTGTTTAAGTAGGCACCACACCTAGTCCATGGCCCAGGCCAGGGCTAGAACTCATGACCCCTGAGATCAGGACCAGAGGAGAGGTCAGGAGTCGGATGCTTAATCGACGGAGCTAGCCGGGGGCCTGAGAACCACACTGCTTTATCCTGTGTCTCTGTGACATCCTTTGAAATAAGAAAGTGCTGCATCCTGCTCTGTCCTGCTTCTCCAATACTGAGGTATTTGTGGGGGCGGACGGATGTTAGGGAATTTTGTCCTATTTCTAAGATCTGCCACCATGATTTTGATAGGAATGACATTGAAACTGAGGGTGGCTTCAGGAACTGCGGATATTTTCACAAGATGGGGCTCCCACCCCACAAGCCCAGGACGGCCTTCCAGAGCCTGGTATGGCTCAGTGCACAAGTGTTGTGCTTCTTTGGTTCAGTCTCATTATTTATTTTCCTTGATGCTCCTGAGAAGGGAGTCACGTCCTTCATTTCCTTCCTGAGTGCTCATTGTCAGGACACAGCAAGGCTACTCTGCTCTGTAGCGTCAGTTTGGGTCCCATGACTTTACTGAACTCACTCTTTAGTTCTAACAGGTTTGGTGGAGGCTCTCGGGTTTCCTGTTTCTAGTACATGTCTTCAGCATATAGGGACAGTGTGACGTCCCTCTTCCAGATGTGGAACCTTTGTGTTTACAGCTTAATGTCCTAGAATGGCCAGCAATGGAATAAAAACAGAGCCCAGGCCAAGGGCAGGAAGCCCCTATTAGAATGAGAACAGAGCTCAATGCCCAAGAAGTCCCCATATCAAAATGTAAACAGGACTTGAGGAATTGCTCCAGCCCTTCTGGAGGTCCCCGAGACCAGCCCTTAATACTAAACTAAAACCCACCTCAGGGACCAAGTCCCTGCTCTGCTGTGTTGGGTATACTTGGACACAAGCTCGAGCATGGAAATAAACCCTCGTGTGTTTGCATCGGTGTCGGCTTCTCGGTGGTTTCTCGGATTCACAATCTTGGGCACAACAGTTTGAGATTAAAAAAAAAAAACAAAAGAAGCTGGAACACAGGCAAAATAAACGCAGGGTATGGAGAGAAACGGCGGAGACCCGGGGGCTTGGGGAATCTTCTGTGAAGGCCCCTGCAGACTGGGGAGCGGGATGCTCAGCCCCAGAGCCACAGTACCCAAGTATCCACCGGCGTCTGGCCCAGTCTCAGGGAGCAGCACAGCGCCGCGTGCTGGAGGCCAGAGGCGCTGACGCCCACCCCGCCTCTGACCCCGCAGGTGCATCTCCCAAGCAGATGTGCATTGGACAACCAGCGCCATGGCCCATCCCCAGACCCCGCACAGACCACCCGCTACCACCAAGTTGTGGAACCACAGACGCTGCAGAGCTTCATCTTCAGCTCTGCCTGGAAAGTAGGGTCTAGCCTCCTTTGTACTTTGTGCTTTATATTCATGTATTTTCTTTGATTCTTTTTTATTATATGCCTTATTTTAATTTTTATGTATGTACCTTATATATTTCTTATTTTTACTTTTATGGTATTTTAATTGTGTTTCTTTTTTTAATTATTTAAAATGTATTTATGATAGTCACAGAGAGAGAGAGAGAGAGAGAGGCAGATACACAGGCAGAGGGAGAGGCAGGCTCCATGCCGGGAGCCCAATGTGGGATTCAATCCCAGGTCTCCAGTATTACGCCTTGGGCCAAAGACAGGCGCTAAACCGCTGTGCCACCCAGGGGTCACTTTAATCGTGTTTTTATTTTGGGATTTAGAATCTTTTAACAAGCAGGCCAAAATAATCTGGTGTTTTTTTTTTTTTTTTTTGAGGGCAGTTGTTATTGTTTTTCTTGGTTTTTCTTTTTCTTCCCTCATTCTTTTCTGGAAAAAAACAATGAGATTGAGAAATTCACCTCCATAAAATAACATGAGGTTCTACTCACAGCCAGGAAGTTCATTAATACACATATATGATGTCTAACTACAGTTTAAAACAATGATTATAAAGATAGCTGCTGGGCTGGAAAAGAGCACAGAAGAAAACTAGAGAACCCCTTACTGTAGAAATAAAAGAACTAAAACCTAGTCAGGCCAACGTTAAAAATGCTATAACTCTGACGCAGTCCCAAGTGGAAGCTTTAAAAACAAGAAAGGTTATGGACCATAGAGGCAGATTTAGGGAACTCAGCCACTTATTAAAACAATAACATTCATATCATAGGAGACTCAGAAGATGAAGAGAGAGAACAGGTGGGCCTTGCTCAGCCATTAGGAACGACAAATACCCACCATTTGCTTCAACGTGGATGGAACTAGAAGGTATTATGCTGAGTGAAGTAAGTCAATCGGAGAAGGACAAACATTGTATGTTCTCATTCAATTGGGGAATATGGATAATAGTGAAAGGGAATATAAGGGAAGGGAGAAGAAATGAGTCGGAAATATCAGAAAGGGAGACAGAACATAAAGACTCGAAACTCTGGGAAATGAACTAGTGGTGATGGAATGGGAGGAGGGCGGTGGGTGGGGGTGAAAGGGTGACGGGCACTGAGGGGGGCACTTGACGGGATGAGCACTGGGTGTTATTCTGTATGCTGCCAAATTGAACACCAATAAGAAAATAAATTTATTATTAAAAAGAAAGAAAGAAGAAAGAAAGAAAGAAAGAAAGAAAGAAAGAAAGAAAGAAAGAAAGAAAGAAAGAAAGAAAAAGTGGCACTTGGGTGGTCATTCAGTTAAGCTTCTGCCTTAGGCTCAGATCAAGATCCAGGTCCCAAGTCAGGCTCCCTGTTCAGCAGGGAACCTGATTCTCCCTCTCCCTCTGCCCCTCTCGCTCATGCTTTTTCTCTCCTCTCTCTCACAAATAATTAAATAACATCTTTGAAAAAGAAACAAACCCAGAAGGAAGAGAAATCTCCCATGTAGAATAATTTCAAACAATTTGTGTAGACATTCCACCCTCAAGTTCATGAGCATAGCTTCCCACTCTTATGTGTGCAATACACATAGTAAATTGCTTCTAGAAAATATATTATGAAAAACTTAAAATAATAATGATAATATAATAATAATAATAATAATAATAATAATCACTTTACTACGGAGAAAGCTGACAAACACCTCAGCAAGATGACCAGATCGATACCAAGCCCGATAAATCATGTAAATAGTATCTATTTTTTATATGATATAATGAAAATGGGAGTATATCTCTGTATATAATCCAAAAAAAACAGTTCACTCATGAGATAAACAACAGACATGTCCCAACTGAGGGAAATATTACAAAATATTCTACTTCTCAAAGTGTTCCAGTTCAACAACAACAAGGAAAGGCTGAAAGACTGTAACAATCGAGAGGAGCCTAAGAAAACAGGAGGACAAATGGAATGTCATATGAGGGGTAGTAACTTAGCAAAAACTAAGGAAATCTGAATAAATTATGGTCTTTTGTTAATGCGACTATTTTAATATTGATTCATTAGCTAATATTTGTACTGTACTAATATAAGATATCAATAAATGGAGAAATTGAGCGCAAGTGCATGTGAATGCTCTGTACTATCTTCTCAATTTCCCTGTAAATCTTTGTTTTTTTCCTAATAAATAAGATTTATTTTGAAAATTGACTTAAATGAATCAGGCTCCAAGTCTGAAGACATTTTAAGAATCATTGAATGAACTTTTGCCTTATTCTTAAAGAGTTCCTTCGATGGGAACAAAGTAATAATTTTATATCAGAAGGAAAGAAAAACACTTATGAATACGTATAATGCCTCCTCAACCTGAAAAGCAGGAATGGATAATAAATATCAAAAATCAGATAAAAATACTTCTATTATAATAGACACCATATTGCAAGTGCATTTAAAATTAGCAATGCATAACATTTATCTCCTTGACATTTGTCTTCCAAAGAGTTCACAGTGTTTCAGTGTCAGTTGAAACAGGGGAAGAATCTCAGGGAAGAATCCTTCACATAATAATAGGA
The DNA here is from genome assembly GCF_053574225.1 of Canis aureus. Taxonomy (NCBI): domain Eukaryota; kingdom Metazoa; phylum Chordata; class Mammalia; order Carnivora; family Canidae; genus Canis; species Canis aureus. The sequence continues at coordinate 36,372,542 of NC_135646.1, forward strand.
CCATTGGTACTAATGTCTCTCAATTAATTCCAAATCCATACAGATGCATTTCCTGATGAGTGACTGAGCTGTGAAGAAAGAGATGAGAAACCCTCATCCCTCTGAATTACTTGTGTCAGAATATTTTAACCATAGTACTACAGAATGTAAATTATCCTTATTAACAGGAAATACATCTCAGATTGGAATCTGAGCAATCAGATGGGCAGAGAAAAAACGCTTTGACTCGCTCCTCATCTTTTAAAGACAAAGGAGAGGTTTTCTATGTACAAAGTCAGTTGTAAAGACAGCCTTAGGGAATAAGAGTCTGCAGCATCGAATCCCGCTGCACAACTGGGACGCCCGCGCCCCAGATCTTCCTAATCCCAAATCCCTGGGCCTGTCCCCCAACACACACTGCCACGCTGAGGTCATTTGCAATTGCTCTCTTAGGAGCTCCGGGGAAGGGTGAAGGAGCTAGATAAGATGGGAAGGGATGCAAGGAGGCCAAGAAAATGAAGGCCTATCCACTTTACGTTCAGCATTTGAACAAATCCGGCCATCACAGGCCCCTGTGAAGAAGAGCTGAAATTTACATTACTTCAGTTACAGGAAAAAAAACAAAAGTTTACAGCTTAATGTCCTAGAAAGCCCCCACAATAGAATAAGAACTGAGCCCACGTCAAGGGCTGGAAGTGCCTATTAGAATGAGAACAGAGCTCAATGCCCTTGAAGGACCCATATCAAAATGTAAACAGAACTTGAGGAATTGCTCCAGCCCTTCTGGAGCACCCTGAGACAAGCCCTTAAAACTAAGCTAAAACCCACCTCGGGGTCCAAGTCCCTGCTCCGCTGTGTTGGGTGTACTTGGACGCAAGCTCAAGTTTGGAAATCAACCCTGTGTGTTTGCATTGCTGTCAGCTCCTTAGTGGTTTCTCGGATTCGCAATCTTTGGCACAACACCCCCATGTCCCCTCCCAACTGGGCTGAACCCCTATCCCCTCCCACCCAGGGTGACACTCAGTCACCTGCCCGCCCACAACAGCTGGGCACAGGCCGTCACACAGGTCCCACAGGCATGGTAGGCACTCCCGCCGTCCCTGGCCTCCCAGAGGAAGGAAGGAGGTTTTGGCAGGACACATTCCCATGGTGGCCCCAGGGCTGCCTGCCCAGCATGGCAGCTTGTGAGAGGTCAGGTCTGTGTCCCTGACACCTGCTCCTCCTCCCCGGTTTTCCCACAGGAAATGAAGGAGGACGTCCTTGTCTCCTCCTAGGACATCACGCAGGTAGACCTGGATGTCAACAGGATGTTGGGCAGCCACATCATGTTTTAGGACTGCTAGGGGGTCAGGTGAGGCTGCTGGGCCAGGGGGCTTCGGGGCCCCGGTGGCTTCTGGGTAGGGAAAACGGGTTCTCTGAGGCCAGGGGAGCAACAGCAGTCAACAAGTCACCACTCCATGGTAGGGTGATGGGGATGACCACCGTGCCCACACCCCTGGGGCCTCAGGGATGAGGAGGCCACTAGGATGGGGACTCCAGGGGTTGCCATGGGAGCCAAACACCATAGGGGAGAGGGACAGCCCCTTGAGAAACAGGGGACGGGGTGGGGGATGTGGGGGGGCAAGAACTGGACCTGGGGGCCAAGCAGCATGGCCATGGCTGAAGCAGGACACACATCGATCCCATGAGGGTCAGATGGGTCAGAGTGACACCCACTCTCAGTGCTTTATATATTTCTAAATTCTATGCATTTAATTTGAGACAATTTGCAATTTGAAAACATACAAATTATGATGACCTCCAGATAATGCCCCCAGTCCAGCCAGGGCCCTGCACTGACCACACCACGACTCAGGGGCAGGTGTCACAAGAAACCCCAGACTGGGTTCGCCTTTAACTGTAGAAGTCTCCTTCTGCATCTTAGGGGAAAGAGATACCCTGTGTCACAGGCCCCCGACGACATCCCGCTCATTCCCCACTACCACATCATTCCCCTACATTATCATGCCAAATGGGATCCCACCTACACCATCCCCCTCACACCCACACAGCCCCACACAATCCCCACCCAGACTATACCACAACACCATCCCCCCTACACCATCCCCACACTCCACCACAATCATACTTTTGCCCCCACACCATCTACCCCCACACCATTTACCCCGAGCAAGGACCCAGTACAGGTGCCCCCTGTGGGACATGCTCAGCCTCCCCGGGGTTCTCGGCATACCCTGATCCCATTAGAAGTCCGGGTGTCCCATAGAGTACCCAAGGGTTGCAGGGAGGAGGAAAGACAGGGAGCCCCCGACAGGGTGGGTGCACCTGAGTGGTGTAGAGGATGCGTCATGCCCTGCCTCTGCCCACTGTCCCTCATTTAGGGCGGCACACCCTGCACAGGACACCAGCCCCTAACCCATAGGGACCTGTGCTGACCTGGCCCTGGGCTCTGTGGGGGCTGAGTTGATTTGAGCCCCCACCAGGCCCAACACAAAGACTAATAGGATCCAGGCCCCCATGGCCCTGGCCAGCCCTGGAATCTGGCCCCGGGCTGGGCGAGCCCTCTCACAGCTAGATGTGGCCTCTTGGGCCCTGGGCCTACCCCACAGATCCAGGTCGCTGACCTAGGGTGCCCTGTGGATCCTGGGACACCTCAGGGTGGGGAGGCAAGGGTAGGCCGGTGGGCTCCACCCGCACCACACCAGGAGGCAGGCTGCTCCAGGTGCTGGGGCCCCAAGGATCCTGAGGCCGGGGACCAAGTGCCCTTCGAGGACCCATCACAGGAGCCCATGGGCTGTAGGTCCAGGTCAGTTCTGCTGTCCTAAGAACCGTCTCTCAGGCTAAAACCTCAGGACACATGTCCCCACCTGGATTCCACACATGCTTACAGGTGGGGGACTCCAGCACCCGCCCCCCCAACCCATGTCAACGTGCCCTCCCCTAAAGGACAGAATGGTCTCCCTCCCCAGGGAAGGCACGCACCCTGGGCTCTGAGCCCATTTGCTGTAGAAAGTAAATGAAGTGTTGTGGTGGGAAAATGCACAGCCAGCCCATTTCTGTGTCTCCCAGAAAACTGTGCACGGGGCTTAGAGAGACCCCCAGAGAGGAAGAGGGGGCACAACCCAGGCCCCACCAGCCCCTGCAGGGGCGCTGCCATGCACACACAGCCGACTTCCCCATGTGCCATGCAGGGGCGGCCAGACGCCAGGGTCAGGACCTGACAGACTTTACTGGGACTCAGGCTGTGCCCCGCAGGCCAGGAGGGGTGGGACAGAGTGACAGCCAGGAAGCCTCAGGTCACCAGGGTCTGTGCAAAGCCACCCGGAGGACTGTGCTCCCTCTGTCCAGGGGGCAGGGGCTGGCTGGGTTCCGGGGCAATTCCTCCACCCATCATCCCCGTGCCTGTGTGCCTGGGGCAGAGAGGGCCTACGCGGTGGTCAGCATGGCCCTGGAAGGGATGTCAGGACAGCAGTCCCTTGTGTTGTGCCCAAGATTGTGAATCCAAGAAACCACCGAGGAGCCAACACCATTGCAAACTCCCAAGGGTTTCTTTACAAGCTGGAGCTTGTGTCCAAGTGCACCCGACACAGAGGAGCAGGGACTTGGACCCTGAGACTAAAAGGCGTAGTAGCTTTATAGGGGCCAGTGCACATGCATATGCAGAAAGTTGCACAGTCATGTCGGTTCACACGCAGGTGGCCGATTGAATTACATCTTACCCTATAGTATCCACTTGAGCTGGCGTATTACTTTGGTCAGAATCGGGGCACAGTTTTGGGGGGCACAAAGCAGGGTTACATTGTTATGAGCTGATTTCTGATTAGGGTGAGCCCAGGAGCCTGACTAGGTTGGGGCAGTGCCTTAAGCCATAAGCAGGTCATGTGGGGGTCATCCTGGAGATGGCTGGTGTAGCACAAAATGGAAACAGTCCTGCACTGCTTGTCCAGGGCTAGGAGATTTTTGTAAAATTTCTTGGGTCCCACACTTGCAGCTCACGCACCTGAGCCACCCTCACTAGGTGGACTCAGCGTGCACACCTTGTGGTGTGGGATCTCTCACACCAGCATGTGGAGGGCACCCTCCTTGCCCGAGTGAGTAGGGGCTGGGTGAGCATGGGGCTCAGCCTGAGGCCAGGCAGCACAGCAGACCGAGGAACCCCAGCCCCATCCCCACCCCAACTCTCACACACAGGGAGCCCCTGCGCTCCCCGTCATGGGCACCCAGCTCCTCAGGAGCTCTCCCCAGGGTGGCACTGATGTCTAGCTCACTGCTGGAGAGGCATCCGGGAGAAGATAAGCAGCCAGCGCATGGCACGACCCACTGCCGCACATGAGAATATGGCCAAGCCGGACATTCCAGCTCAGCTTACCCTCCAGCGGAAAGTCACTGCATGAGCGAGCCCTGGGTCTGCCAGGAGAGCCTAGCTATCTGCCCAGCGCCAGCACCAGAAATGATGTTGTGCCAACCGTTTTGGCATTTGGGTGACCCAGCCAGAGGATCCAATAGCTGCATATGATAGCTGCATGTGATAGAGACACACACACCCCAAAACCAACAAAAGTCGGAATCCCCCCAATGTTGTCTAACACCAGCCGGATGATTCCATACACGACGCTGTGGTCCCAAATAGGATACATGGAAGACGCAATAAACCACGACTGCAGAGGTGCTGGAGGCACAGAGATGTGCCTGCTGGGTTCCAACAAGGAGCACAGAGGGGAAGGAAGTATCCTACGGAGGGGAGGCCCCTCCTTGGAAAGGTCATCATGTCCCTGTGAAGGCTACAGATGGAGAAATCTGTCCTCCTCTCTTTCAGCTTCTGGTTTTCCTCCTAAATGCCATTTTCCTCAATCATAAGACCAAAAATTTATTTTATGTTTTTAAATTTCTTTTTATTGGAATCCAATTTGTATGAATTCTTGCTTCAGCAAGGGTGTCATTCAGGAGAGAAGGAGAGATCATGAATTCCCAAATAGGCAAAATATAAAGGAGTTCATGACCACTTAAACATTCCAGTAAGGAATTTTAAGAGGGACTCTTCTGGTGGGGGAAAAAAAAGAGAACAAAAGCAACAAAGACTAGAAAGGCCCAGAGAACGTCACCAGAAACATCAACTCTTCCGGTAACACAAAGGCACAAAGTTCATATCTTTGAATAATCACTCTGAATGCTGATAGACTAAATGCTTCAATCAAAAGATATAGGGTATCAGAGTGGCTTAAAACACATGATCTGGGATGCGAGGGTGGCTCAAGGGGTTGAGCATCTGCCTTTGACTCAGGCTGTGATCCTGGAGTCTGGGATCGAGTCCCATATTGGGCTCCTGGTGAGGAGCATGGTTTTCTCTCTGCCTAATTTTCTGCCTCTCTCTCTCTCTCTCTCTGTCTCTCTCTTTCTCATAAATAAAATCGTTATTAGAAAAACAAGATCCATCAGTATGCTGCCTACAAGATGCTCACGTTAGACCTATAGATACCAGCAGATTGACAGGGGAGGGAAAATCATCTACCACGCTATGGATATCAAACAAAAGCTGGAGGACCCATACTTATATCATACAAATGAGATTTGAAACCAAACTGTGGGGGACACCTGGTGGCTCAATGGTTGACCATCTGCCTTCGGATCAGGGTGTGATCCTGGGATCCCAGGATCAGCCTCCCTTTGGGGAGCCTACCTCTCCCTCTGCCTATGTTTCTGCCTCTGCTTCTCTGTGTATCTCTCATGAATAAATAAATAAAATATTTATATTTCAAAAAAGAAAGAACAAATAGTGTAAGAAGTGATGAAGAAGGGCATTATTTCATAATTAAAAAGACTCTCTATCAAGAACAAACAACTAAATATATATTTTCTGCCAACATGGGAGTACCTAAATATAGAAACCAATTAAAAACAAACATACAGAAACTCACTGATAATAATACAATGACAGGGGATTTTAACAACCACTTATGGCAATGGACCGATCGTCTATACAGAAAATTAACAAGGGAAAAATAGCCTTGACACAGTGGACCACAGGGACTCAACAGATATACTCTGAACATTTCAACCTAAAGCAGAGTACACATTCCTTTCAAGTGCACATGGGACATTCCCCAGAACAGATCATTCATGGCCCACAAATCAGCCCTCAACAGGTACAACAGGTACAAGAAGGTTGATATCACACCCTGTACATTTTCGGACCACGACGCTATGAAACTCAAAGTCGACAGTAAGAAAAAATTTGGACAGACCAAAAATACGTGGAGATTATGAACATCCTACTAGAGAATGAATGGAGCAACCAGGAAATTAAAGAGGAAATTTAAAACAAATGAAAATGAAAACATGTTTCTCCAAACCTCTGGGATGTACCAAAGGTAGTCCTAAGAGGGAAGTACATAGCAATACAGGCCTACCTCAAGAAACAAGAAGTCTCCAATACACAGCCAAACCGTACACCTTCAGGACCGGGAAAAGGATAGCAAACAATGCCTAAAGGCTATAGAAGAGGGGCAAAAAAAGATGAGAGGAGAAATAAACAATACAGAAACAACAAAGCAGTAGAATGGAATAACAAAACAAAGGGTCGGTTCTTCAAAACAATTAAGAAAATGGATCAAGCCCTACTCACCCTTATCAATGAGAAAAGAGAAAATGCCTAAATAAATAAAACCACAAATGAGAGAAGAGAGATCACAATCAACACCAGAAAAATAAGACCATTTTAAGGGAATACTATGAAAGCTTACACACTAACATACTGGGAGACCTGGAGGAAATGGACAAATGCCTAGAAATGTGCAAATGAGTAAAACTGAAATAGGAAGAAATAGAAAATGTGAACAGACCCATAACTAGCAAAGGAATTGAATCAGCAATGCACCTGGGTGCCTCATTGGTTGAACATCTCCTTTGGCTCAGGTCATGATCCCGGGGTCCTGGGGAATCAAGTCCCACATCAGGCTCCCCACATGGAGCCTCAATTTCCCTCTGCCTATAGCTCTGCCTCTCTGTGTCTCTCATTAATACATAAATAATATCTTTAAAAAAGAAAAAGATAAAAAGATGAGCAAGGATCCAAATAAAATCACAAATGAGAAAAGAGAAATGACAACCAACACTAGAGAAATACAAACGATTATAAGAGAACATTATGAAAAATTATATGCCAGCAACATAGAACCTGGAAGAAATAGATCAATTCCTGGAAATATATAACATAGCAAAATGAAAAAGGAAGAAATAAGAAACTTGAACAGACAGATAACCAGCAAAGAAATTGAATCAGCAATCAAGGATCTCCCAACAGGAGACGCTTAGATCAATAGAACAGAATGGAAAGCCGAAACCAGATAAAACCTGTAACTCTATGATCCATTAATCGACAACAAGGCAGGAAGGAATATCCAAAGCACAAAGACAGTCTCTTCAATGAACCCCAACCCTGACCCCTGGATAAGAACAAATGATGTTTGGAAAACCAGACAGCCACATGAAAAGAATGAAACTGGACCACTTTCTTACACCATATATATAAAAAATAAATTCAGGATCCCTGGGTATTGCAACGGTTTGGCGCCTGCCTTTGGCCCAGGGCGCAATCCTGGAGACCTGGGATCGAATCACATATCGGGTTCCCGGTGCATGGAGCCTGCTTCTCCCTCTACCTGTGTCTCTGCCTCTATCTCTATCTCTCTGTAACTATCATAAATAAAGAAAAATTTAAAAAAAATATTTAAAAAAAGAAAAATAAATAAATTCAAAATGAATGAAAGACCTAAATGTGAGACCTGAAACCACAAAGAAGAAAAGATAGGCAGCAACATCTTTGACATTGGCAATTGGATCTTCTTTCTAGATATGCCTCTGAGGTGAGGGAAACAAAAGCAAAAATAATATTGGGATTTCATCAAATTGAAAAACTTCTGCAAAGTGAAGGAAACAACCAAAGTTAAAAGGCAACATACAGGAGGAGGGGCAAGATGGCGGAAGAGAAGGGTCCCCAAGTCACCTGTCCCCACCAAATTACCTAGATAACCTTCAAATCCTCCTGAAAATCTAGGAATTCGACCTGAGATTTAAACAGAGACCAGATAGAATGCTACAGTGAGAAAAGTTCGTGCTTCTATCAAGGTAGGAAGATGGGAAAAAGAACTAAAGAAACAGGGATCCCTGGGTGGCGCAGCGGTTTGACGCCTGCCTTTGGCCCAGGGCGCGATCCTGGAGACCCGGGATCGAATCTCACATCGGGCTCCCTGCATGGAGCCTGCTTATCCCTCTGCCTGTGTCTCTGCCTCTCTCTCTCTCTGTCTGTGAGACTATCATAAATAAATAAAAATTAAAAAAAAAAGAACTAAAGAAACAAAAGGCATCCAAGGGGGAGAGGGCCCACGAGGAGCCGGGCTAAGGCCAGGGCGAGTGTCCCCCGGTCAGGAGAGCTCTGTATCAGAGAGGAGGAGCTGCACCAATCTTCCAGGGTGGAATGGCACCCACAAGGATTCAGAGCAGTACCACAGGAGGGCAGAGATACCCTCGGGCTCCATGGGACACTCCCAGGAGGGTGCACCTAGCTCCTTAAGGGCTGCAGGGCACATGCATTGACCCAGGAGCAGCTCTGAGGGGCTCGGGTGGTGGCTCTGTGCGGAGGGGTTGCGGGTCCCTGGGAGCAGCTAGGTAGCGGGGCCTAGGCCAGAGGAAGTAGCTCCTGGAGCAGCTCAGAGGGGCTTGGGCGGCAGCTACATGGAGAGGTGGCTGCACGGCTGGGAATGAGAATCCAACAGCACAGGCTCCGGAGAACAGGGTACTGGGACACAGCCCAGGATTTGGCCTGCCCCAGACCAGGCAGAGGCCCGGAGGGCCCAGGACAGTAAGGGTGCTCCTGCCAAGAGCCCCGCAGATCAGCAGGCCCACCCCGGGCCCCCAGGCCCTGCAGATGGACTGCTCTGGAATTACTGTGGGGGTTGAATACCGGTTTTCAGACCTGGCCACTGTCACTGGGGTTGTTCCTCCTTGGGCTTCACGGGGTAAACAACCCCCACTGAGCACTACACCAGGCAGGGGGAGAGGACCTGCCCCAAGGGCTAACACCTGAAAATCAGCACAACAAGCCCCTCCCCCAGAAGACCAGCTAGACGGACAAGTTCCAAGGGATGGCAAGGGACTTAAAGTATACAGAATCAGAAGATTCTCCCCCTAATTTTTTTTAATTCTGATTGCTTCCCCCACCCTTTTTCTCCCCCTTTCTTCTTTTTCTTTCTCTTTTATTCTCTTTTTTCCTATTTTCTTCCTTTTTTCTTTTTTCTTTTTCTCTTTTCTTTCATTCTTTCTCTCTACTCTTTTTCTCCTTTTCCAAATTCAACTTGTTTTTGGCCACTCTTCACTGAGCAAAATGACTAGAAGGAAAACCTCACCACAAAAAGAAAGAATCAGAAACAATCCTCTCTCCCACAGAGTTACAAAATCTGGATTACAATTCAATGTCAGAAAGCCAATTCAGAAGCACTATTATACAGCTACTGGTGGCTCTAGAAAAAAGCATAAAGGACTCACGAGACTTCATGACTGCAGAATTTAGATCCAATCAGGCAGAAAGTAAAAATCAATTGAATGAGATGCAAACCAAACTAGAAGTCCTAAAGACGAGGGTTAATGAGGTGGAAGAACGAGTGAGTGATATAGAAGACAAGTTGATGACAAAGAGGGAAACTGAGGAAAAAAGAGACAGACAATTAAAAGACCAAGAAGACAGATTAAGGGAAATAAACGACAGCCTGAGGAAGAAAAACCTATGTGTAATTGGGGGTACCGAGGGCACCGAAAAGGGACAGAAGGCCAGAATATGTATTTGAACAAATCCGAGCTGAAAACTTTCCTAATCTGGGAACGGAAACAGGCATTCAGATCCAGGAAATAGAGAGATACCCCCATGAAATCAATAAAAAGTGTCCAACACCTCGACATTTAATAGTGAAGCTTGCAAATTCCAAAGATAAAGAGAAGATCCTTAAAGCAGCAAGAGACAAGAAATCCCAGACCTTTATGGGGAGGAGCATTAGGGTAACAGCAGACGTCTCCACAGCGACCTGGCAGCCCAGAAAGGGCTGGCAGGATATATGCAGGGTCCTCCATGAGAAGAACATGCAACCAAGAATACTTTATCCAGCAAGGCTCTCATTCAAAATGGAAGGAGAGATAAAGAGCTTCCAAGACAGGCAGGAACTGAAAGAATATGTGACCTCCAAACCAGCTCTGCAAGAAATTTTAAGGGGGACTCTTAAAATTCCCCTTTAAGAAGAAGTTCAGTGGAACAATCCACAAAAACAAGGACTGAACAGATATCATGATGACACTAAACTCATATCTGTCCATAGAAACTCTGAACATGAACGGGCTTAATGACCGTATCAAAGACGCGGGGTTTCAGACTGGATAAAAAAGCAGGACCCATCTATTTGCTGTCTACAAGAGACTCATTTTAGACAGAAGGACACCTACAGCCTGAAAATTAGTTGGAGAACCATTTACCATTCAAGTGGTCCTCAAAAGAAAGCAGGGGTAGCCATCCTTATATCAGATAAACTAAAATTTACCCCGAAGACTATAGTGAGAGATGAAGAGGGACACTAAATCGTACTTAAGGGATCTATCCAACAAGTGGACTTAACTATCCTCAATATATATGCCCCGAATATGGGAGCTGCCAAATATTTAAACCAATTAATAAACAAAGGAAAGAAATACTTAGATAATAATACATTTATACTTGGTGACTTCAATCTACCTCTTTCTACCCTTGATAGGTCTTCTAAGCACAACATCTCCAAAGAAACGAGAGCTTTAAATGATACACTGGACCAGATGGATTTCACAGAAATCTACAGAACTTTACATCCAAACTCAACTGAATGCACATTCTTCTCAAGTGCATATGGAACTTTCTCCAGAATAAACCACATACTGGGTCACAAATAGGGTGTGAACTGATACCGAAAGATTGGGATCGTCCCCTGCATATTCTCAGACCATAAGGCCTTGAAATTAGAACTCAATCACAACAAGAAGTTTGAAAGGACCTCAAACACGTGGACGTTAAGGACCATCCTGCTAAAAGATGAAATGGTCAACCAGGAAATTAAGGAAGAATTAAAAAGATTCATGGAAACTAATGAGAATGAACGTACAACTGTTCAAAATCTTTAGGATGCAGCAAAAGCAGTCCTAAGGGGGAAAAACATCACAATACAAGCATCTATTAAAAAACGGGAAACTACACAAATACAAAAGCTAACCTTACACATAAAGAGGCTAGAGAAAAAAAAGCAGATAGATCATACACCAAACAGAAGAATAGAGTTAATTAAAATTCGAGCAGAATTCAAGGAAATCGAGACCAGAAGAACTTTGGAACAGATCAACGGAACGAGGAGTTGGTTCTTTGAACGAATTAATAAGATAGATAAACCATTAGCCAACCTTATTAAAAGGAAGAGAGAAAATATTCAAATTAATAAAATCATGAATGAGAAAGGCGAGGTCACTACCAACAACAAGGAAATACAAACGATTTTAAAAACATATTATGAACAGCCATACACCAATAAATTAGGCAATGTAGAAGAAATGGACACATTCCTGGAAAGCCAGAAACTACCAAAACTGGAACAGGAAGAAATAGAAAACCTAAACAGGCCAATAACCAGGGAGGAAATTGAAGCAGTCATCCAAAACCTCCCAAGACACAAAAGTCCAGGGCCAGATGGCTTCCCAGGAGAATTCTATCAAACGTTTAAAGAAGAAACCACATCTATACTACTAAAGCTGTTTGGAAAGATAGAAACAGAGAGAGTACCTCCAAATTCGTTCGAGGAGGCCGGCATCACCTTAACTCCAAAACCAGACAAAGACTACACCAAAAAGGAGAATTACAGACCAATAGCCCTGATGAACATGGAAGCAAAAATTCTCAACAAGATACTAGCCAATAGGATCCAAAAGGACTTTAAGAAATTTATTCAGCATGACCAAGTAGTATTTATCCTCGGAACACAAGGCTGGTTCAACACTCGTCAAACAATCAATGTGATTCAACATATCAGCAAGAGACAAACCAAGAACCATATGATCCTCTCATTAGATGGAGAGAAAGCATTTGACAAAATAGGGCATCCATTCCTGATCAAGACTCTTCAGAGCATAGGGAGAGACAGAATATTTCTCGTAATCTTAAAAGCAATCTAGGAAAAGCCCACAGCAAATATCATTCTCAGTGGGGCAGCACTGGGAGCCTTTCCCCTAATAGCAGGAACAAGACAGGGATGTCCACTCTCACCACTGCTATTCAACATAGTCTGGAAGTCCTAGCCTTAGCAGTCAAACAGCAAAAAGACATAAAGGCATTCAAATTGGCAAATAAGTAGTCAAACACTCCCTCTTCTCTGATGACATGATACTCTACCTAGAAAACTCAAAAGCCTCCACCCCAAGATTGCTAGAACTCATACAACAATTTGGTAGCGTTGCAAGATAAAAACTCAATGCCCAGAAATCAATGGCATTTCTATACACTGACAATGAGACTGAGGAAAGAGAAATTAAGGAGTCAATTTTATTTACAATTGCACCCAGATCATAAGATACCTAGGAATAAACCTAACCAAAGAGGTGAAGCATCTATACCCTAAACATTATAGAACACTTCTGAAAGATATTAAGGAAGACACAAAGAGATGGAAAAATATTCCATGCACACGGATTGGTAGAATTAATATTATGAAAATGTCAATTTTACGAAGGACAATGTACACGTTTAATGCAATCCCTATCAAAATACCATGGAGTTTCTTCAGAGAGTTAGAACAAATTATTTTTGTAGATTTGTGTGATATCAGGAAAGATCCCGAAAAGCCAGGGGAATTTTAAAAAAGACAACCATATCTGGGGGCATCACAATGCCAGATTTCAGGTTGTACTACAAAGCTGTGGTCATCAAGACAGTGTGCTACTGGCAAAAAAACAGACACATCGATCAATGGAACAGAATAGAGACCCAGAACTTTATGGTCAACTAATATTTGATAAAGGGGGAAAGACTATCCACTGGAAGAAAGACAGTCTCTTCAAGAGATGGTGGTAGGAAAATTGGACATCCACATGCAGAAGAATAAAACTACACCAGTCTCTTTCACCATACACAAAGGTAAACTCAAAATGGATGAAAAATCTAAATGTGAGACAGGAGTCCATCAAAATCCTAGAGGAGAACACAGGCAACACCCTTTTTGAACTCGGCCACAGTAAATTCTTGCAAGATTCATCCACGAAGGCAAAAGAAACAAAAGCAAAACTGAACTATTGTGGCTTCATCAAGATAAGAAGCTTTTGCACAGCAAAGAATACAGTCAACAAAACTAAAAGACAACCTACAGAATGGGAGAAGATATTTGCAAAAGACGAATCAGATAAAGGGCTAGTTTCCAAGATCTATAAAGAACTTCTTAAACTCAACACCAAAGAAACAAACAATCCAATCATGAAATGGGCAAAACACATGAACAGAAATCTCACAGACGAAGACATAGATATGGCCAACATGCACATGATAAAATGCTCTGCATCACGTGCCTCAGGGATATAGAAATCAAAATTACAATGAGATACCACCTCACACCAGTGAGGATGGGGAAAATTAACAAGGCAGGAAACCACAAATGTTGGAGAGGATGTGGAGAAAATGGAACCCTCTTACACTGTTGGTGGGAATGTGAACTGGTGCAGCCACTATGGAAAACTGTGTGGAGGTTCCTCAAAGAGTTAAAAATAGACCTGCCCTACAACCCAGCAATTGCACTGTTGGGGATTTACCCCAAATATTCAGATGCAATGAAACGCCGGGACACCTGCACCCCGATGTTTTTAGCAGGAAAGTCCACAGTAGGGAAACTGTGGATGGAGCCATGGTGTCCATTCAAAGATGAATGGATAAAGAAGATGTGATTTATGTATACAATGGAATATTATTCAGCCACTAGAAACGACAAATACCCATCATTTGCTTCAACGTGGATGGAACTGGAGGGTATTATGCTGAGTGAAGTAAGTCAATCAGAGAAGGACAAATGTATGTTCTCATTCAATTGGTTAATATAAATAAGTGAAAGGGAATATAAGGGAATAGAGAATAAATGTGTGGGAAATATCAGAAAGGGAGACAGAATATAAAGACTCCTAACTCTGAAAAGGAACTAGGGAGCTGGAAGGGGAGGAGAGTAGGGGGTGCGAGTGAATGGGTGACAGGCACTGAGGGGGACACTGGCCGGGATGAGCACTGGGTGTTATTCTGTTTGTTGGTAAATTGAACACCAATAAAAATGAATTTATTTAAAAAAAGTTCAAATAACTAAATACTGATGCTGCCAACATGGGAGTACCTAAATATAGAAACCATTTAACAACAAATGTACAGGAACTCACTGATAATAATACAATGACAGGAGATTTTAACACCCACCCACTTATGACAATGGACCGATCTTCTATGCAGAAAATCAACAGGGGAACAATAGCTTTGACACACTGGACCACAGGGACTCAACAGATATAGTCTGAACATTTCAACCTAAAGCAGAATACACATTCAAGTGCACATGGGACATTCTCCAGAACAGATCATATCATGGGCCACAAATCAGTCCTCAACAGGTACAACAGGTAGAAGAAGGTTGATATCACACCCTGTACATTTTCGGACCATGACGCTATGAAACTCGAAGTCGACAATAAGAAAAAAATTTGGACAGACCAAAAATACGTGGAGATTACGAACATCCTACTAGAGAATGAATGGAGCAATCAGGAAATTAAAGAGGAAATTTAAAACAAATGAAAATGAAAACATGTTTCTCCAAACTTCTGGGATGTAGAAAGGCAATCCTAAGAGGGAAGTACATAGCAATACAGGCCTACGTCAGGAAACAAGAAGTCTCCAATACACAACCAAACCCTACACCTAAAGGAGCTGGAAAAGGAATAGCAAACAAAGCCTAAAGCCTCAGAAGAAGGGAAAAATAAAGATGAGAGCAGAAATAAAGAATACAGAAAAAACAAAACAGTAGAATGGATAACGAAACTAAGAGCTGGTTCTTCATAATAATTAATAAAATGGATCAAGCCCTAGCCAGGCTTATCAACGAGAAAAGAGAAAACCTAAATAAATAAAATCACAAATGAGAGAAGAGAGATCACAATCAACACCAGAAAAATTAGACAATTATAAGGGAATACTATGCAAGATTATATGCTAACAAACTGGGAGACCTGGAAGAAATGGACAAATCCCTAGAAATGTGCAAACGAGCAGAACTGAAATAGGAAGAAATAGAAAATATGAACAGACCCATAATGAGCAAAGAAATTGAATCAGCAAGGCACCTGGGTTCATCAGGGGTGGAGCATCTGCTTTGGCTCAGGTCATGATCCTGGGGTCATGGGGGATAACGTCCCACATCAGGCTCCCCGCATGGAGCCTCATTTTCCCTCTGCCTATACCTCTGCCTCTGTGTGTCTCATGAATAGATAAATAAAGGTGCAGCCACTGTGCAAAACAGTCTGGAGGGTCCTCGAGAAGTTAAAAATAGGGGATCCCTGGGTGGTGCAGTGGTTTGGCGCCTGCCTTTGGCCCAGGGCATGATCCTGGAGACCCGGGATCGAATCCCATGTCGGGATCCCGGTGCATGTAGCCTACTTCTCCCTCTGCCTGTGTCTCTGCCTCTCTCTCTGTGACTATCATAAAAAAAATTAAAAGTTAAAAATAGAGCTACTCTCCGATTCCAAAATTGCACAGTTAGGTATTTACCCTGAGGATACAAAAGTAATTTAGTAGATTCGAAGGGGAACACGCAGCCCAGTGTTGGTAGCAACATTATCAACAACAACGAAACTGTGTATACAGCCCAGATGTCCATAGACAGATGAATGGGCAGAGACAATGTGGTAAGTATACACACTGCAACATCATTTGGTCATCACAAGGGATGAAATGAAGCCATTTACAATGATGTGGGAGAATTGGAATGGACTTATGCTAAATGAACTCAGTCAGTCAGAGAAAGATACCAAATACCATACAATTGCATTCACATGTGAATTTTAAGAAACCAAACAAACTGGCAAAGGGATGAAGGCGAGGATGAGAGATGCAAACCAAGAAACACACTCTTAACCACAGAGAATAAACTAATAAATACCAGAGGAAAGTGGGGGGGGATGGGGAATCAGGGGATGGGGACAATGGAGGTCAACTCTGACCAGTACCAGGTATTGTATTCAAGGGTTGAATCACTATGCGGTAAATCTGAAACTATATCATACTGAGTTACAAAGAGGAATTCAAGTAAAACTTTAAAATAATAATTGGTAGTATACAGGAAGCATGTGCGCAGAGGAGATAAAATCAGAAATGCAACTGACAATCCAAACAGAGAATCTTTAGAGCCACAAATCCCCTCCTTAGCTCAGCTCAGGAGAAGCCTGCCATACCTATTCTGACCCCAGCAGAAGCCTGGATACTGATTCTCTGGGGAGGCCACTGACTTGGTGGAGTCAGGCTATCTTTGAACCCAAAACCTAAATAGAGTGCATAAAACTAAACTGCCCAAGATGCTAGGAGTCCCAGTGCAGGCACATGACAAGAAACAAACTCTAACCATACAAAGACATAACTAACCCTACACTTAAGCCTAATGTTAACCTAACCCTAAAACAAGAACTATCACTAATCAAAAACCAAACACAAACCCCAAGACCCAAACACATTCACTGAACCTTCCTGCCAACCCTCACCCTAACTCTTAAACCTATTCTAAACCCTTAACCCTGACCCTTACCTTAAATCTAACCCTAACGCTAACCTCTAACAATAACCTTAACTTAATGTACTCCAATCCTATTCCTAACCCTAACCTCTACCCTAACCCTAACCCTCTAATACTAATCCTATCTCATATCCCAAACTGTACCCTAACCCGTACCCTAAAACTAATCCCTAACCCACTGCCTAACTCTCTCTTACCCTTTTCCAAAACTGTACCCTGACCCTGACCTGACCTTAACCCTAAACCCTAACCAAACACTAAACTAACCCTCGCCCTAACCCTAAACCTAGCCCTAACTTTAACTCTAACCCCTTACCCTAACACTAACCCACATCCTAACCCCTAACCCTAACTGCAAACCTAGCCCAACCCTAACTCTAACCATAATCCAAACCCCAACTCCTAACCTCCTGTCATAAATCCTAAAGTATAACCCTAACCCTAACTCTAACTCTTGTCCCTAACCCAAACCCCCATCCTAACTCCTAACCACTGACCCTTACACTTATCCCTCACACTAACCTCTAATCCATAACCATAAGCATAATCACTAACCCCTAACATCTAACCTAAGCCTAACCACCAACTGCCTCCCCTCCCCTGACCCTACCATTCATTCTACCCATTCACTTACTCTATGTTTCTGAGGAGTCCCTTCTGACATGGACGTGGCCCGCAAAGGTGCCTCCAGAGTCCTCCAGGGATTCCTGAGGAATGTGGGCTCCTGTGAGTGCGGACGTGGCCCCACGTGTTCCAGAGTCATAGTCAGCGGGTCCTGAGGACACCGGGTCTCCTGTCACCGTGGAGTATGCCTCACATCCTCTGGAAGCCTCACAGCAGGTTCTCAGGAGGCTGGTGGCTCCTGTCAGCCTGGACAAGGCCCCACATCCCCTGAAAACTCACCGCAGGTCTTGAGGAGGCTGTGGGTTCCTGTCAGCCTAGACGCAGCCCCATGTGTCCCGAAGCCAAAGTGCAGGTCCTGAGGAGGACGGGGGTCCTCTCAGTCTTGACATGGCCCCACATTTTCCTCAGCCTCACCATAAGACCTGAGGAGGCTGGGGGCTCCTGTCAGCATGGACGTGGTCGCAAATCATCCCAATCATTCACAGTGCATCCTGAGGAGGCCAGAGAATCCTGTCAGTGTGGATTCGGCATCCACATCTTTCTTAGGCCTCATCACAGGCTCTGAAAAGGCTGGGGTCTTCTGTCCGCATGGACGCATCCCCATATTTCCGAATGTCTACACTGGGGGTCATGAGGAAGTCAGCGTCCTGTTGTGTCCATGTGGCCCCAAGTCCTCCTGAAGCATCACCGAGGGTTCTGAGGAGGCCGGGGCTCCTGTAACCATGAATGCGGCCCCGAGCTTCCAGAAGCCTCAACTTATGTCCTGAGGGGCCCAGGAGGTCCTGCCAGAGTGGACGCAGCACCACATCTTCCTGAAGCCTCCTCTCAGGTCCTGAGATGGCTCAGGGGCTCCTGTCAGTGTGGATGGGGGCCCATATCTTCCTGAAACCTCCCTGAAGGTCCTGAGGCTGCTCATGGGCTCCTGTCAGCGTGGATGCGGGCGCACAATTTCCTGAAGCCTTGACGCAGGTCCTGAGGTGGCTCTGGGCTCCGGTCAGCGTGGATGAGGGCCCACATCTTCCTGAAGCCTCCCCGCAGGTCCTGAGGTGGCCCAGGGGCTCATGTCAGGGTGGATGCGGGCCCACATTTTCCAAAAGCCTCACTGCGCGTCCTGAGGAGACCGAGGCTCCGGTCAGCATGAACGCGGCCCAATTTCGCCCTGAAGACTCCCCACGGGTCCTGAGGAGGCTGTAGCTCATCAGCATAGACACATCCCCATGTCATCCTCAGGCCTCCCCAGCACAGGCTGGCTCCTGTTAGTGCAGGCAGAGGAGGCCTACTACGCATGCGTGCCCCTTGGGAAGGTCCTGGTCTTGGGCGCTCCCTGTGGGATGCTCAGGCGCTGCAGGAGGCTGTGCAGGAGGCAGCGGGTGCTCCATGGGCCCCACCTGCCTCCTTTCAGGCTCCAGCTGGGGCTGTTAGCTTCAGAAACATCTCACTGAATAGGAGCCCAACACCCGGGTTCCCCAGAAATACTTAAGGACAAGGTATTGGAGTCCAGAGGACGCGAAATGAAATGTGGACCAGACTTTTACCACTTCCTGCAAATCTCACTCACCCCTCTTCTACTGTGGGCGGGACCGCAGGTTGGTGCAGCCGCCCTGGAAACAGTGTGCAGGCCTCTCAGGAATTTACAAATAGAGCTGACCTGCGACCAGCAGGTGAACGGCCTGGAGCTCATTCCGAGAATACAGATGCAGTGAGACTCGGGACACCTGCACCCCAATGTCCACAGCAGCTGGGTCCACAGTAGCCACACTGTGGGAGGACCTCAGTGCCCTGAGGCAGATGATGGATAAAGAGGATGGGAGATAGATGATGGTCATAGAGAGAGAAATGGTACTCAGCTATCAAAGAGAAGGAAATCTTTCCATTTGCAATGATGTGGATAGAACTAAAGGGATCATGTTAAGTGAAGTAAGTCAGTCAGGAAAGAGAATGACCGTGTGGTGTCATTCATAGATGGAATTATAGAAGCAAAGCAGATGAACTACTGTGAAGGGAAAGAAAAAAAATAAGATGAAAACAGATGCAGGTAATACAGTCTCTTGATAGGAACGGAACTGAGTGTCTCTGGAAGGGGGGGGATAACAGGGGACCGACATGAAGGAGGGCACGTGATGTCACGGGCACTGCTGTTATCTCCAACTGGTGAATCCCTGAATTCTTCCTCTGAAAGTATAATACACTATACGTCTATTAATTGGGTTTAAATTAAATTAAGTTAAAAAAATCAGTTGTATCAGAGCGCATTTCCTTCTGGAATCTCTGTTTTGCTCATTCAGCTTATGCCGGGACCACCCTCCGTGGGTCTGGTTTGTCTAAGTAGGCTCCACGCCTCGTCTATGGCCCAGCCCAGGGCTAGAACTCAAGACCCCTGAGATCAGGACCAGAGGTGAGGTCAGGAGTCAGATGCTTAACCAATGGAGCAGGCGGGGGCCCAAGAACCACGCTGCTTTACCCTGTGTCTCTGTGATATCATTTGAAATAGAAAGTGCTGGGTCCGACTATGTTATGCTTCTCCAATACTGATTTGCTGTTTGGGGCATTTGTTGGGGGGGGATTGAGGTTATGGGTGGTTTTTTCCTATTTCTAAGATCTGCCACCATGATTTTGATAGGAATGACATTGAAACTGAGGGTAGCTTCAGGAACTGCGGACATTTTCACAAGATGAGGGTCCCACCCCACAAGACCAGGACGGCCTCCCAGAGCCTGGTTTGGCTCAGAGCACAAGTCTTCTGCTCCTTTGGTTCAGTCTCATTATTTATTCTCTTTGATGCTCCTGAGAAGGCCTTCATGTCCTTCCTTCCTTCCTTTCCTTCCTGAGTGCTCATTGTCGGGACACAGCAAGGCTACTCTGCTCTGTAGGGTCAGTTTGTGTCCCGTGACTTTACTTAACTCACTCCTTAGTTCTAACAGGTTTTGGTGGAGGCTCTCGGGTTTCCTGTTTCTAGTACCGCGTCTTCAGCATATAGGGACAGTGTGACGTCCCCGTTACAGGTGTGGAACCTTTGCTGTTTACAGCTTAATGTCCTAGAAAGCCCCACAATTGAATCAAAACTGAGCCCAAGCCAAGGGCAGGAAGCCCCTATTAGAATGAGAACAGAGCTCAATGCCCTTGAAAGCCCCATATCAAAATGTAAACAGAACTTGAGGAATTGCTCCAGCCCTTCTGGAGGTTCCCGAGTCCAGCCCTTAAAACTAAGATAAAACCCCCCTCGGGGACCAAGTCTCTGCTCCGCTGTGTTGGGTATACTTCGACACAAGATCAAGCTTGTAAATAATCTCATATGTGTTTGCATCGGAATCGGCTTCCTGGTGGTTTCTCAGATTCGCAATCTTGGTCACAACAGTCTGAGATAAAAAAACAAAACCAAAAGGAGCTCAGATGCGGGCAGAGTGAAAGCAGGGTTCCGAGAGAAGCAGCGGAGACCCGGGGGCTTGGGTGCCCTTCTGTGGAAGGCCTGCAGACTGGGGGGTGGAATGCTCAGCCCCAGAGCCAGGGGACACAGCGTCTCCACCCACATCCCGCCGATCAGCGCCAAGTCTCAGGGAGCAGCACAGCACTGCCCGCTGAAGGCCAGAAGGGCTGACACCCAACCCACCTCTGACACAGCAGTCAGATGTGCACCTGACATCACTGCCATGTCCAATCCTCAGACCCCGCACAGACCACTTCCTGCCACCAAGGTGTCAACCACAGAGGCTGCAGAGATTCAGCTCTGCCTGGAAAGTAGGGTCTAGCTTCCTTTGTACTTTGTGCTTTATTTTCATTTAGTTTCTTTGATTCTATTTTATAAATTGCCTTATTTTAATTTTTATGTATGTACCTTATATATTTCTTATTTTTAGTTTCATGGTACTTTAATTTTGTTTCTTATTTTGGGATTTAGAATCTTTTAACAACCAGGCCAAAACAATCTGGTGATTCTTTTGGGGGGAGGGCAGTTGTTATTGTTTTTCTTGGTTTTTCTTTTTCTTCCTTCTTCCTACTTTCTATTTCTGGAAAAAATAATGAGATGGAGAAATTCACCTCCATAAAAAAACATGAGGTAGTACTCACAGCCAGGAAGTCCATCAATACAAATATATGATGTCTAACTACAGTTTAAAACAATGATTATAAAGATAGCATCTGGGCTGGAAAAAGAGCACAACAGAAAACTAGAGAATCCCTTACTGTAGAAATAAAAGAACTAAAATCTAGTCAGGCCAACATTAAAAATGCTATAACTGAGATGCAGTCCCAAGTGGAAGCCTTAAAAACAAGAAAGGTTATGTGCAGACATTCCATACTCAAGTTCACGAGCATAGCTTCCCACTCTTATGTGGAATACACATAGTAACTTCGTTCTACAAAATATATTATGAAAAACTTAATAATGATAATATAATAATAATAATAATAATAATAATAATATTAATAACAAAAAAGAATGACTTTACTATGGAGAAACCTAACACTACCTCAGCAAGATGATCAGATCTATACCAAGAATGATAAATCATGTTGATAATATCTATCCTTTATATGATATAATAAAAATGGCAGTATATCTCTGTATAGAATCCACAAAAACAGTTCAATCATGAGATAAACAACAGACATGTCTCAACTGAGGGAAATTTTACAAAATACTCTACTTCTCAAAGTTTTCCAGTTCACCAACAGCAAGGAAAGGCTGAAAGACTGTCATAATCCAGAGGAGCTTAAGAAAACATGAGGACAAATGGAGTGTGATATAAGGGATGGTGACTTACCAAAACTAAGGAAATCTGAATAATGTATGGTCTTTGGTTATTGTGAATATTTTAATATTGATTCATTAGCTAATATTTGTACCGTACTGATATAAGATATCAATAATTGGAGAAATTGAGTGCAAGTGCATGAGAATTCTCTGTACTATCTTCTCAATTTCCCTATGAAGCTTTGTTTTCTTTCTAAGAAATAAGATTTAATTTGAAAATTGACTTAAATGAATCAGGCTCCAGTGTGAAGACATTTTAAGAATAGTTGAATTAACTGTTGCCTTATTCTTAAAGAGTTCCTTCGATGGGAACATAGTAAGAATTTTATATCAGAAGGAAAGAAAAACACTTATGAACACGTATAATGCCTCTTCAACCTGAAAAGCAGGAAAGGATAATAAATAGCAAAAATCAGATAAAAATACTTCTAGTATAATAGACACCATATTGCAAGCGCATTTAAAATTAGCAATGTATAACATTTATTTCCTTGACATTTGTCTTCCAAAGAGTTCACAGTGTTTCAGTGTCAGTTGAAACAGGGGAAGAATCTCAGGGAAGAATCCTTCACTTAATAATAGGACCATTGGTACTAATGTCTCTCAATTATTTCCAAATCCATAAAGATTCATTTACTGATGAATGACTGAGCTGTGAAGAAATAGATGAGAAAGCCTCATCCCTCTGAATTACTTGTGTCAGAATATTTTAAACATAGTACTATGGATAATAAATTATCCTTATTAACAGGAAATACGTCTCAGATTAGAATCTGAGAAATCAGATGGGCAGAGAAAAAATGCTTTAAATCGGTCCTCAAGTTTTAAAGACAAAGGAGAACTTTTCTATGTACAAAGTCAGTTGTCAAGATATCCTTAGGGAATAAGATTCTGCAGCATCTAATCCTGCTGCACAACTGGGACGCCCGCGCTCCAGGTCTTCCTGATCCCCAATCCCTGGGCCTGTCGCGGAACACAGGCTGCCAGGCTGAGGTCATTTGCAATGTCTCTCTTAGGAGCTCCAGGGAGGGGGGCATGAGCTAGATAGGACAGGACGGGATGCGTGGAGGCCGAGAACATTATGGCCATTCTACTTTAAGTTCAGTATTAGCACACGTCCAGCCATCCCAGGCCCCTGTGTAGAAGAGCTGAAATTTGCATTACTTCAGTTACTGGAATAAAACAAAAGTTGACAGCTTAATGTCTTAGAAAGCCCCACAATAGAATAAAAACCGAGCCTAAGCCAAGGGCTGGAAGCCCCAATTAGAATGAGAGCTCAATGCCCTTGAAGGACCCATATCAAAATGTAAACAGAACTTTAGGAATTGCTCCAGCCCTTCTGGAGGTCCCTGAGACCAGCCCTTAAAACTAAGCTAAAACCCTCCTCGGGGTCCAAGTCCCTGGTCCACTGTGTGGGGTATACCTGGACCCTTGCTTGAGTTTGTAAAACAACCCACGTGTGTTTGCATAAGTGTCGGCTCCTTAGTGGTTTCTCGGATTCGCAATCTTGGACACAACACCCGAATGACCCCTCCCCACCTGGACTGACCTCCTGCCCCTCCCACCCAGGCTGACCCTCAGTTACCTCCCCACCCACCACAGCTGGGCACAGGCCCTCACACAGTTCCATGGGTACGGTGGGCACTCCCGCCGTCGCCGGCCTCCCAGGCAATGGAAGGAGGTTTTGGCAGGACACACTCCCTTGGTGGCCCCAGGGCTCCCTGCCCAGGACAGCACCTGGTGACAGGTCGGGGTCTGTGTCCCTGATGCCAGCTCCTCCTCCCAGGTTTTCCCGCAGGAAATGAAAGAGGAGGACCTGGTCTCCTCCAGGGACATCACGCAGGTGGACCTGGACGTCAACAGGATGTGCAGCAGTCACATCATATTTTGGGACTACTATGGGGTAGGGTGAGGTTGAGGGGCTAGGGGGGATCAGGACGCAGTGGAGGACCGGGGAATTCTGGGTAGGGAAAACGGGGATTCTGAGTCGGGGGGCAGAACAGCAGCCAACAACACACCACTCCATGGTAGGGTGTTGGGGATGACCTCTGTGCCCCCACCCCCGGGGCCTCGGACATGAGGAGGCCACTAGGAAGGGGTCTCCAGGGCTTGCCATGGGAACTGAACCCCAAAGGGGAGAGGGACGGTCCTCTGAGTAGCAGGGGATGAGGTGGGGGATGTGGGGGGCAGGAACTAGACCTGGGGACCAGGTGGCATGGCCACGGCTGGACCAGGACACACATTGATTCCATGAGGGTCGGACGGGTCAGAGTGACACCCACTCTCGGTGATTTATATATTTCTAAGTTTTATGCATTTAATTTGAGACAATTTGCAATTTGAAAACACACATAGTATGATGAACCCCAGATAATGCCCCCGGTCCAGCCAGGGTCCTGCACTGACCACACCCCGCCCCAGGGACAGGTGTCTCAGCAAACCCCAGACTGGAGTTGCCTTTAAGTGTAGACATCTCCTTGTGCATCTTAGAGGAAGGGGATGCCCTGTGTCCGCAGGCCCACCATGATATCCCCCTCATTCCCCACTCCCACTCCATCTGCCTACATCATCATTCCCCATGGCATCCCACCTACACCATCCCACTCAAACCCTCACAGCCCCACACAATCCCCACCCACACTAAACCCCAACACCATGCCCCCATTCCATCCACCCCCACACCATGAGACCCCATCAAGGACCCGGTGCAGGTGCCCCCTGTGGGACATGCTCAGCATCCCCGGGGATCTCTCGATACCCTGCTCCCATCAGAAGCTGGGGGTCGCATAGAGTACCTAGGGGTTGCAGGGAGGAGCGAAGACAAGGAGCCCCCAACAGGGTGTGTGCAGATGAGTGGTGCAGAGGATGCACTGTCCCTCCTGGAGGGTGGCACACCCTTCACAGGACACCAGCCCATAACCCAGGGGGATCTGGGCTGGCCTGGCCACAGGCTCTGTGAACGTGGGGGTGATTTAAGACCCCGACCCAGGCCCAACAAAAAGACTAATGGGATCCAGCCCCCCATG
Source organism: Canis aureus (assembly GCF_053574225.1). Taxonomy (NCBI): domain Eukaryota; kingdom Metazoa; phylum Chordata; class Mammalia; order Carnivora; family Canidae; genus Canis; species Canis aureus. The sequence goes on from NC_135646.1 coordinate 36,397,783, forward strand.
GCCCTGTCCAGCCCTGGATTCTGGCCCTACACTGAGCGAGCCTTCTCACAGCTGGATGTGGCCTCCTGGGCCCTGGGGGTGCCCCACAGATCCAGATCGCTGACCTAGGGCAGCCCTGGGGATCCCGGGACACCCAAGGTTGGGGAGAGCAGAGGTAGGCCGGTGGACCCTACCCGCATGCACACCAGGAGGCAGGCTCCTCCAAGTGCTGGGGACACAGGGACCCCACGACCGGGGTCCACCTGCCCTGCGGGGACCCAGTGCAGGAACCCATGAGCTGCAGGTCAAGGTCAGCTCTGCTGCCCTCACAACCATCTCTCACGCTGAAACCTGAGGACACACGCCCCCACCCGGAGTCCACACATGCTCCAGGTGGGGGACTCCAGCACTTGCCCCGCACCCATGTGATTCTTGCCCTCCCCTAAAGGACAGAATGGTCTCCCTTCCCAGGGGAAGGCATGCACCCTCGACTCTGAGCCCGTTTGCTGTAGAATGTCAATAAAGTATTGTGGTGTGAAAATGCACAGCCAGCCCGTTTCTGTGTCTCCCAGAACTCAGTGTACCGGGCGTGGAGAGACCCACAGAGAGGAGGAAGGGGCACCACCCAGGCCCCAACAGCCCCTGCATGGGCACTGCAAGGCACATCTGACGTCCCCACGTGCCTTCCAGGGGCGGCCAGATGCCAGGGTCAGGACCCCACACACTATACTGGGACTCAGCCTGTGCCCCATGGGCCAGGAGGGCCTGGGACAGAGTGACAGCCAGGGAGCCTCAGGTCACCAGGGTCTGTGAAAAGCTACCTGGGATGTCTGTGCTCCCTCTGTACAGGGGGCCAATGCTGGCCCGGTTCCGGGACATGTACTCCCCTCCCTGCATCCCCTTGCCAGTGTGCCTGGGGCACTGAAGGCCTGTGGGGCGCTCAGAGTGGCCGTGGAAGGGACGTCAGGACAGCAGGCCCTTGTGTTGTGCCCAAGACTGCGAATCTGAGTAACCACCGATGAGCTGACCCCAATGCAAACTCCTGAGGGTTTCTCTACAAGCCGTAGCTTGGGTCCAAGTGCACCCGACACAGCGGGGCAGGGACTTGGACCCCGAGACTAAGAGGCATAGCTTTATAGGGGCAGTGGACCATGGGATATGCAGAAATTTGCACAGTCATGTTGGTCCACATGCAAGTGGCTGATTGAATTACACCTTACCCTATAGTATCCACTTGAGCTGGCCTATTACTTTGGTCAGAATTGGCTCACAGGGATCCCTGGGTGGCGCAGCGGTTTAGCGCCTGCCTTTGGCCCAGGGCACGATCCTGGAGACCGGGATCGAATCCCATGTCGGGCTTCCGGTGCATGGAGCCTGCTTCTCCCTCTGCCTGTGTCTCTGCCTCTCCCTCTCTCTCTGTGTGACTATCATAAATAAATAAAAAAAAATTTAAAAAAATTTATTAAAAAAAAATTGGCTCACAGTTCTGGGGGGCACAAAGCAGGGTTACATTGTTATGAGCCAATTTCCAATTAGGGTGTGCCCAGCTGTTTGACTCGGGTGGGGCAGCACCTTAAGCCATAAGCAGGTCATGTGGGGGTCAGAGGGGAGGTGGCGGGTGTCACACAAAATGGAATCAGTCCTGCGCTGCTTGTCCAGGGGTAGGGGATTTTTATTAAATTTCCTGTGTCCCAACTTGCAGCTCATCCACCTGGGCAATGCTCACCAGGTGGACTCAGCGTGCACACCTTGTGGTGCTGGATGTCTCACACGAGCGTGTGGATGGCACCCTCCTTGCCCTAGTGAGTAAGGGCTCGGTGAGCATGGGGCTCGGCCTGAAAGCCAGGCAGCACAGGGGACCAAAGAAACCCAGCCCCGTCCACACCCCACCTCCACACACAGGCAGCCTCAGGGCTCCCCGCCATGGGTACCCGACTCCTCAGGAGCTCCCCCCATGGTTGCCCTGAGGTCTGACTCCCTGCTGGAGAGGCATCGGCGAGAAGAGAAGCAGCCGGTGCTCGGCGAGACACACTATCGGACATGGGGTTGGCTGAGCCAGTCCTTCCACCTCAGCTGAAACTCCAGCTGAAATTCACTACAGGAGCAAGCCCTGGGTCAGCCAGGAGAGCCCAGCTAGCCACCCAGCGCCAGCACCAGAAATGATGTTGTACCAACCATTTCGGTGTTTGGGTTACCCAGCCAGAGGATCCGATAGCTACACGTCATAGATTCATGTGATAGACAAACACACACCCCACAACGAACAAAAGTCAGAATCACCCCAATGCTGTCAAACAGCAGCTGAATGGTTACATACACGACGCCATGGTCCCCAATAGGATACATGGAAGACGCTATAAACCACGACTGCAGAGGTGCTGGAGGCACGGAGATGTGCCTGCTGGGTTCCAAAAAGGAGCGCAGAGGGGCTGGAAATATCCTACGGAGGGGGGGGCCCTTAGGAAAGGACACCAGGTCCCTGTGAATGCTAAGCATGGTGAAATCTGTCCTCCTCCCTTTCAGCTTCTGCTTTTCCTCCTAATGCCATTTTCCTCAGTCATATGAGCAAAAATTTATTTTATGTTTTTAACTTTCTTTTTAGTGGAGTCCAATTTGTATGAATTCTTTCTTCAGGAAGTGTGTCATTCAGGAGAGAAGGAGAGAGAAAGATTTTCCCTGACAGGCAAAGTATAAAGGAGTTCATGACCGCTAAACCAGTCCAGTAAGGAATTTTAAGAGGGACTCTTCTAGTGGGGGAAAAAAAGATACCAAAAGCAACAAAGACTAGAAAGGACCAGAGAACGTCACCAGAAACACCAACTCTACCACTAACAACAAGGCACAAGTTCATATCTTTGAATAAGCACTCTGAATGCTGACACTAAATGCTCCAATCAAAAGATATAGGGTGTCAGAGTGGTTTAAAAAACAGGATCTGGGATGCCTGGGTGGCTCAGGGGTTGAGGGTGTGATCCTGGAGTCTGGGATCGAGTCCCATATTGTGCTCCTGGTGGGGAGCATGCTTCTCTCTCTGCCTAATTTTCTGCCTCTCTCTCTCTCTCTCTCTCATGCTCTCAAAAATAAAATTGTTATTAAAAAAACAAGATCCATCAGTATGCTGCCTACTAGAGGCTCACCTTAGACCTATAGACACCAGCAGTTTGAAAGTCAGGAAATGGAAAATCATCTATCACGCTAATGGTTATGAAAAGAAAGCTGGAGGACTAATACTTATATTAGACAAACGAGATTTGAAACCAAACCCTGAGGGACACCTGGTGGCTCAGTGGTTGAGCATCTGCCTTTGGCTCAGGGGTTGATCCTGGGATCCCAGGATTGAGTCCCACATTGCCATCCTTTGGGGAGCCTGTCTCTCCCTCTGCCTATGTTTCTGCCTCTGCTCCTCTGTGTATCTCTCATGAATAAATAAATAAAATATTTAAATCTCAAAAAGAAAGAACAAATACTGTAAGGAGAGATGAAGGAGGGCATTATTTCATAATTAAAAAGACTCTCTATCAGGATCAAACAAATAAATATTTATGCTGCCAACATGGCAGTACCTAAATATGGAACCCAATTACCAATAAGCGTACAGGAACTCACTGATAATGATACAATGACAGGAGATTTTAACACCTATCCAGTAATGGCAATGGACTGATCGTCTATGCAGAAAATCAATAGGGGAACAATAGCCTAGACACACTGGACCACAGGGACTCAACAGATATAGTCTGAACATTTCTTCCTAAAGCAGAATACACATTCCTTTCAAGTGCACATGGGACATTATCCAGAACAGATCATATCATGGGCCACAAATCACCCCTCAACAGGTACAAGAATGTTGATATCACACCCTGTACCTTTTCGGAGTATGATGCTATGAAACTCGAAGTCAACAGTAAGAAAAAATTTGGACAGACCAAAAATACGTGGAGATTATGAATATCCTACTAGAGAATGAATGGAGCAACCAGGAAAGTAAAGAGGAAATTTAAAACAAATGAAAATGATAACATGTTTCTCCAAACCTCTGGGATGTAGAAAAGGCAGTCCAAAGAGAAAAGTACATAGTAATATAGGCATACCTCAAAACAAGAAGTCTCCAATACACAGCCTATCCCTACACCTAAAGGAGCTGGAAAAGGAATAGCAAACAAAGCCTATGGCCTACAGAAGAAGGGAAAAAAAATAAAGATGAGAGCAGAAATAAACAATACAGAAATAAAAAAACATTAGAATGGAATAATGAAACTAAGAGCTATTTCTTCAAAATAATTAATAAAATGGATCAAACCCTATCCAGCCTTAGGAACGAGAAAAGAGAAAAGACCTAAATAAATAAAATCACAAAAGAGAGAAGAGAGATCAAAATCAACACCAGAAAAATTAGACAATTATAAGGGAATACTATGAAAGATTATATGCTAACAAACTGGGAGATCTGGAAGAAATGGACAAATCCCTAGAAATGTGCAAACGAGCAAAACTGAAATAGGAAGAAATAGAAAATGTGAACAGACCCATAACGAGCAAAGGAATTGAGTCAGCAAAGCAACTGTGTGCCTCAGTGGTTGAGCATGTGCTTTGGCTCAGGTCAGGATCCCAGGATCCTGATGGATCAAGTCCCACATCAGGCTCCCCGCATGGAGCCTCATTTTCCCTCTGCCTATACTGCTGCCTCTCTGTGTCTCTCATGAATACATAAATAAAATCTTTAAAAAAGGAAAAACATAAAAAGATGAGAAGATCCAAATAAAATCACGAATGAGAAAAGAGAAATAACAACCAACACTACAGAAATACAAACAATAATAAGAGAATATGATGAAAAAGTATATGCCAGCAACCAAGAACCTAGAAGAAATAGATCAATTCCTAGAAATATATAACATATCAAAAATGAAAAATGAAGAAATAAGAAACTTGAACAGACCGTTAACCAGCAGAGAAATTGAATCAGCAATCAGGGATCTCCCAACAGGAGATGCTTAGATCAATAGAACAGAATGGAAAGCCAAAACAAGATACAAACCTGTAACTCTATGATCCATTAATGGACAAGAAGGCAGGAAGGAATATCCAATGGCACAAGGACAGTCTCTTCAAGAAACCCTAAACCTGACCCCAGGATAAGAACAAATGGTGTTGGGAAAACCAGGCAGCCACATGCAGAAGAATGAAACTGGACCAATTTCTTACACCATATATATAAAAAATAAATTCAAAATGGATGAAAGACCTAAATGTGAGACCTGAAACCATACAAAGAAGAAAAGATAGGCAGCAAAGTCTTTGACATTGGCCATTGGATCTTCTTTCAGGATATGCCTCTGAGGTGAGGGAAACAGAAGCAAAAATACTATTGGGATTTCATCAAATTGAAAAGCTTCTGCAAAGTGAAGGAAACAACTAAAGCTAAAAAGCAACATACAGGAGGAGAGGCAAGATGGCGGAAGAGAAGGGTCCCCAAGTCACCTGTCCTGACCAAATTACCTTTATAAACTTCAAATCATCCTGAAAATCTAGGAATTCAGCCTGACACTTAAACAGAGACCAGATAGAATGCTACAGTGAGAAAGGTTCACACTTCTATCAAGGTAGGAAGATGGGGAAAAAGAAATAAAGATACAAACGGCATCCAAGGGGGACGGGCCCCACAAGCCAGGCTAAGGCCAGGGCGAGTGCCCCCCGGTCAGGAGAGCTCTGTCCCAGAGAAGCAGGAGCTGCACCATTCTTCCAGGGGGAAAGGACGCCCGCAGGGATTCAGAGAAAGACCCCAGGTGGGCGGGGATACCCTCGGGCTCCATAGGACACAAACATAAACCCGCACTCCCAGGAGATTGCACCGAGCTCCCTAAGGGCTGTAGGGCACATGCATTGACCCAGGAGCAGCTCTGAGGGGATCCGGCAGCGGCTCTGTGCGGAGGGGGCAGCGGGTCCCTGGAAATAGCTAGGTGGCAGCGCCTAGGGAAGAGGAAGTGGCTTCGTGTGGAGGGGCTTCGGGGCTCCAGGAGCAGCTCAGAGGGGCTATGGTGGCTCCGTGGAGAGGTGCCTACCCGGCCGGGAGCGAGAATCCAACAGCGCAGGTCGGGGAGCACAGGGCTGGGACACAGCCCAGGATTTGGCCTCTCCCGGGACAGGCAGAGGACTGGAGGGCCCAGGACAGCAAGGACGCTCCTGCTCAGAGCTGAGAAGATCAGCAGCCCTGCCCCAGAGCCTCCAGGCCCTGCAGACGGACTGCTCCAGAGTTACTGGGGAGGCTGAATACAGGTGTTCCGACCTGGCTGCTGCCACTGGGGTTGTTCCTCCTTGGGCGTCACAGGGTATACAACCCCCACTGAGAGCTTCACCAGGCAGGGGGAGAGGAGCTCCCCCAAGGGCTAGCACCTGAAAATCAGCACAACAGGCCCCTCCCCCCAGAAGACCAGCTAGACGGACAAGTTCCAGGGGAAGTCAAGGGACTTAAAGTAGACAGAATCAGAAGATACTCCCCCATGTTTTTTTTTTTTAATTTCTGATTGCTTCCCCCATCCTTTCCCCCCTTTCTTTCTTTTTCTTTCTCCTTTTATTCTCTTTTTTGCTTTTTTCTTCCTTTTTCCTTTTTTCTTTTTCTCTTCTCTTTTTTTCTTTCTCTCTTCTTTTTCTCCTTTTCCCAATACAACTTGTTTTTGGCCACTCTGCACTGAGCAAAATGACTAGAAGGAAAACCTCACCTCAAAAGAAAAAACAGTGCTCTCTCCCACGGAGTTACAAATCTGGATTAAAACTCAATGTCAGAAAACCAATTCAGAAGCACTATTATACAGCTACTGGTGGCTCTAGAAAAAAGCATAAAGGACTCAAGAGGCTTCATGACTGCAGAATTTAGATACAATCAGGCAGAAAGTAAAAAACAATTGAATGAGATGCAATCCAAACTAGAATTCCTAATGACGAGGGTTAACGAGGTGGAAGAACGAGTGAGTGACATAGAAGACAAGTTGATGGCAACGAGGAAAACTGAGGAAAAAAGAGACAGACAATTAAGAGACCAGGAAGACAGATTAAGGGAAATAAATAACAGCCTGAGGAAGAAAAACCTATGTGTAACTGGGGATCCTGAGGGCGCCGAAAGGGACAGAGGGACAGAATATGTATTTGAACAAATCCTAGCTGAAAACTTTCCTAATCTGGGAAGGGAAACAGGCATTCAGATCCAGGAAATAGAGATATCCCCCACCCTCTAAAATCAATAAAAACCGGACAACACCTCGATTTAATAGTGAAGCTTGCAAATTCCAAACATAAAGAGAAGATCTTAAAGCAGCAAGAGACAAGAAATCCCTGACCTTTATGGGGAGGAGCAGACCTCTCCACAGCAACCTGGCAGCCCAGAAAGTGCTGGCTGGATATATTCAGGGTCCTCCATGAGAATAACATGCAACCAAGAATACTTTATCCAGCCAGGCTCTCATTCAAAATGGAAGGAGAGATAAAGAGCTTTCAAGACAGGCAGGAAGTGAAAGAATATGTGACCTCCAAACCAGCTCTGTAAGAAATTTTAAGGGGGACTCTTAAAATTCCCCTTTAAGAAGAAGTTCAGTGGAACAATCCACAAAAACAAGGACTGAATAGATGTCATGATGACACTAAACTCATATCTGTTGATAGTAACTCTGAACGTGAATGGGCTTAATGACCCCTTCAAAGGTGCAGGGTTTGAGACTGGATAAAAAATCAGGACCCAACTATTTGCTTTCTACAAGAGACTCATATTAGACAGAAGGACACCTACCATCTGAAAATAATGGGTTGGAGAACCATTTACCATTCAAATGGTCCTCAAAAGAAAGAAGTGAAAAAAAAAAAAAGAAAGCAGTGGTAGCCATCCATATATCAGATAAACTAAAATTTACCCCGAAGATTATAGTGAGAGATGAAGACGGACACTAAATCATACTTAAAGGATCTATCCAACAAGAGGGCTTAACAATCAATATATATTCCCCGAATATCGGAGCTGCCAAATATTTAAACCAATTAATAACGAAAGTGAAGAAATATTTAGATAATAATCATCTTATACTTGATGACTTCAATCTAGGTCTTTCTACCCTCGATATGTCTTCTAAGCACAACATCTCCAAAGAAACGAGAGCTTTAAATGATACACTGGAGCAGATAGATTTCACAGATATCTACAGAACTTTACATCCAAACTGAACTGAATACACATTCTTCTCAAGTGCACATGGAACGTTCTCCAGAATAGACCACATACTGGGTCACAAATCACGTCTGAACCGATACCAAATGATTCAGATCATCCCCTGCATATTCTCAGACCATAATGCCTTAAAATTAGAACTAAATCACAACAAGAAGTTTGGAAGGACCTCAAACACGTGGAGGTTAAGGACCATCCTGCTAAAAGATGAAAGGTTCAACCAGGAAATTGAGGAAGAATTAAAAGGATTCATGGAAACTAATTGGAATGAAGATACAAATGTTCAAAATCTTTGGCATGCAGCAAAAGCAGTCCTAAGGGGGAAATACATCACAATAGAAGCATCCATTCAAAAACTGGAAAGATCTCAAATACAAAAGCTAACCTTACTCATAAAGGAGCTAGAGAAAAAAACAGCAGCTCGATCCTACACCCAAACAGAATAAGAGATTTAATTAAAATTAGAGCAGACCTCAAGGAAACTGAGACCATAAGAAATGTGGAACAGATCAACAAAACCAGGAGTTGGTTCTTTGAAAGAATCAATACCATACATAAAGCATTAGCCAGTCTTATTAAGAAGAGAGACAAGACTCAAATTAATAAAATCATGAATGAGAAAGGAGAGATCACTACCAAAACCAAGGAAATACAAACGATTTTTAAAACATATTATGAACAGCTATACGGAAATAAATTAGGCAATCTAGAAGAAATGGACGCTTTCCTGGAATGCCACAAACTACCAAAACAGGAACAGGAAGACATAGAAAACCTAAACAGGCCAATAACCAGGGAGGAAATTGAAGCAGTCATCAAAAACCTCCCAAGTCACAAAAGTCCAGGGCCAGATGGCTTCCCAGGGGAAATCTATCAAACGTTTAAAGAAGAAACCATACCTTTCCTACTAAAGCTGTTTGGAAAGATAGAAAGAGATGGAGTACTTCCAAATTCGTTCTATGAAGCCAGCATCACCTTAATTCCAAATCCAGACAAAGACCCCACCTAAAAGGAGAATACAGACCAATATCCCTGATGAACATGGATGCAAAAATTCTCAACAAGATACTGGCCAATAAGATCCAACAATACATTAAGAAAATTTTTCACCATGAAAAAGTAGGATTTATCCCCGGGACACAAGGCTGGTTCAACACTCGTCTACAATCAATGTGATTCATCATATCAGCAAGAGAAAAACCAAGAACCATATGATCCTCTCATTGGATGCAGAGAAAGCATTTGACAAAATAGAGCATCCATTCCTGATCAAGACTGTTCAGAGCGTAGGGATAGAGGGAACATTCCTCGACATCTTAAAAGCCATCTACGAAAAGCCCACAGCAAATATCATTCTCAGGGGCGCAGCACTGGGAGCCTTTCCCCTAATATGAGGACAAGACAGGGATGTCTACTCTCACCATTGCTATTCAACATAGTCTGGAAGTCCTAGCATTAGCAGTCAGACAGCAAAAAGACATTAAAGGCATTCAAATTGGCAAAGAAGAAGTCAAAATCTCCCTCTTCTCAGATGACATGATACTCTACCTAGAACACCCAAAAGCCTCCACCCCAAGATTGCTAGAACTCATACAGCAATTTGGTAGCATTGCAATATAAAAACTCAATATCCAGAAATCAATGGCATTTCTATACACTGACAATGAGACTGAGGAAAGAGAAATTAAGGAGTCAATTTCATTTACCGTTGCACCCAAATCAAAAGATACCTAGGAATAAACCTAACCAAGGAGGTAAATGATCTATACCCTAAAAACAATAGAACACTTCTGAAAGAAATTGAGGAAGACACAAAGAGATGGAAAAATATTCCATGCTCATGGATTGGCAGAATTAATATTGTGAAAATGTCAATGTTACCCAGGCAATGTACACGTTTAATGCAATCCCTATCAAAATACCATGGACTTTCTTCAGAGAGTTAGAACAAATTATTTTAAGATTTGTGTGGAATCAGAAAAGACCCCGAAAGCCAGGGGAATTTTAAAAAAGAAAACCATATCTGGGGGCATCACAATGCCAGATTTCAGGTTGTACTACAAAGCTGTGGTCATCAAGACCTGGCACAAAAACAGACACATAGATCAATGGAACAGAATAGAGAACCCAGAAGTGGACCTTGAACTTTATGGTCAACTCATATTCGATAAAGGAGGAAAGACTATCCATTGGAAGAAAGACAGTCTCTTCAATAGATGGTGCTGGGAAAATTGGACATCCACCTTCAGAAGAATGAAACTAGACCACTCTCTTTCACCAGAAACAAAGATAAACTCAAAATGGATTAAAGATCTAAATGTGAGACAAGAATCCATCAAAATCTGAGAGGAGAACACAAGCAACACCCGTTTTAAACTTGGACACAGCAACTTCTTGAAACGTACATCCATGAAGGCAAAAGAAACAAAAGCAAAAATGAACTATTGTGTCTTCATCAAGATAAGAAGCTTTTGCACAGCAAAGGATACAGTCAACAAAACTAAAAGACAACCTACAGCATGGGAGAAGATATATGCAAAAGACGTTTCAGATAAAGGGCTAGTTTCCAAGATCTATAAAGAACTTCTTAAAATCAACACCAAAGAGACAAACAATCCAATTATGAAATGGGCAAAACACATGAACAGAAATCTCACAGAGGAAGACACTGACATGGCAACATGCACATGAAAACATGCTCTGCATCACTTGCCCTTAGGGATATACAAATCAAAACCACAATGAGATACCACCTCACACCAGTGAGAATGGGGAAAATTAAAAAGGCAGGAAACCACAAATGTTGGAGAGGATGCGGAGAAAGGGAACCCTCTTACACTGCTGTTGGGAATGTGAACTGGTGCAGTCACTCTGGAAAACTGTGTGGAGGTTCCACAAAGTGTTAAAAAGAGACCTGCCCGATGACTCAGCAATTGCACTATTGGGGATTTACCCCAAAGATTCAGATGCAATGAAACGCCGGGACACCTGCACCCCGATGTTTATAGCAGAATGTCCACAATAGCCAAACAGTGTCAGGAGCCTTGGTGTCCATCGAAAGATGAATGGAAAAAAAATAAAAAAATAAAAATAAAAAAAAAATAAAAATAAAATAAAAAAAAGAAAGATGAATGGATAAAGAAGATGTGGTTTAGGGATGCCTGTGTGGCTCAGCGGTCTAGTGCCTGCCTTTGGCCCGGGGCGTGATCCTGGGGTCCCGGGATCGAGTCCCATATCAGGCTCCCTGCATGGAGCGTGTTTCTCCCTCTGCCTGTGTCTCTGCCTCTCTCTCTCTCTCTGTCTCTCATGAACAAAGAAATAAAATCTTAAAAAAAATTAAAAAAAAGGAGATGTGGTTTATGTATACAATGGAATAATATTCAACCATTAGAAACGACAAATACCCAACATTTGTTTCAACGTGGATGGAACTGGAGGCTTTTATGCTGAGTGAAGTAAGTCAATCGGAGAAGGACAGTGTATGTTCTCATTCCTTTGGGGAATATAAATAATAGTGAAAGGGAATATAAGGGAATGGAGAAGAAACGTGTGGGAAATATCAGAAAGGGAGACAGATCATATGGACTACTAACTCTGGGAAATGAACTAGGGGTGCTGGAAGGGGAGGAGGGCGGGGGGTGGGGGTGAATGGGTGACGGGCACTGAGGGGGACACTTGACGGGATGAGCACTGCGTGTTATTCTGTATGTTGGTCAATTGAACACCAATAAAAAATAAATTTATTTAAAAAAAAAGATCAAACAACTGCATATTTATGCTGCCAACATGGGTGTACCAAAATATAGAAACCAATTAACAACAAATGTACAGGAACACACTGTTAATAATACAATGACTGGGGATTTTAACACCCACTTATGGCAATGGACCGATCGTCTATGCAGAAAATCAACAGGGGAACAATAGGCTTGACACACTGGACCAAAGTGACTCAACAGATATAGTCTGAACATTTCTTCCTAAAGAAGAATACACATTCCTTTCAAGTGCACATGGGACATTCTCCAGAATACATTATATCATGGACCACAAATCAGCCCTCAACAGGTACAACAGGTACAAGAAGGATGGTATCACACCATGTATATTTTCGGACGATGACGCTATGAAACTTGAAGTCGACAGTAAGAAAAAATTTGGACAGACCAAATATTTGTGGAGATTATGATCATCCTACCAGAGAAGGAATGGAGTAACCAGGAAATTAAAGAGGAAATTTAAAACAAATGAAGATGAAAACATGTTTCTTCAAACTTCTTGGATGTAGCAAAGACAGTCCTTAGAGGGAAGTAGATAGCAATACAGGCCTACCTCAAGAAACAAGAAGTCTCCAATACACAACCCAACACTACACCTAAAGGAGCTGGAAAAGGAATAGGGAACAAATCCTAAAGCCTCCTTAAGAAGGAAAAAATAAAGATGAGAGCAGAAATAATCAATACAGAAACAACAAAACAGTAGAATGGAATAATGAAACTAAGAACTGGTTCTTCAAAATAACTAAGAAAATGGATCAAGCCCTAGCCAGCCTTATCAACAAGAAAACAGAAAAGAACTAAATAAATAAAATCACAAAAGAGAGAAGAGAGATCACAATCAACACCAGAAAATAAGACAATTATAAGGGAATAGTATAAAAGATTATACGCTAACAACCTGGGAGACCTGGAAGAATTGGAGAGATCCCTAGAAATGTGCAAACGAACAAAACTGAAAGAGGAAGAAATAGAAAATGTGACTAGACCCATAACTAGCAAAGGAATTTAATCAGCAAGGCACCTGTGTGCCTCAGTGGTTGAGCATCTGCTTTGGCTCAGGTCATGATCCTGGGGTCCTGGGGAATCATGTCCCACATCAGGCTCCCTGCGTGGAGCCTCATTTTCCCCCTTCCTATACCCCTGCCTCTCTGTGTCTTGCATGAATACATAAATAAAATATTTTTAAAAAAAGATAAAAAGATGAGAAAGGACCCAAATAAAATCACAAAGGAGATAAGAGAAATAACAACCAAAACTAGAGAAATAAAAACGTTTATAAGAGAACATTATGAAAAATTATATGCCAGCAACCTAGAACCTGGAAGAAATAGATCAATTCCTGGAAATATATAACACAGCAAAAATGAAAAAGGAAGAAATAAGAAACTAGAACACACAGATAACCAGCAACGAAATTGAATCAGCAATCAGGAATCTCCCAACAGGAGAAGCTTAGATCAATAGAATAGAATGGAATGCCGAAACAAGATACAAACCTGTAACTCTATGATCCATTAATCGACAACAAGGCAGCAGGGAATATCCAATGGCACAAAGACAGTCTCTTCAACAAACCCTAACCCTGACCCCAGGATAAGAACAAATGGTGTTGGGAAAACCAGGCAGCCACATGCAGAAGAATGAAACTGGACCACTTTCTTACACAATATATATAAAAAATAAATTCAAAATGGATGAAAGACCTAAATGTGAGACCTGAAACCAGAAAAAGAAGAAAAGATAGGCAACAACGTCTTTGACGTTGGCCATTGGATCTTCTTTCTAGATGTGCCTCTGAGTTGAGGGAAACAAAAGCAAAAATACTCTTGGGACTTCATCAAATTCAAAAGCTTCTGCAAAATGAAAGAAACAACCAACGCTAAAAGGCAACATACAAAATGAAAGGAGATATTTGTAAATAACACATCCAATAAACAGTTAGTATGCAAAATACGCAAAGCAAATATAAATCTCAACGTCCTAAACACAAATTATCCAACTGCAGATGGGTAGAAGACATTAATGGACTTTGTCTCTGACAAGACATCCAGATGGCCACCAGACACTGAAAGACACTCCGCGTCACCCATCATCAGGGAAATTCAAATGAAATCACAATAAGATGTCACCTGACAGCCGACAGAATGGCTAAAATTAACAACAGAAGAAACAACAGGTGTTGTTGAGGCTATAGAGGAGAGGGAGCCCCCTTACACTCCTGGTGGGCATGCGAACAGTTGCAGCCACTGTGAAAAACACTGTGGAGGGTCCTCGAGATGTGAAAAATAGGGGATCCCTGGGTGGTGCAGCGGTTTGGTACCTGCCTTTGGCCCATGTCGCGATCCTGGAGACCTGGGATCGAATCCCACGTCGGACTAACAGTGCATGGAGCCTTCTTCTCCCTCTGCCTGTGTCTCTGCCTCTCTCTCTGTGACTATCATAAAAAAAAATTTAAAAAGAAGTTAAAAATAGCGCTACCCTACACTTCCAAAATTGCAGAGCTATGTATTTACCCCGAGGATACAAAAGTCTTTTAGTAGATTCCAAGTAGGACACGCAGACCAGTGTTTGTAGCAGCGTTATCAACAACAGCCAAACTGTGGATACAGCCCAGATGTCCATCGACTGATGAATGGGCAGAGACGATGTGGTAAATATACCCACTGCGACATCACTCGGTCATCAGAAGCGATGAAATGAAGCCATTTACAATGATGTGGGAGAAGTGGAAACGACTTATGCTTAATGAACTCAGTCAGTCAGAGAAAGATATGAAATACCATACAATTGCATTCACATGTGAATTTTAAGAAACCAGACAAACTGGCAAAGGGGCAGAGGGGGGGGCGATGAGAGAAGCAAACAAAAAAACACACTCTTAACCACAGAGAATCAACTAATAAATACCAGAGGAAGGTGAGGGAGATGGGGAATCAGGGGATGGGGATAGTGGAGAGCACCTGTGGCCAGTACCAGGCGTTGTAAGCAAGAGTTGAATCACTATGTGGTAAACCTGAAACTATATCATACTGTGTTTACAAAGAGGAATTCAAGTAAAACATTAAAATAATAATTGGTAGTATTGATGAAACATGTACGCACTAGAGATAAAATCAGAAAGGCAACTGAAAATCCAAATAAAGAGTCTTTAGAGCCACAAATCCCCTCCTAGCTCAGCTCGGGAGAAGCCTGCCATGTCTATTCTGACACCATCAGAAGCCTGGATTTTGATTCTCTGGGGAGGCCACTGACTTGGTGGAGTCAGGCTATCTTTGAACCCAAAACCTAAATAGAGTGCATAAAACTAAACGGCCCAAGATGCTAGGAGTCCCAGTGCAGGCACATGCTAAGTCCCAAACTCTAACCATACACAGACATAACCCTAACCCTACACTTAATCGTAATGTTAACCTAACCCTTAAACAAGACCCATCACTAATCGAAAAACAAACACAAACCCCAAGACCAAAACACATTCACTGAACCTTCCTGCCAACCCTCACCCTAACTCCTAAATGCAGGTGCACCTAAACTTAGGTTTCCTTAACCCTAACCCCTACATTAAATCTAACACGAACCCTAACCTCTAACCCTATCCTTAAAATAAGGTATTCAAATCTTATTCCTAACCTTAACCTGTACCCTAACCCTAACCCTCTAATACTAATCCTATCTCATACCGCAAACTGTACCCTAACCCATACCCTAAAGCCAACCCCTAACCCACTCCCTAACCCTATATCTTGCCCTTTTCCAAAACCGTACCCTGACCCTGACCTGACCCTAACCCTAAACCCTAACCAAACACTAACACTAACCCTAGCCCTAACCCCTATCCTAATCCTAACCCTCGCCCTAACCCTAAACCTAGCCCTAACTTTAACTCTAACCCTTAACTCTAACCCCTAAACTCTAAACCCTAACAATAACTCACACCCTAACCCCTAACCCTAACTGCAAACCTAAGCCCAACCCTAACTCTAACCATAACCCTATCCCCAACTCCTAACCTCCTGCCCTCACCCTAGAGCCTAAACACTAACCCTAACACTAAATCCTGTCCCTTACCCTAACCACCATCCTAACTCTTAACACTGACCAATACCCTTATGCCTCACCTAACCTTTAATTCGTAACAATAAGCATAATCACTAACCCCTAACATCTAACCTAAGGCTAACCACCAACTTCCTCCCCTCCCCTAACCCTACCATTCATTCTACCCTTTCACTTACACTGTGGTTCTGAGGAGTCCCTTCTGATATGGACGTGGCCCCCAATGGCTCCTCCAGATTCCTCCAAGGGGTCCTGAGGAAGCCGGGCTCCTGTGAGTGTGGACGTGGCCCCATGTGTTCCTGAGTCATAGTCAGCGGGTCCTGAGGACGCTGGGTCTCCTGTCACTGTGGACTATGTCTCACATCCTCTGCAAGCCTCACAGCAGGTCCTCAGGAGGCCGGTGGCTCCTGTCAGCCTGGACATGGTCCCATGTCCCCCAGAAAACTCACCGCAGGTCCTGAGGAGGCTGTGGGCTCCTGTCAGCATAGACGCAGCCCCTTATGTCCCGAAGTCAAAGGGCAGGTCCTGAGGAAGACAGGGTTCCTGTCAGCATTGACGTGGTCCCACATTTTCCTCAAGCCTCACCATAAGACCTGCGGAGGCTGGGGGCTCCTGTCAGCATGGACGTGGCCTCAAATCTTCCCAAAACTTCACAGTGTGTCCTGAGGAGGCTGGAGACTCCTGTCACTGTGGATGCGGCACCCACAGTTTTCTTAGGCCTCACCACAGGCCCTGACAAAGCTGGGGTCTTCTGTCCACATGGACGCATCCACATATTCCCCCAAGTCTACACCAGGGGTCCTGAGGAAGTCAGCGTCCTGTTGTGTCCATGTGGCCCCAAGTCCTTCGAAGCGTAGCCAAGGATTCGAGGAGGCCAGGGCTCCTGTAACCATGAATGCGGGCCCCGCTTCCAGAAGCCTCAACTTATGTCCTGAGGGGCCCGGGAGCTCCTGCCAGAGTGAACGCGTCGCCACATCTTCCTGAAGCCTCCCCACAGTTCCTGAGGCTGCTCAGGGGCGCCTGTCAGCGTGGATGTGGGCCCACAATTTCCTGAAACCTCCCCGCCAGTCCTGAGTTGCTCAGGGCTCCTGTCACCGTGAATGTGGGCCCACATCTTCCTGAAGACTCCCCGTGGGTCCTGAGGCGGCACAGGGGCTCCTGTCAGGGTGGATGCGGGCCCACATCTTCCTAAAGCCTCAACGTGGGTCCTGAGGAGACCACGGTTCCTGTCAGCTTGAATGTGGTCCAATTTCCCCCTGAAGACTCCCCGCGGGTCCTGAGGAGGCTGCAGCTCATCAGCATAGATGCGTCCCCATGTCTTCTGCAGGCCTCCCCAGCACAGGCTGGCTCCTGTTAGTGCAGGCAGAGGCGGCCTACTGCACATGCGTGCCCTATGGGAGGGGCCTGGGCGCAGACGCCCCCTGCGGGATGCTCTGGTGCTACAGGAGACTGTGCAGGCGGCAGCAGGTGCTCTATGGGCCGCACCTGCCTGCTTTTTAGCTCCAGCTGGGGCCTGTTAGCTTCGGAAACATCTCACTGAAATGGAGCCCAACACCTGGCTTCCCAGAAATACTTAAGGAATTGGAGCCCACAGGACGCGAAATGAAATGTGGACCAGACTTTTACCACGTCCTGCAAAACTCACTCAACCATCTTCCACTGTGGGCGGGACCACGGGTTGGTGCAGCCACCCTGGAAACAGTGTGGAGGCCCCTCAGGATGTTACAAATAGAGCCACCCTGCGACCAGCAGGTGAATGGCCTGGAGCTCACTCCGAGGATACAGATGCAGTGAGACTTGGGACACCTGCACCCCAATGTCCACAGCAGCCGGGTCCACAGTAGCCACACTGTGGGAGGAGCCTCGGTACCCTCTGCCAGATGATGGATAAAGAGGATGGGAGATAGATGATGGTCATAGAGAGAGGAATGCTACTCAGCTATCGAAGAGAAGGAAATCTTTCCATTTGCAATAATGTGGATAGAACTAAAGGGATCATGTTAAGTGAAGTAAGTCACTCGGGAAAGAGAATGACTGTGTGGTTTCATTCATAGGTGGAATTAAAGAAGCAAAGCAGATGAACAACTGTGAAGGGAAGGAAAAACAAATAAGATGAAAACAAATGCAGGAAATACAGACCCTTAGTGATAGGAAACAAACTGAGGGTAGTTGCAGGGGGCAGACAACAGGGGACAGGCATGAAGGAGGGCACGTGATGTCTCAAGCACTGTTGTTATCTGCAACTGATGAATCCCTGAATTCTTCCTCTGAAAGTAAAATTCACTATACGTTAATTAATTGGATTTAAATTAAGTTAAAAAAATCAGTTCTTTCAGAGCACATTTCCTTCTGGACTCTCTATTTTGCTCATTCAGCTTATGCCGGGACCACCCCCCGTGGGTCTGGTTTGTCTACGTAGGCTCCACGCCTCATCCTTGGCCCAGCATAGGGCTAGAACTCACAACCCCTGAGATCAGGACCGGAGGTGAGGTCAGGAGTCGGATGCTTAACCGACGGAGTCAGCCAGGAGCCTGAGAACCACACTGCTTTATCTCTGTGACATCTTTTGAAATAGGAAAGTGCTGCGTCCCACTCTGTCATGCTTCTCCAATACTGATTTGCTGTCTGGGGTCATTTGTTGTGGGGGTTGGATGTTATGGGTTTTTTTTCCTATTTTTAACATCTGCCACCATGATTTTGATAGGAGTGACATTGAAACTGAGGGTGGCTTCAGGAACTGCGGACATTTTCACAAGATGAGGCTCCCACCCCACAAGCCCAGGACGGCCTCCCAGAGCCTGGTTTGGCTCAGTGCACAAGTCTTGTGCTCCTTTGGTTCAGTCTCATTATTTATTTTCCTTGATGATCCTGAGAAGGGCGTCACATCCTTCATTTCCTTCCTGAGTGCTCATTGTCGGGACACAGCAAGGCTACTCTGCTCTGTAGGGTCAGTTTGTGTCCCGTGACTTTTGAACTCACTCCTTAATTCTAACAGGATTTGGTGGAGGCTCTCGGGTTTCTCGTTTCTAGTACCTCTTCTTCAGCATATAGGGACAGTGTGACGTCCCCCTTCCAGGTGTGGAACCTTTGTTGTTTACAGCTTAATGTCCTAGAAAGCCCCACAATTGAATCAAAACTGAGCCCAGGCCAAGGGCAGGAAGCCCATATTAGAATGAGAACAGGGCTCAATTCCCTTGAAGGCCCCATATCAAAATGTAAACAGAACTTGAGGAATTGCTTCTGCTCTTCTGGAGGTCCCCGAGTCCAGCCCTTAAAATTAAGCTAAAACCCACCTCAGGGTCCAAGTCCCTGCTCTGCTGTGTCGGGTATACTTGGATACAAGATCGAGCTTGTAAATAATCCCTCGTGTGTTTGCGTCGGAATCGGCTTCTTGGTGGTTTCTCATATTCGCAATCTTGGGCACAACAGTCTGAGGTAAAAAACAAAACCAAAGAAACTCGGACACGGGCAGAGTGAAAGCAGGGTTCTGAGAGAAGCGGCGGAGACCCGGGGGCTTGGCGGCTCCTTTGGTTCCTGCAGCCTGCAGACTGGGGGGCGGAATCCTCAGCCCCAGAGCCAGAGGACCCAGTGTCCCCACCCGCATCCCCCCATCAGCGCCAAGTCTCAGGGAGCAGCACAGCGCCGCCCGCTGGAGCCCAGAGATGCTGACGCCCACCCCGTCTCTGATCCCCGCAGGTGCATATCCCAGGCTGATGTGCACCTGACAATTTGCACCACATCCCATCCCCAGACCCCACACAGACCACTCGCTTCCACAAAGTTGTCAGACCACAGAGGCTGCAGAGCTTCAGCTCTGCCTGGAAAGTATGGTCTAGCTTCCTTTGTACTTTGTGCTTTATTTTCATTTATTTTCTTTGATTCTTTTATATTAATTGCCTTACTTTAATTTTTATGTATGTACCTTATAAATTTCTTTTTTTTTTAATTTTTTTTAAATTTTTATTTATTTATGATAGTCACAGAGAGAGAGAGAGAGAGAGAGAGAGGCAGAGACACAGGCAGAGGGAGAAGCAGGCTCCATGCACCGGGAGCCCGATGTGGGATTCGATCCCGGGTCTCCAGGATCGCGCCCTGGGCCAAAGGCAGGCGCCAAACCGCTGCGCCACCCAGGGATCCCAAATTTCTTATTGTTATTTTCATAGTATTTTCATTGTGTTTCTCTTTTTAATTTTTTCAATTTATTTATGATAATCACAAACAGAGAGAAAGAGAGAGAGAGAGAGAGAGAGAGAGAGAGAGGTAGAGACACAGGCAGAGGAAGAAGCAGGCTCCAGGCACTGGGAGCCCGATGTGGGATTTAATCCAGAGTCTACAGGATCGTGCCCTGGGCCAAAGACAGGCACTAAACCGCTGCGCCACCAGGGATCACTTTAATTGTTTCTATTTTGGGAGTTAGAATCTTTTAACAAGCAGGCCAAAATAATCTGTTGTTTTTTTTGGGGGGGGAGGGCAGTTGTTATTGTTTTTCTTGAATTTCATTTTCTTCCTTCTTTCTTTTCTGGAAAAAATAATGAGATGGAGAAATTCACCTCCATAAAATAACATGAGGTTCTAATCACAGCCAGGAAGATCGTCAATACACATATATGATGTCTAACTACAGTTTAAAACAATGATTATAAAGATAGCAGCTGGGCTGGATAAAGAGCACAGAAGAAAACTAGAGAAACGTTTACTGTAGAAATAAAAGAATGAAAATCTAGTCAGGCCAATGTTAAAAATGCTATAACTGAGATGCAGTCCCAAGTGGAAACCTTAAAAACAAGACAGGTTATGGACCACAGAGACAGACGTAGGGAAGTCAGCCACTTATTAAAACAATAACATTCATACCATAGGAGACTCAGAAGATGAAGAGAGAGAAAAGGTGGACTTGCTTAGACATTAGAAACGGGGATCCCTGGGTGGCGCAGCGGTTTGGCGCCTGCCTTTGGCCCAGGGCGCGATCCTGGAGACCTGGGATCGAATCCCACGTCGGGCTCCCGGTACATGGAGCCTGCTTCTCCCTCTGCCTGTGTCTCTGCCTCTCTCTCTCTCTCTCTCTCTCTCTCTGTGACTATCATAAATAAATAAAAATTAAAAAAAATTAAAAAAAAGACAAATTAGAAACGACATTAGAAACGACAAATTCCCACCATGTACTTCAAGGTGGATGGAACTGGAAGGTATTATGCTGAGTGAAGTAAGTCAATCGGAGGACAAACATTGTATGTTTTCATTCATTTGGGGAATGTAGATAATAGTGAAAGGGAATATAAGGGAATGGAGAAGAAATGAGTGGGAAATATCAGAAAGGGAGACAGAACATAAAGACTCCTAACTCAGGGAAATGAACTAGGGGTGATGGAAGGGGAGGATGGTGGGCGGTGGGGGTAAATGGGTTATGGGCACTGAGGGGGGCACTTGACAGGATGAGCAGTGGGTGTTATTCTGTATGTTGGCAAATTGACACCAATAAAATATAAAATTATTATTAAAAATAAAGGAAGAAAGAAAGAAAGAAAGAAGAAAGAAAGAAAGAAAGAAAGAAAGAAAGAAAGAAAGAAAGAAAGAAAGAAAGAGTGGCACCTGTGTGGCTCTGTCAGTTAAGCTTTTCCCTTAGGCTCAGATCATGATCCAGGTCCCAAGGAAGGCTCCCTGTTCAGCAGGGAACCTGCTTCTCCCTCTCCCTCTGCCCCTCTCGTTCATGCTTTATCTCTCCTCTCTCTCTCAAATAAATAGAAAACATCTTTGAAAAAGAAACAAACACACAAACCCACAAGGAAGAGAAATCGCCCGTTTAGAAGAATTTCAAACAATTTGTGAAGACATTCCAGCCTCAAGTTCATGAGCATAGCTTCCCACTCTTAAGTGTGGAATACACATAGTAACTTCCTACTACAAAATATAATATGAAAAACTTAAAATATTGAAAATATAATAATAATAATAATAATTAATAATAATAATAATCAGTTTACTATGGAGAAAGCTGACAAACACTACCTCAGCATGATGATCAGATCGATACCAAGACTGATAAATCATGTTGATAGTATCTATCCTTTATATGATATAATGAAAATGGCAGTATATCTCTGTATATAATCCACAACAGTTCAGTCATGAGATAAACAACAGACATGTCCCAGCTGAGGGAAATTTTACAAAATACTCTACTTCTCAAAGTGTTCCAGTTCAACAACAAAAAGGAAAGGCTGAAAGACTGTCACAATCCAGAGGAGCCTAAGGAAACATGAGGACAAATGGAATGTGATATGAGAGATGGAAACTTAGCAAAAACTAAGGAAATCTGTATAAAGTATGGTCTTTGTTTTCGTTTTGTTTTTTGTTTTTGGTCTTTGTTTAAAGCGAATTTTTTAATATTGATTCATTAGCTAATATTTGTACCATACTAATATAAGATATCAATAATTGGAGAAACTGAGTGCAAGTGCATGCGAATGCTCTGTACTATCTTCTCAATTTCCCTATAAATCTTTGTTTTTTCCTAATAAATAAGATTTATTTTGAAAATTGACTTAAATGAATGAGGCTCCAAATGTGAAGACATTTTTAGAATAGTTGAATTAACTTTTGCCTTATTCTTAAAGAGTTCCTTTGATGGAAACAAAGTAAGAATTTTAGATCAGAAGGAAAGAAAAACACTTATGAACACGTACAATGCCTCCTCAACCTGAAAAGCAGGAACGGATAATAGCAAAAATCAGATAAAAATACTTCTATTATAATAGACACCATATTGCAAGTGCATTTAAAATTAGCAGCGCATAACATTTATTTCCTTGACATTTGTCTTCCAAAGAGTTCAAAGTGTTTCAGTGTCAGTTGAAACAGGGGAAGAATCTCAGGGAAGAATCCTTCACATAATAATAGGACCATTGGTAATACTGTCTCTCAGTTCATTCCAAATCCATAAAGATGCATTTCCTGAGGAGTGACTGAGCTGTGAAGAAAGAGATGAGAAACCCTCATCCCTCTGAATTACTTGTGTCAGAATATTTTCACCATAGTACCACAGATAGTAAATTATCCTTATTAACAGGAAATATGTCTCAGATTGGAATCTGAGCAATCAGATGGGCAGAGAAAAATTGCTTTGACTCGCTCTTCATCTTTTAAAGACAAAGGAGAGCTTCTCTATGTACAAAGTCAGTTGTCAAGATAGCCTTAGAAAATAAGAGTCTGCAGCATGGAATCCCGCTGCGCAGCTGGGAAGCCCGTGCCCCAGGTCTTCCTGATCCCAAATCCCTGGGCCTGTCCCCCAACAGATGCTGCCATGCTGAGGTCATTTGCAATTGCTCTCTTAGGAGCTCTGGGGAAGGGGGAAGGAGATAGTTAGGATGGAACCGGAAGCATGGAGGCCATGAAAATTAAGGCCATTCCAATTTAAATTCAGTGTTAGCCCAAGTCCACCCATCCCAGGTCCCTGTGAAGAAGAACTGAAATTTACATTACTTCAGTTACAGGAAAAAAACAAAAGTTTACAGCTTAATGACCTAGAAAGCCCCACAATAGAATCAAAACTGAGCCCAGGCCAAGGACAGGAAGCCTCTATTAGAATGAGAACAGAGCTCAGTGCCCTTGAATGTCCCATATCAAAATGTAAACAGAACTTGAGGAATTGCTCCAGCCCTTCTGGAGGTCTCTGAGACCAGCCCTTAAAACTAAGCTAAAACCCGCCTCAGGATCCAAGTCCCTGCTCCACTCTGTTGGGTATACTTGGACACAAGCTCGTGCTTGTAAATAAACGCACGTGTGTTTGAATCAGTGTCGGCTTCTCCATGGTTTCTTGGATTCGCAGTCTTGGGCACAACACTCTGAGATAAAAAAACAAAACCAAAAGAAGCTCGGACACAGGTAGAGTAAACGCAGGTTTCTGAGAGAATCAGCGAGACCCGGGGGCTTGGGGGCTCTTCTGTGGAGGCCCATGCAGTATGGGGGACCAGATGCTCAGCCCCAGAGCCAGAGGACCCAGAGACCCCACCCGCATCCCGCTCATCAGGGGGGTCTCAGGGAGCAGCACTGCACCGCCCACTGGAGGCCAGAGGTGCTTAGAAGGCCCACCCCGCCTCTGACCCCGCAGGTGCATCTACCTGCACCTGATAATCAGCGCCAGAGCCCATCCCCAGACCCTGCACAGAACACTCAGTGCCACCATGTTGTCGGATAAAAATGGATGTTCTTTCTAGATATGCCTCTGAGGGGCGGGAAACAAAAGCAAAAATACTATTGGGACTTCATCAAATTGAAAAGCTTCTGCAAAGTGAAGGAAACAACCAAAGCTAAAAGGCAACATAGAGGAGGAGGGGCAAGATTGCGGAAGTGTAGTGTCCCCAAATCACCTGTCCCCACGAAATTACCTAGATAACCTTCAAATCATCCTGAAAATCTACGAATTCGGCCTGAGATTTAAACAGAAACGAGATCGAATGCTACAGTTAGAAAAGTTCGTGATTCTATCAAGGTAGGAAGATGGGAAAAATAAATAAAGAACAAAAGACATCCAAGGGTGAGGGGCCCTGCAAGGAGCCGGGCTAAGGCCGGGGTGAGTGCCCACAGGACAGAAGAACTCTGTCCTGGGAGAAGGAGGAGCTGCACTAATCTTCAAGGGTGGAATGGCACCTTCAAGGAGTCAGAGAAGGACCCCAGGAAAGCGGAGATGCCCACGGGCTCCCTGGGACACTAACAGACACAGCACTCCCAGAAGAGTGCACCGAGCTCCCTAAGGGCTGCAGGGCACATGCATTGACCCCGGACCAGCTCTGAGGGGCTTGGGCGGTGGCTCTGTGCGGAGGGGTTTGCATAGCCCCAGGAGAAGCTTGGTGGCGGCGCCTCCTGCAGAGGAAGAGGCTCCGTGCGGAGGGGGCTGCGGGGCTCCGGGAGCAACTCGGAGGGGCTTGGGCGGTGGCTCCGCAGTGAGGCGGCTATGCGGCCGGGAGTGAGAATCCAACAGGGCAGGCCCTGGAGCACAGGGCGCCAGGACACAGCCCAGGATTCAGCCTCCCCTGAGACAGGAAGAGGCCCGGATGGCCCAGGACAGCAAGGACGCTCCTGCCCAGAGCTGAGCAGATCAGCGGCCCTGCCCCAGAGCCTCCAGGCCCTGCAGATGGACTGATCCCAAGTTACTGTGGGGGCTGAATACAGGTTTCCAGAGCTGGCCGCTGACACTGGGGTTATTCCTCCTGGGGCCTCACGGGTTAAACTACCCGCACTGACACCTGCACCAGGCAGGGGACAGAGCAGCTCCCCCAAGTGCTAACACCTGAAAATCAGCACAACAGGCCCCTCTCCCAGAAGACCAGCTAGACGGATAATTTCCAGGGGAAGTCAAGGGACTTAAAGTATATAGAATCAGAAGATACTCCCACATGTTTTTTTTTTTCATTTCTGTTTGCTTCCCCACCCTTTTCCCCCCTTTCTTTCTTTTTCTTTCTTTTTGTTCTCTTTTCTCCTTCTTTCTTCCTTTATTCTTTTTCGTTTTTCTCTTTTCTTTCCTTCTTTCTCTCCTCTCTTTTTCTCCTTTTCCCAATACAATTTGTTTTTGGCCACTCTGCACTCAGCAAAATGACTAGAAGGAAAACCTTACCTCAAAGAAAGAATCAGAAACAGGCCTCTTTCCCACAGAGTTACAAAATCTGGATTACAATTCAATGTCAGAAAGCCAATTCAGAAGCACTATTATATAGCTACTTGTGGCTCTAGAAAAAAGCCTAAAGGACTCAAGAGACTTCATGACTGCAGAATTTAGATCCAATCAGGCTGAAATTAAAAATCAACTGAATGAGATGCAATATAAACTAGAAGTCCTAACCACGAGGGTTAAGGAGGTGGAAGAACGAGGGAGTGACATAGAAGACAAGTTGATTGAAAGAGGGAAACTGAGGAAAAAAGAGACAGACAACTAAAAGACCAGGAAGACAGATTAAGGGAAATAAACGACAGCCTGAGGAAGAAAAAGCAACCTGTATTTTGGGTTCCTGAGGGCGCCGAAAGGGGCAGAGGGCCAGAATAATATTTGAACAAATCCTAGCTGAAAACTTTCCTAATCTGGGAAGGGAAACAGGCATTCAGATCCAGGAAATAGAGAGATCCCCACCTAAAATCAATAAAACCATCCAACACCTCGACATTTAATAGTGAAGCTTGCAAATTCCAAACATATAGAGAAGATGCTTAAAGCAGTAAGAGAAAAGAAATCTCTGACCTAAAAAAAAAAAGAAAAAGAAATCCCTGACCTTTATGGGGAGGAGCATTAGGATAACAGAAGACCTCTCCACAGAGACCTGGAAGCCCAGAAAGGCCTGGCAGGATATATTCAGGGTCCTAAATGAGAAGAACAAGCAACCAAGAATACTTTATCCAGCAAGGCTCTCATTCAAAATGGAAGGAGAGATAAAGAGCCTCCAAGACAGGCAGGAACTGAAAGAATATGTGACCTCCAAAGCAGCTCTGCAAGAAATTTTAAGGGGGACTCTTAAAATTCCCCTTTAAGAAGAAGTTCAGTGGAACAATCCACAAAAACAAGGACTGAAGAGATATCATGATGACACTAAACTCATCTGTCGATAGTAACTCTGAACGTGAACAGGCTTAATGACCCCATCAAAAGGCGCAGGGTTTCAGACTGGATAAGAAAGCAGGACCCACCTATTTGCTGTCTACAAGAGACTCATTTTAGACAGAAGGACACCTACAATCTGAAAATAAAATGTTGGAGAACCATTTACCATTTAAATGGTGCTCAAAAGAAAGCAGGGGTAGCCATCCTTATATCAGATAAACTAAAATTTAACCCAAAGAGTGTAGTGAGAGTTGAAGAGGGATACTAAGTCATACTTAAGGGATCTATCCCACAAGAGGACCTAACAATCCTCAATATAGGCCCCGAATGCGGGAGCTGCCAAATATTTAAACCAATTAATAACCAAAGTGAAGAAATACTTAGATAATAATTATCTTATACTTCGTGACTTCAATCTAGCTCTTTCTACCCTTGATAGGTCTTCTAAGCACAACATCTCCAAAGAAACGAGAGCTTTAAATGATACACTGGACCAGATGGATTTCACAGAAATCTACAGAACTTTACATCCAAACTCAACTGAATACACATTCTTCTCAGGTGCACATGGAACTTTCTCCAGAATAGACCACATACTGGGTCACAAATAGGGTCTGAACTGATAACAAAGGATTGGGGTCATCCCCTGCATATTCTCAGTCCATAATGCCTTGAAATTAGAACTAAATCACAACAAGAAGTTTGGAAGGACCTCAAACACGTCGAGGTGAAGGATCATCCTTGTAAAAGACGAAAGGGTTGGGGATCCCTGGGTTGCGCAGCGGTTTGGCGCCTGCCTTTGGCCCGGGGCGCGATCCTGGAGACCTGGGATCGAATCCCACATCGTGCTCCCGGTGTATGGAGCCTGCTTCTCCCTCTGCCTCTCTCTCTCTCTCTCTCTCTCTCTCTCTTTCTCTCTGTGACTATCATAAATAAATAAAAATTAAAAAATAATTTAAAAAAAGAGATGAAAGTGTCAACCAGGAAATTAAGGAAGAATTAAAAAGATTCATGGAAACTAATGAGAATGAACATACAAGCATTCAAAATCTTTGGGATCAGCAAAAGCAGCCTTAAGGTGGAAGTACACCACAATACAAGCATCCATTCAAAAACGGGAAACTACTCAAATACAAAAGCTAACATTACACATAGGAGCTAGAGAAAATACAGCAGATAGATCCTACACCCAACAGAAGAATAGAGTTAATTAACATTCGAGCAGAACACAAGGAAATCAAGACCAGAAGAACTGTGGAACAGATCAACGGAACGAGGAGTTGGGTCTTTGAACGAATTAATAAGATAGATAAACCATTAGCCAACCTTATTAAAAAGAAGAGAGAGAATATTCAAATTAATAAAATCATGAATCAGAAAGGAGTGGTCACTACCAACACCAAGGAAATAAAACGATTTTTAAAACATACTATTGGCTATAACATTATTATATTATTGGCTATAATTATTATTATATTATTGGGTATACACCAATATTTTAGGCATTCTAGAAGAAATGAACGCATTCCTGGAAAGCCAGAAACTACCAAAAAATGGAACAGAAAGAAAGAGAAAAAATGAACAGGCCAATAACCAGGGAGGAAATTGAAGCAGTCATCAAAAACCTCCCAAGACACAAGAGTCCAGGGCCAAATGGCTTCCCAGGGGAATTCTATGAAACGTTTAAAGAAGAATTCATACCTATTCTACTAAAGCTGTTTGGAAAGATAGAAAGATGGAGTACTACCAAATTCGTTCCATGAAGCCAGCATCACCTTCATTCCAAAACCAGACAAAGACCCTGCCAAAAAGGAGAATTACAGACCAATATCGCTGATGAATATGGATGCAAAAATTCTCAACAAGATCCTAGCCAATAGGATCCAACAGTACACTAAGAAAATTATTCACCATGACCAAGTAGGACTTATCCCCAGGACACAAGGCTGGTTCAACACTCATAAAACAATCAATGTGATTCATCATATCGGCAAGAGAAAAACCAAGAACCATATGATCCTCCCATTAGATGCAGAGAAAGTATTTGACAAAATAGAGCATCCATTCCTGATCAAAACACTTCAGAGTGTAGGGATGGAGGGAACATTCCTCGACATCTTTTTTTTTTAATTTTTATTTATGTTAGTCACAGAGAGAGAGAGAGAGAGGCAGAGACACAGGCAGAGGGAGAAGCAGGCTCCATGCACCGGGAGCCTGACGTGGGATTCGATCCCGGGTCTCCAGGATCGCGCCCTGGGCTAAAGGCAGGCGCTAAACCACTGCGCCACCCAGGGATCCCCATTCCTCGACATCTTACAAGCCATCTATGAAAAGCCCACAGCAAATATCATGCTCAATGGGGAAGCACTGGAAGCCTTTCCCCTAAGATGAGGAACAAGATAGGGATGTCTACTCTCACCACTGCTATTCAACATAGTACTGGAATTCCTAGCCTCAGCAATAAGACAACAAAAAGACATTCAGGGCATTCAAATTGGCAAAGAAGAAGTCAAACTCTCCCTCTTCGCCGATGACATGATACTCTACCTAGAAAACCCAAAAGCCTCCACCCCAAGATTGCTACAACTCATACAGAATTTGGTAGCGTTGCAGGATACAAAATCAATTGCCAGAAATCAATGGCATTTCTATACACTAACAATGAGACTGAAGAAAGAGAAATTAAGGAGTCAATCTCATTTACAATTGCACCCAAAAGCATAAGATATCTAGGAATAACCCTAACTAAGGAGGTAAATGATCTATACCCTAAAAACTATGGAACACTTCTGAAAGAAATTGAGGAAGACACAAAGAGATGGAAAAATATTCCATGCTCATGGAATGGCAGAATTAACATTGTGAAAATTTCAATGTTACCAAGGCAATGTACAGGTTTAATGCAAACCCTATCAAAATACCATGGACTTTCTTCAGAGATTTAGAAAAAATTATTTTAAGATTTGTGTGGAATCGGGATCCCTGGGTGGTGCATCGGTTTGGCGCCTGCCTTTGGCCCAGGGCACGATCCTGGAGACCTGGGTTCGAATCCCATGTCAGGCTCCCGGTACATGGAGCCTGATTCTCGCTTTGTTTGTGTCCCTGCCTCTCTCTCTCTCTCTCTCTCTCTCTCTCTCTGTGTGTGACTATCATAAAAGAAAAACTTGTGTGGAATCAGAAAAGACCCTGAATAGCCAGGGGAATTTTAAAAAAGACAACCATATCTGGGGGCATCACAATGCCAGATTTCAGGGTGTACTACAAAGCTGTGGTTCAAGACAGTGTGGTACTAGCACAAAAACAGACAAATAGATGAGTGGAACAGAAAAGAGTCCCCAGGATTGGACCCTGAACTTTATGGTCAACTAATATTCGATAAAGGGGTAAAGACTATCCATTGGAAGAAAGACAGTCTCTTCAATACATGGTGCAGGGATAATGGACATCCACATGCAGAAGAATGAAACTAGACTACTCTCTTTCACCATAAACAAAGATAAACTCAAAATGGATGAAAGATCTAAATGTGAGACAAGAGTCCATCAAAATCCTAGAGGAGATCAGAGGCAACATCCTTTTTGAACTTGGCCACAGTAACTACTTGCAAGATACATCCACGAAGGCAAAAGAAACAAAAGCAAAAATGAACTATTGTGATTTCATCAAGATAAGAAGCTTTTGCACAGCAAAGGATACAGTCAACCAAACTAAAAGACAACCTACAGAATGGGAGAAGATATTTGCAAATGACGTATCAGATAAAGGGCTAGTTTCAAAGATCTATAAAGAACATCTTTTTTTAAAAATTTTTTTAAATTTACTTATGATAGTCACAGAGAGAGAGAGAGAGAGAGGCCTCTGCACAGGCAGAGGGAGAAGCAGGCTCCATGCATCGGGAGCCTGATATGGGATTCGATCCCGGGTCTCCAGGATCACGCCCTGGGCCAAAGGCAGGCGCCAAACCGCTGCGCCACCCAGGGATCCCTATAAAGAACATCTTAAAATCAACACCAAGAGACAAACAATGCAATCATGAAATGGGCAAAAGACATGAAGAGAAATCTCACAGAGGAAGACATTGACATGGCCAACATGAACATGGAAAAATGCTCTGCATTACTTGCCATCAGGGAAATACAAATCAAAACCACAATGAGAACCACCTCACACCACTGAATGGGGATAATTAACAAGGCAAGAAACAACAAATGTTGGAGAGGATGCGCAGAAAAGGGAAGACTCTTACACTGTTGGTGGGAATGTGAATTGGTGCAGCCACTGTGGAAAACTGTGTGGAGGTTCCTCAAAGAGTTAAAAATAGACCTGCCCTACGACCCAGCAATTGCACTGTTGGGGATTTACCTCAAAGATTCAGATGCAATAAAACGCTGGGACAAAAATAAAATAAAATAAAATAAAATAAAATAAAATAAAATAAAATAAAATAAAATAAAATAAAACGCTGGGACACCTGCACCCTGATGTGTATAGCAGCAATGTCCACAATAGCGAAACTGTGGACGGAGCCATGGTGTCCATCGAAAGATGAATGGATAAAGAAGATGTGGTTTATGTATACAATGGAATATTACGCAGCCATTAGAAACGACAAATACCCACCATTTGCTTCAATGTGGATGGAACTGGAGGGTATTATGCTGAGTGAAGTAAGTCAATCAGAGAAGGACAAACGTATGTTGTCATTCAATGCGTTAATATAAATAATAGTGAAAAGGAATATAAGGGAATGGAGAAGAAATGTGTGGGAAATATCAGAAATGGAGACAGAACATAAAGACTCCTAACTCTGAGAAAGTAACTAGGGATGCTGGGAGGGGAGGAGGACAGGGAGTGCGGGTGAATGGGTGACGGGCACTGAGGGGGGCACTTGACGGGATGAGCACTGGGTGTTATTCTGTATGTTGGCGACATGAACACCAATAAAAAATAAAATTATTATTAAAAGAAGAAAAAGAAAGAAAGAAAGAAAGAAAGAAAGAAAGAAAGAAAGAAAGAAAGGGAAAAGAAGGAAGGAGGGAAGGAAGGAAGGAAGGAAGGAAGGAAGGAAGGAAGGAAGGAAGGAAAGAAGAGTGGCACCTGTGTGGCTCAGTTAGTTAAGCTTCTACCTTAGGCTCAGATCATGATCCAGGTCCCAAGGCAGGCTATCTGTTCAGCAGGAAACCTGTTTCTCCCTCTCGCTCTGCCCCTCTCGCTCATGCTTTTTCTCTCCACTCTCTCTCAAATAAATAAAAAATATATTTGAAAAAGAAACAAACCCACAAGGAAGAGAAATCTCCCATGTAGAAATATTTCAAACAATTTTTGCAGACATTCCACCGTCAAGTTCATGAGCATAGCTTCCCACTCTTATGTGTGGAATACACATAGTAACTTCCTTCTACAAAATATAATGTGAAAAACTTAAAATAATATTGATAATATAGGGATCCCTGGGTGGCGCAGCGGTTTGGCGCCTGCCTTTGGCCCAGGGCGCGATCCTGGAGACCCCGGATCGAATCCCGCGTCGGGCTCCCGGTGCATGGAGCCTGCTTCTCCCTCTGCCTGTGTCTCTGCCTCTCTCTCTCTCTCTCTGTGACTATCCTAAATAAATAAATAAAATATTTAAAAAAAAATAATATTGATAATATAATAATAATAATTAATAATAATAATAAAGGATCAGTTTACTGCAGAGAAAGGTGACAAACACTACCTCAGCAAGATGATCAGATTGATACCAAGACTGACAAATCATGTTGATAGTATCTATCCTTTATATGATATAATGAAAATGGCAGTATATCTCTGTATATAATCCACAAAAACTGTTCAATCATGAGATAAATGAGACATGTCCCAACTGAGGGAAATTTTACAAAATACTTTATTTCTCAAAGTGTTCCAGTTCAACAACAACAAGGAAAGGCTGAAAGACTGTCACAATCCAGAGGAGCCTAAGAAAACATGAGGACAAATGGAATGTGATATGAGGGATGGTAACTTAGCAAAAACTAAGGCAATCTGAATAAAGTATGGTCTTCAGTTATTGTGCCTATTTTAATATTGATTCATTAGCTAATATTTGTACTGTACTAATATAAGATATCAATAATTGGAGAAATTGAGTGCAAGTGCATGTGAATGCACTGTAGTATCTTCTCAATTTCCCTATAAATCTTTGTTTTTTTCCTAATAAATAAGATTTATTTTGAAAATTGACTTAAATGAATCAGGCTCCAACTGTGAAGACATTTTAAGAATAGTTGAATTAACTTTGCCTTATTCTTAAAGAGTTCCTTTGATGGAAACATAGTAAGAATTTAGATCAGAAGGAAAGAAAAACACTTATGAATACGTATAATACCTCCTCAACCTGAAAAGCAGTAAAGGATAATAAATAGCAAAAGTCAGATAAAAATACTTCTAGTACAATAGACACCATATTGCAAGTGCATTTAAAATTAGCAATGCATAACATTTATTTCCTTGACATTTGTCTTCAAAAGAGTTCACAGTGTTTCAGTGTCAGTTGAAACAGGGGAAGAATCTCAGGGAAGAATCCTTCACATAATAATAGGACCATTGGTAATAATGTCTCTCAGTACTTTCTAAATCCATAAAGATGCATTTTCTAATGAGTGACTGAACTGTGAAGAAAGAGATGAGAAACCCTCATCCCTCTGAACTACTTGTGTCAGAATATTTTAACCATAGTACAACGGATAGTAAATTATCCTTATTAACAGGAAATACGTCTCACATTGGAATCTGAGCAATCAGATGGGCAGAGAAAAAACACTTTGACCCGCTCCTCATCTTTTAAAGACAAAGGAGAGTTTTTCTATGTACGAAGTCATTTGTCAAGATAGCCTTAGAAAATAAGAGTCAGCAGCATCGAATCCTGCTGCACAGCTGGGACACCCACACACCAGGTCTTCCTGATCACAATCACTGGGCCTGTCCCCCCAACACAGGATGCCACGCTGAGGTCATTTGCAATTGCTCTCTTAGGAGCTCTTGGGAAGGGGGAAGGAGCTAGATAGGATGGGACAGGACACATGGAGGCCGAGAACATTAAGGCCATTCCAATTTAAATTCAGCATTCGCACACGCCCAGCCATCCCAGGCCCCTGTGAAGAAGAGATGAAATTTACATTACTTCAGTTACAGGAAAAAAACAAAAGTTTACAGCTTAATGACCTAGAAAGCCCCACAATAGAATCAAAACAGAGCCCAGGCCAAGGGCAGGAAGCCCCTATTAGAATGAGAGCAGAGCTCAATGCCCTTGAAGGCCCCATATCAAAATGTAAACAGAACTTGAGGAATTGCTCCAGCCCTTCTGGAGGTCCCTGAGACCAGCCCTTAAAACTAAGCTAAAACCCAAGTCCGGGTCCTAGTCCCTGCTCCGCTGTGTTGGGTGTACTGGGACGCAAACTGGAGTTTGGAATTCAACCCTTGTGTGTTTGCATCGGTGTCAGCTCCTTAGTGGTTTCTCGGATACGCAATCTTGGACACAATACCCCCATGTCCCCTCCCACCTTGGCTGAACCCCTATCCCCTCCCAACCAGGCTGACACTCCGTCACCTCCCCGCCCACAACAACTGGGCACAGGCCCTCACAAAGGTCCCACGGGCACGGTGGGGACTCCCCCCATCCCTGGCATCCCAGAGGAAGGAAGGAGGTTTTGGTAGGACACACTTCCATGGTGACCACAGGGCTCCCTGCCCAGCACGGCAGCTCGTGACAGGTCGGGGTCTGTCCCTGACGCCTGCTCCTCCTCCCCGGTTTTCCCACAGGAAATGAAGGAGGAGGCCCTGGTCTCCTCCAGGGACATCACGCAGGTAGACCTGGACGTCAACAGGATGTTCGGCAGCCACATCATATATTAGGACTGCTAGGGGTTGGGTGAGGCTGCTGGGCCAGGGGGCTTTGGGGCCCCGGGGGCTTCTGTGTAGGGAAAACGGAGCCTCTGACACCAGGGGGAGCAACAGCAGCCAACAACACACCACTCCATGGTAGGGTGATTGGGATGACCACCGTGCACACCCCTCTGGGCCTCAGGGATGAGGAGGCCACTAGGATGGGGCCTCCAGGGGTTGCCATGGGAGCTGAACACCAAAGGGGAGAGGGACGGCCCCATGAGAAGCAGGGGATGGGGTGGGGGATGTGGGGGGCAGGGACCGGACCTGGGGGCCAGGTGGCATGGCCGCGGCTGGAGCAGGATACACATTGATCCCATGAGGGTTGGACGGGTCAGAGTGACACCCACTCTCGGTGATTTATATATTTCTAAATTCTATGCATTTAATTTGAGACAATTTGCAATTTGAAACCATGCATATTATGATGACCCCCAGATAATGCCCCCGGTCCAGCCACGGCCCTGCACTGACCACACCGCACCCCAGGGGCAGGTGTCACAACAAACCCCAGAACCCCAGACTGGGGTCGCCTTTAACTGTAGATGTCTCCTTGTGCATCTTAGGGGAAGGAGATACCCTGTGTGCGCAGGCCCCCCACGACATCCCCCTCATTCCCCACTCCCACTCCATCCCCCTACATCATCATCCCCAAAGGCATCCCACCTAAATGATCCCCCTCACACCCACACAGCCCCACACAATCCCCACCCACACTATACCCCAACACCATCCCCCCTACACCATCCCCCACACTCCACCACAATCATACCCCTGCTCCCACAGGATCCACCCCCACACCATTTATCCCTAGCAACGACCTGGTGCAGATGCCCCCTGTGGGACATGCTCAGCCTCCCCGAGTTTCTCTGTATACCCTGATCTCATCAGAAGCCCGGGTGTCCATTGAGTACCCAGGGGTTGCAGGGAGCTGGAAAGACAGGGAGCCCCCGCAGGGTGGGTGCAGGTGAGTGGTGCAGAGGATCCACCGTGTCCTGCCTCCGCCCACTGTCTCTCCTGGAGGGCGGCATACCCTGCACAGGACACCAGCCCCTAACCCATAGGAACCTGGGCTGACCTGGCCCCGGGGTCTGTGGGGGCTTAGTTGATTTGAGCCCCCCCCAGTCTTAACACAAAGACTAATGGGATCCAGCCCCCCATGGCCCTGGCCAGCCCTGGATTCTGGTCCCGGGCTGAGCAAGCCGTCTCACAGCTGGATGTGGCCTCTTGGGCCCTGGGCGTACCCCACCGATCCAGGTCGCTGACCTAC
Organism: Canis aureus; assembly: GCF_053574225.1. Lineage (NCBI taxonomy): Eukaryota > Metazoa > Chordata > Mammalia > Carnivora > Canidae > Canis > Canis aureus. Next base: position 36,433,587 of record NC_135646.1, read on the forward strand.
GGTGCCCTTTGGATCCTGGGACACCCCAGTGTGGGGAGAGCAGGGGTAGGCTGGTGGGCCCCACCCATACTCACACCAGGAGGCAGGCTGCTCCAGGTGCTGGGGTACCTGGGAGCCCGAGGCCGGGGTCCAGCTGCCCTGCGGGGACCCAGCACAGGAGCCCATGAGCTGCAGGTCCAGGTCAGCTCTGCTCTCCTCAGAACAGTCTCTCAGGCTGAAACCTCAGGACACACGCCCCCACCCGGATTCCACACATGCTCCCAGGTGGGGGACTCCAGCACCCGCCCCCCCAACCCGTGTCATTCTTGCCCTCCCCTAAAGGACAGAAAGCTCTCCGTCCCTAGGGGAAGGCGTGCACCCTCGGCTCTGAGGCCATTTGCTGTAGAAAGTCAATAAAGTGTTGTGGTGCGAAAATGCACAGCCAGCCCTTTTCTGTGTCTCCCAGAACACTGCACGGGGCTTGGAGAAACCCCCAGGTAGGAGGAGGGGGCACCACCCAGGCCCCACCAGCTCCTGCAGTGGCGCCACCATCCACACCCAGCTGACCTCCCCATGTGACTTCCAGGGGTGGCCGGATGCCAGGTTCAGGACCTGACAGACTTTACTGGGACTCAGGCTGTGCCCCTTGGGCCAGGAGGGGCTGGGACAGAGTGACAGCCAGGAAGCCTCAGGTCACCAGTTTCTGTGCAAAGCCACCCAGATGTCTGTGCTCCCTCTGTCAAGGGGGCTGGGGCAGGCCGTGTTCCGGGGCCCCTCCTCCGCCCATCATCCCTGTGCCTGTATGCCTGGGGATCCCAGGACCGAGTCCCACATCGGCCTCCATTTGGGGAGCCTGCCTCTCCTTCTGCCTATGTTTCTGCCTCTGCTGCTCTCTGTGTCTCTCATGAATAAATAAATAAAATATTTACATTTCAAAAAAGAAAGAACAAATACAGTAACAAGCGATGAAGAAGGGCATTATTTCATAATTAAAAAGATCTCTATCAAGATCAAACAACTATATATTTATGCTGCCAAAATGGCAGTACCTAAATATAGAAACCAATTAACAACAAATGTACAGGAACTCACTGATAATAATACAATGACAGCGGATTTTAACACCCACTTATGGCAATGGACCGATCGTCTATACAGAAAATCAATAAGGGAAAAATAGCCTTGACACACTGGACCACACGGACTCAACAGATATAGTCTGAACATTTCTTCCTAAAGCAGAATACACATTCCTTTCAATTGCACATGGGACATTCTCCAGAACTGGTCATATCATGGCCCACAAATCAGCCCTCAACAGGTACAACAGGTACAAGAAGGTTGATATCACACCCTGTACATTTTCGGACCACGACGCTATGAAACTCGAAGTCAACAGTAAGAAAAAATTTGGACAGACCAAAAATACGTGGAGATTATGAACATACTACTAGAGAATGAATGGAGCAACCAGGAAATTAAAGAGGAAATTTAAAACAAATGAAAATGAAAACATGTTTCTCCAAACCTCTGGGATGTAGCAAAGGCAGTCGTATGAGGGAAGTACATAGCAATCCAGGCCTATCTCAAGAAACAAGAAGTCTCCAATACACAGCCTAACCCTACACCTTAAGAAGCTGGAAAATGATTAGTAAACAAAGCCTAAAGCCTATAGAAGAGGGGTAAAATAAAGATGAGAGCACAAATAAACAATACATAAACAACAAAGCAGTAGAATGGAATAACGAAACAAAGAGATGGTTCTTCAAAATAATTAAGAAAATGGATCAAGCCCTAGCCAGCCTTATCAATGAGAAAAGAGAAAAGACCTAAATAAATAAAATCACAAATGAGAGAAGAGAGATTAAATCAACACCAGAAAAATAAGACAATTATAAGGGAATACTATGAAAGATTATACGCTAACATACTGGGAGACCTGGAGGAAATGGACAAATGCCTAGAAATGTGCAAACGAGCAAAACTAAATAGGAAGAAATAAAAAATGTGAACAGACCCATAACTAGCAAAGGATTTGAATCAGCAAGGCACCTGGGTGCCTCAGTGGTTGAGCATCTGCTTTGGCTCAGGTCATCATCCAGGGGTCTTGGGGGAATCAAGTCCCACATCAGGCTTCCTGCATAAAGCCTCAATTTCCCTGTGTCTATACCTCTGCCTCTCTGTGTCTCTCATGAATCCATAAATAAAACCTTAAAAAGAAAAAAAGATAAAAAGATGAAAGGACCCAAATAAAATCTCAAATGAGAAAAGAGACATTACAACCAACACTAGAGAAATAGAAACGATTATAAGAGAACATTATGAAAAATTATATGCCAGCAACCTAGAACCTGGAAGAAATAGACCAATTCCTGGAAATATATAACATAGCAAAAATGAAAAAGGAAGAAATAAGAAACTTGAACAGACAGATAACCAGCAAAGAAATTGAATCAGGAATCAAGGATCTCCCAACAGGAGATGCTTAGATCAATAGAACAGAATGGAAAGCCGAAACAAGATACAAACCTGTAACTCTATGATCCATTAATCGACAACAAAGCAGGACGGAATATCCAAAGCACAAAGACAGTCTCTTCAACAAACCCTAACCCTGACCCCAGGAAAAGAACAAATGGTATTGGGAAAACCAGGCAGCCAAATGCAGAAGAATGAAACTGCACCACTTTCTTACACCATATATATAAAAAATAAATTCAAAATGGAAGAAAGACCTAAATGTGAGACTTGAAACCATACAAAGAAGAAAAGATAGGCAGCAACGTCTTTGACATTGGCCATTGGATCTTCATATATATATATATACACACAAATGTGTTTTTTTAATTTTTATTTATTTATGATAGTCACACACAGAGAGAGAGAGAAAGAGACATAGGCAGAGACAGAAGCAGGCTCCATGCAGGGAGCCTGACGTGGGACTCGATCCCAGGTCTCCAGGATCGGGCCCTGGGCCAAAGGCAGGCGCTAAACCGCTGCGCCACCCAGAGATCCCTGGATCTTCTTTCTAGATATGCCTCTGAGGTGAGGAAACAAAAGCAAAAATACTATTGGGAATTCATCAAATTGAAAAGCTTCCGCAAAATGAAGGAAAAAACCAAAGCTAAAAGGCAACATACAAAATGAAAGGAATAATTGGTAAACAACACATCCAGTGAAGAGTTAGTATGCAAAACACATAAAGTAAATATAAATCTCAAGATCCTAAAAACAAATTATGCAACTGGAGATGGGCAGAAAAATGAATGGACTTTGTCTCTGACAAGACAACCAGATGGCCACCAGACACACGGAAAGACACTAAGCGTCACCCATCATCAGGGAAATGCAAACCAAAGCCACAATTATATGTCACCTGACAACCGTCATAATGGCTAATATTAACAACACAAGAAACAACAGGTGTTGGTGAGGCTATGGAGAAGGGGTAGCACCCTTACACTCCTGGTGGGCATGCAAAAAGATGTAGCCACTGTGGAAAACAGTGTGGATGGTCCTCGAGAAGTTAGAAAAGGGGATCCCTGGGTGTTGCAGTGGTTTGGTGCCTGTCTTTGGCCCTGGGCGCGATCCTGGAGACCCGAGATGGAATCCCACTTCGGGCTCCCAGTGCATGGAGCCTGCTTCTCCCTCTGCCTGTGTCTCTGCCTCTCTCTTTGTGACTATCATAAAAAAAATTTTTTAAAAAGAAGTTAAAAATAGAGCTACCCTACGATTCCAAAATTGCAGAGCTAGGTATTTACCCCGTGGATACAAAAGTACTTTAGTAGATTCTAAACACGCAGCACAGTGTTTGTAGCAGCATAATCAACAACAGCCAAACTGTGGATACAGCCCAGATGTCCATCGGCAGATGAATGGGCAGAAAGATATGGTAAATATACACACTGCGGCATCACTCGGTCATCAGAAGGGATGAAATGAAGCCATTTACAATGACGTGGAAGGAGTGGAAAGGATTTATGCTAAATGAACTCAGTCAGAGAAAGACAGATACCAAATACCATACAATTGCATTCACATGTGAATTTTAAGAAACCAAACAAACTGGCAAAGGGACTCAGGGGGGATGAGAGAAGCGAACCAAGAGACACACTCTTAGTCACAGAGAATAATAAATACCAGAGGAAGGTGGGGGGATGGGGAATCAGGGGATAGGGACAGTGGAGGGCAGCTGTGACTAGTACCAGGCGTTGTATCCAAGGGTTGAATCACTATGTGGTAAACCGGAAGCTATATCATACTGTGTTTACAAACAGGAATTCACGTAAAACTTTAAAATAATAATTGGTAGTATTGATGAAACATGGGGGCAGTAGAGATAATATCAGAAAGACAACTGAAAATCCAAATAAAGAGTCTTTAGACCCACAAATCCCCTCCTTAGCTCAGCTCGGGAGAAGCCTGCCATGTCTATTTTGACCCCAGCAGAAGCCTGTATTTTGATTCTCCGGGGAGGCCACTGACTTGGTGGAGTCATGCTATCTTTGAACCCAAAACCTAGAGTGCATAAAACTAAACTGCCCAATACCAGGAGTCCGAGTGCAGGCACATGCCAAGACCCAAACTCTAACCATACACAGACATAACCCTAACCCTATACTTAATCCTAATGTTAACGTAACCCTTAAACAAAACCCATCACTAATCGAAAACCAAACACAAACCCCAAGACCAAAACACATTCACTGAAACTTTCTGCCAACCCTCACCCTAAATCCTAAACCTATTCTAAACCCTTAAGCCTGACCCCTACATTAAATCTAACCCTAACCTCTAACCCTAACCTTAACTTAATATACTCAAATCCTATTCTTAACCTTAACCTGTACCCTAACCTTAACCCAATACCAATCCTATCACATACCCCAAACTGTACTCTAACCTGTACCCTAAAACTAACTCCTAAACAACACCCTAAACCTATCTCTTACCCTTTTCCAAAACCATACCCTGACCCTGACCTGACCCTAATCCCTAACTAAACACTAACCCTAAACCTAGCACTAACCCCTATCCTAAACCTAACCCTCGCCCTAACCCTAAACATAGCCTTTTACCCTAACACTTACCCCTAACTCTAACTCACACCCTAACCCCTAACCCTAAATGGAAACCTAAGCCCAACCCTAACTGTAAAAATAACCCTAACCCCACCTCCAAACCTCCTGCCCTAATCCCTAAAGCCTAAATCCTAACCCTAACTCTAAATCCTATTGCTAACCCTAACCCCATTCCCTAATCCCTAACACCCATCCTAACTCCTAACCACTGACCCTTACCCTTATCCCTCACCCTAACCTCTAATCCATAACCATAAGCTTAATCACAAACACCTAACATCTAACCTAAGCCTAACCACCAACTGCCTCCCCTCCCCTGACCCTACCATTCATTCTACCCATTCACTTACCCTGTGGTTCTGAGTAGTCCCTTCTGATGTGGACGTGGCCCCCAACGGAGCCTCCAGAGTCCTCCAGGGGGTCCTGAGGAAGCAGGGCTCCTGTGAGTGTGGACGTGGCCCCACGTGTTCCTGAGTCCTGGTCAGCGGGTCCTGAGGATGCTGGGTCTCCTGTCACTGTGGACTATGCCTCACATCCTCTGGAAGCCTCAAGCAGGTCCTCAGGTGGCCGGGGGCTCCTGTCAGCCTGGACATGGCCCCACATCCCCCAGAAAACTCACGGCGCATCCTGAGGAGGCTGTGGGCTCCTGTCAGCATAGACACAGCCCCATATTTCCAGAAGCCAAAGTCCAGGTCCTGTCAGGATTGACGTGGCCCCACATTTTCCTCAGCCTCACCATAAGACCTGAGGAGGCTGGGGGCTCCTGTCAGCATAGATGTGGCCCCAAATCTTCCAAAATCTTCACAGTGGGTCCTGAGGAGGCTGGAGACTCCTGTCAGTGTGCATTGGCCACCCACATTTTTCTGAGGCCTCACCACAGGCCCTGACAAGGCTGGGGTCTTCTGTCCGCATGGACATATCCCATATTTCCCCAAGTCAACACCGGGGGTCCTAAAGAAGTCAGCATCCTGTTGTGTAGATGTCACCCAACGTCCTCCCGAACATCACTGAGGGTTCTGAGGAGACCGGGGCTCCTGTCACCGTGAATGCGGACCCCAACTTCCAGAAGCCTCAACTTATGTCCTGAGTGGCCCAGGGGCTCCTTTCAGCCTGGATGCAAGCCCACAATTTCCTGAAGCTGCGGCTCATCAGCGTGGACGCTTCCCCACGTCCTCCTCAGTCCTACCCCAGCACAGGCTTTCTCCTGTTATTGCAGGCAGATTAGGCCTACTGCCCATTCATGCCCCCTGGGTGGGGCCTGGGCTCGGGAGCCCCCTGCGGGACGCTCAGGCGCTGTAGGAGGCTGTGCAGGAGGCAGTGGGCGCTTCAGGGACAGCACCTGCCTCCTTTCAGGCTCCAGCTGTGGCCTGTTAGCTTCGGAAACGTCTCACTGAAACGGAGCCTAACACCCGGCTTCCCCAGAAATACTAAAGGACAAGGAATTGGAGCCCACAGGACGCGAAATGAAACGTGGACCAGACTTTTACCACATCCCACAAAACCCACTCAACCCTCTTCCACTGTGGGCGGGACTGTGGGCTGGTGCAGCCACCCTGGAAACAGTTTGAAGGCTCCTCAGGAAGTTACAAATAGAGCCGCCCTGCGACCAGCAGGTGAAAGGCCTGAGCTCACTCCGAAGATACAGATGCAGTGAGAATCGGGACACCTGCATGTCCTGATGTTCACAGTATCCGGGTCAACAGTAGCCACACTGTGGGAGGAGCCTCGGTGCCCTCGAGCAGATGATGGATAAAAAGGGAGATAAATGATGGTCATAGAGAGAAGAATGGTATTCAGCTATCAAAGAGAAAGAAATCTTTCCATTTGCAATGACGTGGATAGAACTAGAGGGATCATGTTAAGTAAAATAAGTCAGTCAGGAAAGAGAATGACCGTGTGGTGTCATTCATAGGTGGGATTAAAGAAGCAAAGCATATAACAACTGTGAAGGGAAGGAAAAACAAGATGAAAACAGTTGCAGGAAATACAGACTCTTAATGATAGGAAACAAACTGAGGGTCGTTGGAGGCGGGGGGGTGGGTTAACAGGAGACCGGCATGAAGGAGGGCATGTGATGTCATGAGCACTGCTGTTATCTCCAACTGGTGAATCCCTGAATTCTTCCTCTGAAAGTATAATACACTATCCGTTAATTAATTGGGTTTAAATTAAATTAAGTTAAAAAATCAGTTGTATCAAAGCACATTTCCTTCTGGACTCTCTGTTTTGCTCATTCAGCTTATACTGGGACCACCCGCCGTGGGACTGGTTTGCCTACATAGGCTCCATGCCTCGTCCATGGCCCAGCCCAGGGCTAGAACTCACCACCCCTAATATCGGGACAGGAGGTGTGGTCAGGAGTCGGATGCTTAACCAACGGAGCCAGGTGGGGGCCCGAGAACCACACTGCTTTATCCTGTGTGTCTCTGTGACATCATTTGAAATCGGAAAGTGCTGCATCCCGCTCTGTCCTGCTTCTCAAATACTGATTTGCTGTCCTGGGTCATTTGTGGGGGCGGATGGATGTTATGAATTTTTTTTCCTATTTCTAAGACCTGCCACCATGATTTTGATAGGAATGACATTGAAACTGAGGGAGCCTACAGGAACTGCATACATTTTCACAAGATGAGGCTCCCACCCCACGAGCCCAGGACGGCCTCCCAGAGCCTGATATGGCTCAGTGCACAAGTCTTGTGCTCCTTTGGTTCAGTCTCATTATTTATTCTTCTTGATGCTCCTGAGAAGGCCTTCATGTCCTTCCTTTCCTTCCTGAGTGCTCATTGTCGGGACACAGCAAGGCTACTCTGCTCTGTAGGGTCAGTTTGTGTCCGTGACTTTACTGAACTCACTCCTTAGTTCTAACACGTTTTGGTGGAGGCTCCCGGGTTTCCTGTTTCCAGTACCGCATTTTCAGCATATAGCAACAGTGTGACATACCCCTTCCAGGTGTGGAACCTTTGCTGTTTACAGCTTAATGTCCTAGAAAGCTCCACAATAGAATCAAAACTGAGCCCAGGCCAAGGGCAGGAAGCCCCTATTAGAATGAGAACAGAGCTCAATGCCCTTGAAGGCCACATATCAATATGTAAACAGAACTCGAGGAATTCCTCTAGCCCTTCTGGAGGTCCCTGAGACAAGCCGTTAAAACTAAGCTAAAACCCACCTCGGGGTCCAAGTCCCTGCTCCGCTGTGTTGGGTATACTCGGACACCAGCTCGAGCTTATAAATAAACAATTGTGTGTTTGCTTCGGTGTGGGCTTCTTGGTGGTTTCTCGGATTCGCAATCTTGGGCACAACAGTCTGAGATATAAAAACAAAACCAAAAGCAGCTGAGACGTAGGCAGAGTGAAAGCAGGATTCTGAGAAATGAGCTTGGGGGCTCTTCTGTGGAGGGCCTGCAGACTGGGGGTGGGATGATCAGCCCCAGACCCAGAGGACCCAGCATCCCCACAGGCATCATGCCAAACAGCGCTGAGTCTCAGGGAGCAGCACAGTGTCACCCGCTGGAGGCAAGAGTCACTGAAACCCACCCGGCCCGTGACCCTGCAGGTGCATCACATAGGCAGATGTGCACCTGACAATCAGCACCATGGGCCATCCCCAGACCCCGCACAGACCACTCACGGCCAACAAGTTGTCGGACCACAGAGGCTGTAGAGATTCAGCACTGCCTGGAAAGTAGGGTCAGGCGTCCTTTGTAATTTGTGCTTTATTTTCATTTATTTTCTTTGATTCTATTTTATTAATTGCCTTATTTTAATTTTTATGTACGTACCATATATATTTCTTATTTTTACACTCATGGTACTTTAATTGTGTTTGTTATTTTGGGATTTAGAATCTTTTAACAAGGAGGCCAAAATAATCTGGTGTTTTTTTTTTGGGGGGGGGGAGGGAAGTTGTTATTGTTTTTCTTGGTTTTTCTTTTTCTTCCTTCTTTCTATTCTGGAAAAAAATAATGAGATGTAGAAATTCAACTCTATAAAATAACATGAGGTAGTACTCACAGCCAGGAAGTCCATCAATACAAATATATGATGACTAACTACAGTTTAAAACAATGATTATAGAGCATCCCTTACTGTAGAAATAAAAGAACTAAAATTTAGTCAGGGCAACGTTAAAAATGCTAAAACTGAGATGCAGTCCCAAGTGGAAGCCTTAAAAACAACGAAAGTTATGGACCACAGAGACAGATTTAGGGAATTCAGCCACTTATTAAAACAATAACATTCATGTCATAGGAGACTCAGAAGATGAAGGGAGAGAAAAGGTGGGCCTTGCTCATCCATTAGAAACGACAAATACCCACCATTTGCTTCAACGTGGATGTAACTGGAAGGTATTATGCTGAGTGAAGTATGTCAATTGGAGAAGGACAAACATTGTATGTTCTCATTCACTTGGGGAATATAAATAATAGTGAAAGGGAATATAGGGGAAGGGAGTAGAAATGTGTGAGAAATATCAGAAAGGGAGACAGAACATAAAGACTCCTAACTCTGAGAAACGAACTAGGGGTGATGGAAGGGGAGGAGGGCAGGGGTGGGTGTGAATGTGTGATGGGCACTGAGGGGGGCATTTGACGGGATGAGCACTGAGTGTTATTCTGTATGTTGGCAAATTGAACACCAATAAAAAGTAAATTTATTATTTAAAAGAAAGAAAGATAGAAAGAAAGAAAGAAGAAAGAAAGAAAGAAAGAAAGAAAGAAAGAAAGAAAGAAAGAAATAAATAAATAGGGGCACCTGGGTGGCTCAGTCAGTTAAGCTTCTGCCTTAAGTCAGATCATGATCCAGGTCCCAATGTAGGCTCCCTGTTCAGCAGGGAACCTGCTTCTCCCTGTCCAGCTGCCCCTCTCACTCATGGTTTTTCTCTCCTCTCTCTCTCTCTCAAATAAATAAATAACATCTTTGAAAACGAAAAAAAAAACAAACACACAAGGAAGAGAAATCTCCCATGTAGAAGAATTTCAAACAAATTTTGCAGACTTTCCACCCTCAAGTTGGTGAGCATAGCTTCCCACTCTTACGTGTGGAATACACATAGTAACTTCCCTCTACAAAATATATTATGAAAAACGTAAAATAATAATGATAATATAATGATAATAATAATAATAATAGGAAGAAGAAGAAGAAGAAGAAGAAGAAGAAGAAGAAGAAGAAGAAGAAGGAGAAAAAGAAGAAGAATCACTTAACTACGGAGAAAGATGACAAACACTACCTCAGCAAGATGATCAGATCGATACCAAGGCGGACAAATCATGTTGATAGTATCTATCTTTTATATGATATAATAAAAATGGCAGTATATCTCTGTATATAATCCACAAAAACAGTTCAATCATGAGATAAACAACAGACATGTCTCAACTGAGGGAAATTTTATAAAATACTCTACTTCTCAAAGTGTTCCAGTGCAACAACAACAAGGAAAGGCTGAAAGACTGTCACAATCCAGAGGAGCCTAAGAAAACAGGAGGACAAATGGAATGTCATATGAGGGGTGGTAACTTAGCAAAAACTAAGGAAATCTGAATAAATTTCGTCTTTGGTTAATGCGAATATTTTAATATTGATTCATTAGCTAATATTTGTACCGTACTGATATAAGATATCAATAATTGGAGAAACTGAGTGCAAGTGCATGCAAATGCTCTGTACTGTCTTCTCAATTTCCCTATAAATCTTTGTTTTTTTCCTAATAAATAAGATTTATTTTGAAAATTGACTTAAATGAATGAGGCTCCAAGTGTGAAGACATTTTAAGAATAGTTGAATTAACTGTTGCCTTATTCTTAAAGAGTTCCTTTGATGGAAACAAAGTAAGAATTTTAGAACAGAAGGAAAGAAAAACACTTATGAACACGTATAATGCCTCCTCAACCTGAAAAGCAGGAACGATTAATAAATAGCAAAAATCAGATAAAAATACTTCTATTATAATGGACACCATATTACAAGTGCATTTAAAATTAGCAATGCATAACATTTATTTCCTTGACATTTGTCTTCCAAAGAGTTCAAAGTGTTTCAGTGTCAGTTGAAACAGGGGAAGAATCTCAGGGAAGGATCCTTCACATAATAATAGGACCATTGGTAATAATGTCTCTCAGTTATTTCCAAATCCATAACGATGCATTTCCTGAGGAGTGACTGAGCTGTGAAGAAAGAGATGAGAAACTCTCATCCCTCTGAATTACTTGTGTCAGAATATTTTAACCATAGTACTACGGATAGTAAATTATCCTTATTAACAGGAAATACGTCTCACATTGGAATCTGAGCAATCAGATGGGCAGAGAAAAAAGGCTTTGACTGGCTCTTCATCTTTTAAAGATAAAGGAGAGCTTTTCTATGTATAAAGCCAGTTGTCAAGATAGCCTTAGGGAATGAGTCTGCAGCATCAAATCCCAATGCACATTCCGTATGCCCGCACTCCAGGTCTTCCTGATCCCAAATCCCTGGGCCTCTCCCCCAACAGACCCTGCCAAGCTGAGGTCATTTGCAATTGCTCTCTCAGGAGCTCCGGGGAAGGGGGAAAGAGCTAGATAGGATGGGAGGGGACGCAAGGAGGCCAAGAAAATGAAGGTCTTTCCTCTTTAAGTTCAGGGTTCGAACAGGTCCATCCATCCCAGGCCCCTGTGAAGAAGAGGTTAAATTTACATTACTTCAGTTACAGGAAAAAAACAAAAGTTTGCAGCTTAATATCCTAGAAAGCCCCACAATAGAATAAGAACTGAGGCCACCCCAAGGGCTGGAAGCGCCTATTAGAATGAGAACAGAGGTCAATGTCCTTGAAGGCCCCATATCAAAATGTAAACAGAACTTGAGGAATTACTCCAGCCCTTCTGGAGGTCCCTGAGACAAGTCCTAAAAACTAAGCAAAAACCCACCACGAGGTCCAAGTCCCTGCTCCTCTGTGTTGGATGAACTTGGACGCAAACTCGAGTTTGGAAATCAACCCTTGTGGGTTTGCATCAGTGTCAGCTCCATAGTGGTTTCTCAGATTCACAATCTTGAGCACAACACCCCCATGTCCCCTCCCACCTGGGCTGAACCCCTATCCCCTCCCACCCAGGCTGACACTCAGTCACCTCCCCGCCCACAACAGCTGGGCACAGGCCCTCACACAGGTGTCACGGGCACAAAGGGCACTCCCGCCATGCCGGCCTCCCAGAGGAAAGAAGGAGGTTTTGGCAGTACACACTCCCATGGTGGCCCCAGGGCTCCCTGCCCAGCACGGCAGCTCCTGAGAAGTCGGGGTCTGTTTCCCTGACGCCTGCTCCTCCTCCCCAGTTTTCCCACAGGAAATGAAGGAGGAGGCCCTGGTCTCCTCCAGGGACATCACGCAGGTAGACTTGGACGTCAACAGGACGTTCGGCAGCCACACCATATTTTGGGATGGCTAGGGGGTCAGGTGAGGCTGCTGGGGCAGGGGGATTCGGGGCCCTGAGGGAAAATGGGGCTTCTGAGGCCGGGGGAGCAATAGAAGCCAAAAACACACTGCTCCATGGTAGGATGCTGGGGATGACTCCCGTGCCCACACTCCCGATGCCTCAGGGATGAGGAAGCCAGAAGGATGGGGCCTTCAGGTGTTGCCATGAGAGCTGAACACCAAAGGGGAGAGGGACGGCCCCCTGAGAAGCAGGGGATGGGGTGGGGGACGTGGGGGGAGGAACCAGACCTGTTGGCCAGGCTGCATGGCCGCTGCTGGAGCAGAACAAACATCGATCCCATGATGGTCAGACTGGTCAGAGTGACACCCACTCTCGATGCTTTATATTATTCTAAATTCTATGCATTTAATTTGAGACAATTTGCAATTTGAAAACATACATAGTATAATGATCCCCAGATAATGCTGCTGGTCCAGCCAGGGCAGGGGCAGGTGTCACTGCAAACCCCAGACTAGTCGCCTTTAACTGTAGACGTCTCCTTGTGCATCTTAGAGGAAGGAGATGCCCTGTGTCCGCAGGCCCCCCACGACATCCCCCTCATACCCCACTCCCACTCCATCCCCCTACATCATCATCCCCATTGGCATCCCACCTACACCATCCCCCTCAAACCCACACAGCCCCACACAATCCCCACTCACACTATACCCCAACACCATCACCCCTACACCATCCCCCACACTCCAACACCATCATAACCTTGCCCTCACACCATCCACCACCGCACCATCGGCCCTCAGCAAGGACCCGGTGCAGGTGCCCCCTATGGGACATCCTCAGCCTCCCCGGGTTTCTCTGGATACCCTGCTCCCATCAGAAGCCTGGGTGTCCCGTAGAATACCCAGGGGTTACAGGGAAGAGGGAAGACAGGGAACCCCCAACAGGGTGAGTACAGGTGAGTGGTGCAGAGGACCCACTGTGCCCTGCCTCTGCCCACTGTCCCTCATTTAGCGTACACACCCTACACAGGACACCAGCCCCTAACCCATGGGGATCTGGGCTGGCCTGGCCCTGGGCTCTGTGAGGGTTGGGGTGATTTGAGCCTCCATCCCAGGCCCAACACAAAGACTAATGGGATCCAGCCCTCATGGTCCTGGCCAGCCCTGGATTCTGGCCCTGGGCTGAGTGAGCCCTCTCACAGCTGAATGTTGACTCCTGGACCCTTGGGTAGCATGGTGGGCCCCACCCACACCCACACCAGGAGGCAGACTCCTCCAGGTGCTGGGGCGCCAGGGAGCCCGAGGCCGGGTTCCAGCTGCCCTGTTGGGACCCAGCGCAGAAGCCCATGAGCTGCAGGTCCATGTCAGCTCTGCTGTCCTCAGAACCATCTCTCAGACTGAAACCTCAGGACACACGCCCCCACCCAGAGTCCACACATGCTCCCAGGTGGGGGACTCCAGCACCCGCCCCCCAACCCATGTCATTCTTGCCCTCCCCTAAAGGATAGAAAGGTCTCCCTCCCCAGGGGAAGGCGTGCACCCTCAGCTCTGAGCCCGTTTGCTGTAGAAAGTCAATAAAGTGTGGTGCGAAAATGCACAGCCAGCCCGTTTCTGTGTCTCCCAGAACACTGTTCATGAGGCATGGAAAGAACCCCAGAGAGGAGGACGGGGTACCACCTAGGTCCCACCAGCCCCTGCAGGGGCGCCGCCAGCAACACCCAGCTGACATCCCAACGTGCCTTCCCCTGGACCAGATTCCGGGGTCATGACGCAACAGACTTTACTGGGACTCAGGCTGTGCCCCGCGGGCCACGAGGGCCTGGGACAGAGTGACAGCCAGGAAGCCTCAGGTCACCAGGGTCAGTGCAAAGCGACCCGGAGGTCTGTGCTCCCTCTGTCCAGGAGTCTGTGGCTGGCTGGGTGTGGGGCTCTTCCTCCCCTCACTGCATTCCCTTGACTGTGTGCCTGGGGCAGAGAGGGCCTGCAGGGCGGTCAGCATGGCCCTAGAAGGGATGTCAGGACAGTAGGCCCTTGTGTTGTGCCCAACATTGTGAATCTGAGAAACCACTGAGGAGCCAACACCATTACAAACTCCCAAGGATTTCTTTACAAGCTGGAGCTTGTGTCCAGGTGCACCCGACACAGCAGAGCAGAGACTTGGACCCCGAGACTAAAAGGCTTAGCAGCTTTATAGGGGCCAGTGGCCCATGGGATTCGCAGAAAGTTGCACTGTCATGTCAGTTCACACGCAGGTGGCCGATTGAATTACACCTTACCATATAGTATCCACTTGAGCTGGCCTATTACTTTGATCGAATTGGCACACAGATTTGGCGGGCACAAAGCGGGGTTACATTGTTATGAGCTGATTTCTGATTAGGGTGTGTTGAGCAGCCTGACTAGGTGGGGCAGCGCCTTAAGCAACAATCAGGTCATGTCAGGGTCATAGGGGAAGTGGCGGGTGTAGCACAAAATGGAATCAGTCCTGCTCTGTGTGCCCAGGGGTAGGAGATTTTTGTTAAATTTCCTTGGTCCCACACTTGAAGCTCATGCACCTGGGCCACCCGCACCAGGTGGACTCAGCCTACACACCTTGTGGTGCTGGATAACTCACACCAGCATATGGAGGACATCCTCCTCACCCTAGAGAGTAGGGGCTGGGTGTCATGGGTCTCGGCCTGAAGGCCAGGCAGCATAGCAGACTGAAGAACCCCAGCCCCATCCCCACCCTGACTCCCACACACAGGCAGCCCCAGGGCTCCCGCCATGGGCAACCGGCTCCTCAGGAGCTCCCCCCAGAGCGGCCCGAAGGTCTGGCTCCCTGCTGGCGAGGCATCGGGGAGAATAGAAGCACCCAGCGCCTGGCGGGACCCACTGCAGGTCATGAGAATGTGGCTGAGTCGGACCTTCCAGCTCAGCTGACCCTCCAGCTGAAAGTCATTGCACCAGCGAGCACAGGGTCGGTCAGGAGACACCAGCTAGCTGCCCAGATCCAGCACCAGAAATGATGTTGTGCCAACCATTTCGGCATTTGGGTGACCCAGCCAGAGGATCCGATAGCTGCCCATGATAGCTGCATGTGATAGACACACACACACCCCAAAACCAACAAAAGTCAGAATCCCCCCAATGTTGTCAAAAAGTAGCCTGATGATTCCATACACGATGTTGTGGTCCCCAAAAGGATACATGGGGTTGGTATAAACCACGACTACAGAGGTGTCAGAGGTACGGAGATGTGCCTGGTGGGTTCCAACAAGAGGTGCAGGGGGGAAGGAAGCATCCTACGGAGGGGGGTCCTTGCTTGGAAAGGACACCAGGTCCCTGTGAAGGCTACGGAGGGTGAAATCTGTCCTCCTCCCTTTCAGCTTCTGCATTTCCTCCTAAATGCCATTGTCCTCAATGAAAATAGCAAAACTTTATTTTATGTTTTTAAATTTCTTTTTACAGGTGTCCAATTCATATGAATTCTTTCTTCAGCAAGGGTGTCATTCAGGAAAGAAGGAGAGATAAAGATTTCCCAGACAGACAAAGTATAAAGGAGTTCATGACCACTAAACCAGTCCAGTAAGGAATTTTAAGAGGGATTCTTCTAGTGGGGGAAAAGAGAGACCAAAAGCAACAAAGACTAGAAAGGACCAGAGAACGTCACCAGAAACACCAACTCTACCGGTAACACAAAGGCAATAAGTTCATATTTTTCAATAATCACTCTGAATGCTGATAGAAAAATTGCTCCAATCAAAAGATATAGGGTATCAGAGTAGCTTAAAAAACAGGATCCGGGATGCCTGGGTGGCTCAGGGTTTGAGCCTCTGCCTTGGATTCAGTCTGTGATCCTGGAGTCTGGGATCGAGTCCCATATTGGGCTCCTGGTGGGGAGCATGCTTTTTTCTCTGCCTAATTTTCTGCCTCTCTCTCTCTCTCACTCCCTCATAAATAAAATCGTTATTAAAAAAACAAGATCCAAGGGATCCCTGGGTGGCACAGCAGTTTAGCGCCTGCCTTTGGCCCAGGGCGCGATCCTAGAGACCAGGGATCGAATCCCAGGTTGGGCTCCCAGTGCATGGAGCCTGCTTCACCCTCTGCCTATGTCTCTGCCTCTCTCTCTCTGACTATCATAAATAATAAATAAAAAAAATAAAAAAAAACAAGATCCATCTGTATGCTGCCAACATGATGCTCACGTTAGACCTATAGACACCGGGAGATTGAAAGTCAGGGGATGGAAAACCATCTATCACGGTAATGGATACCATATGAAAGCTGGAGGACCCATACTTATATCAGACTAACTAGATTTGCAACCAAACCCTGGGGGACACCTGGTGGGTCAGTGGTTGAGCATCTGCCTTCGGCGCAGGGTGTGATCCTGGGATCCCAGGACCGAGTCCCACATCGGCCTCCCTGTGTGGAGCCTGCCTCTCCTTCTGCCTATGTTTCTGCCTCTGCTGCTCTCTGTGTCTCTCATGAATAAATAAATAAAATATTTACATTTCAAAAAAGAAAGAACAAATACTGTAAGAAGAGATGAAGAAGGGCATTATTTCTTAATTAAAAAGACTATCAAGATGAAACAACTAAATATTTATGCTGCCAACATGGGAGTACCTAAATATAGAAACCAATTAACAACAAACTTACAGGAACTCACTGACAATAATACAATGACAGCGGATTTTCACACCCACTTATGGCAATGGACCGATCATCTATACAGAAAATCAACAAGGGAACAATAGCCTTGACACACTGGACCACAGGGACTCAACAGATATAGTCAGAACATTTCAACCTAAAGCAGAGTACACATTCCTTTCAAGTGCGCATGGGACATTCTCCAGAACAGATCATATCATGGGCCACAAATCAGCCCTAAACAGGTACAACAGGTACAAGAAGGTTGATATCACACCATGTACATTGTCGGACCACGACACTATGAAACTCGAAGTCGACAGTAAGAAAAAATTTGGACAGACCAAAAGTACGTTGAGTTTATGATCATCCTACTAGAGAATGGAGCAACCAGGAAATTAAAGAGGAAATTTAAAACAAACGAAAATGAAAATATGTTTCTCCAAGCCTCTTGGATGCAGCAAAGGCAGTCCTAAGAGGGAAGTACATATCAATACAGGCCTACCTCAAGAAACAAGAAGTCTCCAATACACAGCCTAACCCTACACCTTAAGGACCTGGAAAAGGAATAGAAAACAAAGGCTAAAGCTTATAGAAGAGGGGAAAAATAGAGATGAGAGCAGAAATAAACAATACAGAATCAACGAAGCAGTAGAATGGAATAACGAAACAAAGAGATAGTTCTTCAAAATAATTAATAAATTGAATCAAGCCCTAGCCAGCCTTATCAACAAAAAAGAGAAAAGACCTAAATAAATAAAATCACAAATGAGAGAAGAGAGATCACAATCAACACCAGAAAAATAAGACAACTATAAGAGAACACCATGAAAGATTATATGCTAACAAACTGGGAGACCTGGAAGAAATGGACAAATCCCTAGAAATGTCACACGAGGAAACCTAAATAGGAGGAAATAGAAAATGTGAACAGACATATAAAAGCAAAGGAATTGAATCAGCAAGGCACCTGGGTGCCTCAGTGGTTGAGCATCTGCTTTGGCTCAGGTCATGATCCCAGGGTCCTGGGCGATCACGTCCCACATCAGGCTCCCTGCATGGAGCCTCATTTTCCCTCTGCCTATACCTCTGCCTCCCTGTGTCTCTCATGAACACATAGATAAAATCTTTAAAAAAGAACAAAGAAAAAAAAGAGAGTGGTCCCAAATAAAATCACAAAGGAAAAGAGAAATAACAACCAACACTAGAGAAATACAAATGTTTATAAGAGAACATTATGAAAAATTATATGCCAGCAACCAAGAACCTGGAAGAAATAGATCAATTCCTAGAAATATATGACATAGCAAAAATGAAGAAGGAAGAAATAAGAAACTTGAACAGATAACCAGCAAAGAATTTGAATCAGCATTCAAGGATCTCCTGACCGTAGATGCTTAGATCAATAGAGCAGAATGGAAATCCGAAACAAGATACAAACCTGTAACTCTATGATCCATTAATTGACAACAAGGCTGGAAGGAATATCCAAAGGCACAAAGACAGTCTCTTCAACAAACCCTAACCCTGACCCCAGGATAAGAACAAATGGCGTTGGGAAAACCAGGCAGCCACATGCAGAAGAATGAAACTGGACCACTTTCTTATACGATATATATAAAAAATGAATTCAAAATGGATGAAAGACCTAAATGTGAGACCTGAAACCATACAAAGAAGAAAAGATAGGCAGCAACATCTATGATATTGGCCATGGATCCTCTTTCTAGATATGCATCTGAGGTGAGGGAAACAAAAGCAAAAATACTATTGGGACTTCATCAAATTGAAAAGCTTCTGCAAGGTGAAGGAAACAACCAAAGCTAAAAGGCAACATACAGGAGGAGGGGCAAGATGGCGGAAGAGTAGGGTCCCCAAGTCACCTGTACCCACCAAATTACCTAAGTAACCTTCAAATCATCCTGAAAATCTACGAATTCAGCCTGAGATTTAAAAAGAGACCAGATCGAATGCTACAGTATGAAAAGTTCGCGCATCTATCAAGGTAGGAAGATGGGGGAAAAGAAATAAAGAAACAAAGGGCATCCAAGGGGAGGGGTCCTGCAAAGAACCAGGCTATGGCCACAGCAAGTGCCCCCCAGTCAGGAGAGCTCTGTCCCAGAGAAGCAGGAGCTGAACCAACCTTCCAGGGTGGAATTGGGCCCGCAGGGAGTCAGCACAGGACCTTGGAGGGCGGGGATGCCCTCGGGCTCCCTGGGACACTAACAGACACCTGCATTCCCAAGAGAGTCCACTGAGCTCACTAAGGGGTACACGGCACATGCATTGACCCTGGAGCAGCTCCAAGGGGCTCGGGCGGTGGCTCTGTGCTGAAGGGGCTGCACGAACCTGGGAGGGGCTTGGCGGTGGCGCCTAGGGCAGAGGAAAAGGCTCCGGGCAGAGGGGGCGGTGAGGCTCCAGGAGCAGCTCAGTGGGGCTGGGGAGGCGGTTTGGTGGAGAGGCGGCTGCACAGCCAGGAGCTCGAATCCAACAGTGCAGGCCCGGAGGACAGGACTCCGGTACACAGCCCAGGATCTGGCCTCGCCCGAGACAGGCAGAGGCCGGGGGGGGGGGGCCCAAGACCACAAGGACCCTCCTGCCCAGAGCTGAGCAGATCAGAGGCCCTGCCCCGGAGCCTCCTGGACCATCAGACTGCTCCGGAGTAACTGGGGGGGGCTGAATCCAGGCTTCCAGAGCTGGCCTCTGCCACTGGGATTGTTCCTCCTGGGGCCTCACGGGGTTAACAACCCCCACTGAGCCCTGCACCAGGCAGGGGGCAGAGCAGCTCCCCAAAGGGCTAACACCTGAAAATCAGCATAACAAGCCACTCCCCCAGAAGACCACCTAGACGGACAAGTTCCAGGGGAAGTCAAGGGACTTAAAGTATACAGAATAAGAAGATACTCCCCCCTGTTTTTTTTTCATTTCTGATTGCTTCCCCCAACCTTTTCCCCCTTTCTTTCTTTTTCTTTCTCTTTTTATTCTCTTTTTTCCTTCTTTCTTCCTTTATTCTTTTTTCTCTTTCTCTTTCTCTTTTCTTTCCTTCTTTCTCTCTTCTATTTTTCTCCTTTTCCCAACACAACTTGTTTTTGACCACTGTGCACTGAGCAAAATGACTAGAAGGAAAACCTCACCTCAAAAGAAAGAATCAGAAACAGTCCTCTCTCCCACAGAGTTACAAAATGTGGATTACAATTCAATGTCAGAAAGCCAATTCAGAAGCACTATTATACAGCTACTGGTGGCTCTAGAAAAAAGCATAAAGGACTCAATAGACTCATGACTGCAGAATTTAGATCCAATCAGGCAGAAAGTAAAAATCAATTGAATGAGATGCAATCCAAACTAGAAGTCCTAACGACGAGGGTTAACAAGGTAGAAGAACGAGGGAGTGACATAGAAGACAAGTTGATGGCAAAGAGGGAAACTGAGGAAAAAGAGACAGACAATTAAAAGACCAGAAAGACAGATTAAGGGAAATAAACGACAGCCTGAGGAAGAAAACCCTACGTTTAATTGGAGTTCCCGAGGGCGTCGAAATGGACAGAGGTCCAGAATACGTATTTGAATAAATCCTACCTGAAAACTTTCCTAATCTGGGAAGGGAAACAGGCATTCAGATCCAGGAAATAGAGAGATCCCCCCCCTAAAATAAATAAAAACCGTCCAACACCTCCACATTTAATAGTGAAGTTTGCAAATTCCAAAGATAAAGAAAAGATCCTTAAAGCAGCAAGAGACAAGAAATCCCTGACCTTTATGGGGAGGAGCATTAGGGTCACAGAAGACCTCTCCACAGCGACCTGGCAGGCAAGAAAGGGCTGGCAGGATATATTCAGGATCCTAAATGAGAAGAACATGCAACCAAGAATACTTTATCCAACAAGGATCTCATTCAAAATGGAAGGAGAGATAAAGAGCTTCCAAGACAGGCAGGAACTGAAAGAATAAGTGACCTCCAAACAAGCTCTGAAAGAAATTTTAAGGGGGACTCTTAAAATTCCCCTTTAAGAAGAAGTTCAGTGGAACAATCCACAAAAACAAGGGCTGAATAGATATAATGATGACACTAAACTCATATCTGTTGATAGTAACTCTGAATGTGAACGGGCTTAATGACCCCATCAAAAGGCGCAGTGTTTCAGACTGGATAAAAAAGCAGGACCCATCAATTTGCTGTCTACAAGAGACTCATTTTAGACAGAAGGACACCTACAGCCTGAAAATAAATGTTTGGAGAACCATTTACCATTCAAATGGTCCTCAAAAGAAAGCAGGGGTAGCCATCCTTATATCAGATAAACTAAAATTTACCCCGAAGACTGTAGTGAGAGATGAAGAGGGACAGTAAATCATACTTAAAGGATCTATCCAACAAGAGGACTTAACAATCCTCAATATATTGCCCCATATGTGAGAGCTGCCAAATATTTAAAACAATTAATAACCAAAGTGAAGAAATACTTAGATAATAATACACTTACACTTGGTGACTTCTATCTAGTTCTTACTACCCTCGATAGGTCTTCTAAGCACAACATATTCAATGAAACGAGAGCTTTAAATGATACACTGGACCAAATGGATTTCACAGAAATCTAAAACTTTACATCCAAACTCAACTGAATACACATTCTTCTCAGGTGCACATGGAACTTTCTCCAGAATCGACCACATACTGGGGCACAAATCGGGTCTGAACCGATACCAAAAGATTGGGATTGTCCCCTGCATATACTCAGACCATAATGCCTTGAAAGTAGAACTAAGGTATCCCTGAGTGGCGCAGCAGTTTGGCGCCTGCCTTTGGCCCAGGGCGTGAATCTGGAGACCCAGGATTGAATCCCACGTCGGGCTTCCGGTGCTAGAAGCCTGCTTCTCCCTCTGCCCGTGTCTCTGCCTCTCTTTCTCTCTCACTGTGTGACTATCATAAATTAAAAAAAATAATAAAATAATGAAAAAACGAAATGAGAACTAAATCACAGCAAGAAGTTTAGAAGGAGGGATCCCTGGGTGGCGCAACGGTTTAGCGCCTGCCTTTGGCCCAGGGCGCGATCCTGGAGACCCGGGATCGAATCCCATATCGGGCTCCTGGTGCATGGAGCCTGCTTCTCCCTCTGCCTATGTCTCCGCCTCTCTCTCTCTTTCTCTGTGACTATCATAAATAAATAAAAAAATTAAAAAAAAAAAGAAGTTTAGAAGGAGCTCAAACACGTGGAGGTGAAGGATCATCCTGCTAAAAGACGAAAGGGTCAACCAGGAAATTAAGGAAGGATTAAAAAGATTCATGGAAACTAATGAGAATGAACATACAACCGTTCAAAATCTTTGGGATGCAGCAAAAGCAGTCCTAAGGGGGAAATACATCACAATACGAACAGGTGCAGCCAATGTGGAAAACACTGTGGAGGGTCCTCGAGAAGTTAAAAAAAAGGGGATCCCTGGGTGGTGCAGTGGTTTGGCACCTGCCTTTGGCCCATGTCGCGATCCTGGAGACCCGGGATGGAATCCCATGTCGGACTCACAGTGCATGGAGCCTACTTCTACCTCTGCCTGTGTCTCTGCCTCTCTCTCTGTGACTATCAAAAAAAATTTATAAAAGATGTTAAAAATAGAGCTACCCTATGATTCCAAAATTGCAGAGCTAGGTATTTACCCCGAGGATACAAAAGTCGTTTAGTAGTTTCAAAGAGGGACACGCAGTCCAGTGTTTGTAGCCGCATTATCAACAAGAGCCAAACTGTGGATACAGCCCAGATGTCCATCGACTGATGAATGGGCAGAGACGATGTGGTAAACATACCGACTGCGACATCACTGGGTCATCAGAAGGGATGAAATGAAGCCATTTACAATGATGTAGGAGAAGTGGAAAGGACTTATGCTAAATGAACTCAGTCAGAGAAAGACAGATACCAAATACCATACAATTGCATTCACATGTGAATTTTAAGAAACCAAACAAACTGGCAAAGGGGCAGAGGGGGGGATGACAGAAGCAAACAAAAAAAAAAACCACACTCAACCACAGAGAATAAACTAATAAATACCAGAGATATGTGGGGGGGGATGGGGAATCAGGGGATAGGGATAGTGGAGGGCACCTGTGACCAGTACCAGGCGTTCTATCCAAGGGTTGAATCACTATGTGGTAAACCTGAAACTATATCATACTGTGTTAGAAACAGTAATTCAAGTAAAACTTTAAAATAATAATTGGTAGTATTGATGAAATATGTGTGCACTAGAGATAAATCAGACAGGCAACTGAAAATCCAAATAAAGAGTCTTTAGAGCCACAAATCCCCTCCTTAGCTCAGCTCGGGAGAATCCTGCCATATCTATTCTGACCCCAACAGAGGCCTGTATTTTGATTCTCTGGGTAGGCCACTGACTTGGTGGAGTCAGGCTATCTTTGAACCCAAAACCTAAATAGAGTGCATAAATCTAAGCTGCACAAGATACTAGGAGTCCCCGTGGAGGCACATGCCAAGACCCAAACTCTAACCATACACAGACATAACACTAACCCTTAATCATAATGTTAACCTAACCCTTAAACAAGACCCATCACTATTCGAAAACCAAACACATACCCCAAGACCAAAACACATTCACTGAACCTTCCTGCCAACCCTCACGCTAACTCTTAATCCTATTATGAACTCTTCACCCTGACCCCTAACTTAAATCTAACCCGAATACTAACCTCTAACCCTAACCTTAAAATAAGGTATTCAAATCCTATTCCTAACCTTTTTTTTTAATTTTTATTTTATTTTATTTATGATAGGCACACAGTGAGAGAGAGAGAGGCATAGACACAGGCAGAGGGAGAAGCAGCTTCCATGCACCGGGAGCCCGACGTGGGATTCGATCCCGGGTCTCCAGGATCGCGCCCCGGGCCAAAGGCAGGCGCTAAACCGCTGCGCCACCCAGGGATCCCTCAAATCCTATTCCTAACCTTAACCTGTACCCTAACCTTAACCCTCTAATACTAATCCTATCTCATACCCCAAACTGTACCCTAACCCGTACCCTAAAACCAACCCCTAACCCACTCCCTAACCCTATATCTTACCCTTTTCCAAAACCGTACCCTGACCCTAACCTGACCCTAACCCTAACCCCTAACCAAACACTAACCCTAACCCTAGCCCTAACCCCTATCCTAATCCTAACCCTCGCCCTAACCCTAAACCTAGCACTAACTTTAACTCTAACTCTTAACTCTAACCCCTAACTCTAACCCCTCACCCTAACTCACACGCTAACCCCTAACCCTAACTGCAAACCTAAGCCCAACACTAACTCTAACCATAACCCTAAACCCAACCCCAAAACTCGTGCCCTAATCCCTAAAGCCTAAACCCTAACCTAACTCTAAATCCTATCCCCACCCCAACCCACATCCTAACTCGTAGCCACTGACCCTTACCCTAATCCCTCTCCCTAACCTCTAATCCATAACCATAAGCATAATCACTAACACCTAACATCTAACCTAAGGCTAACCGCCAACTGCCTCCCCTCCCCTGACCCTACCATTCATTCTACCCATTCACTTACCCTGTGGTTCAGAGGAGTCTGTTCTGGTATGGACGTGGCCCCCAACGGCGCCTCCAGAGTCCTCCAGGGGGTCCTGAGGAAGCCAGGCTCCTGTGAGTGCGGACATGGCCCCACGTGTTCCTGTGTCATAGTCAGTGGGTCCAGAGGACGCCGCGTCTCCTGTCACTGTGGACTATGCCTCACATCCTCTGGAAGCCTCACAGCAAGACCTCAGGAGGCCGGGGGCTCCTGTCAGCCTGGACATGGCCTCACATCCCCCAGAAAACTCACTGTGGGTCCTGATGAAGCTCTGGGCTCCTGTCAGCATAGACCCAGCCCCATATTTCCCGAAACCAAAGTGCAGGTCCTGAGGAGGACAGGGGTCCTGTCAGTGTTGACGTGGCCCCACATTTTCCTCAAGCCTCACCATAAGACCTGAGGAGGCTGGGGGCTCCTGTCAGCATTGACAGGGCTCCAAATCTTCCCAAAACTTCACAGTGTGTCCTGAGGAGGCCGGAGGTTCCTGTCAGTGTGCATGCGGCACCCACATCTTTCTGAAGCCTCACCAGAGGCCCTGACAAGGCTGGGGTCTTCTGTCCGCATGGACGCATACCCATATTTCCCAAAGACTAGACCAGGAGTCCTGAGGAAGTCAGCGTCCTTTTGTGTGGACATGACCACACGTACTACCAAAATGTCACTGAGGGTACTGATGAGGCCGTGGCTCCTGTCACTCTGAATGCGGCCCCCAGCTTCCAGAAGCCTCAACTTATATCCTGAGGGGCCTGGGAGTTTCTGCCAGAGTGGACGCGGTGCCACATCTTCCTGAACCCTCCCCGTGGGTCCTGAGGTGGCCCAGGGGCTCCTGTCAGCGTGGATGCGGGCCCACAATATCCTGAAGCCTCCCTGCGGGTCCTGAGGTAGCTCAGGGTTTCCTATCAGGGTGTATGCGGGCCAACATCTTCCTGAAGCCTCACCGAGGGTCCTGAGAGGACCGGTGCTCCTGTCAGCGTGAACACGGCCCAATATCCCCCTTTAGACTCCCTGCGCGTCCTGAGGAGGCTGTGGCTCATCAGGGTGGATGCGTCCCCATGTCTTCATCAGGCTTCCCCAGCACAGGCTGGCTCCTATTAGTGCAGGCAGACGAGGCCTACTGCACATGCGTGCACCCTGGGTGAGGCCTGGGCTTGGGCGCCCCCTTTGCGATGCTAGGCGCTGCAGGAGGCTGTGCAGGAGGCGGCTTGCTGGTGCAGGGGGCCGCACCTGCCTCCTTCCAGGCTCCAGCTGTGGCCTGTTAGCATTGGAAACGTCTCACTGAAAAGGAGCCCAACACCCGGCTTCCCCAGAAATACTTAAGGACAAGGAGTTGGAGCCCACAGACTGCAAAATGAAATGACCAGACTTTAGCAAGTCCTGCAAAATTTACTCAACTCCCTTCCACTGTGGGCGGGACTGCGGGCTGGTGCAGCCGCCCTGGAAACAGTGTGGAGGCTCCTCAGGAAGTTACAAATACAGACGCCCTGCGACCAGCAGGTGCAGGGCCTGGAGCTGACTCCGAAGATACAGATACAATGAGACTCGGGACACCTGCACCCCAATGTCCACAACAGCCAGGTCCACAGTAGCCACACTGTGTGAGGTACCTCGGTGCCCTCAGGCAGATGATGAATAAAGAGGATAGGAGATAGATGATGGTCATAGAGAGAGGAATGGTGCTCAGGTATCAAAGAGAAGGAAATCTTGCCATTTGCAATGACGTGGAAGGAACTAGAGAAATCATGTTAAGTGAAATAAGTCAGTCGGGAAAGAGAATGACTGTGGGGTGTCATTCATAGGTGGAATTAAAGAAGCAAAGCAGATGAACATCTGTGAAGGGAAGGAAAAACAAATAAGATGAAAACAGATGCAGGAAATACAGACTCTTAATTATAGGAAACAAACTGAGGGTCGCTGGAGGGTAGGGGCCGGGTGAGGGGATCACAGGGGACCGGCATGAAGGAGGGCACGTGATGTCACGTGCACTGCTGTTATCTCCAACTGGTGAATCCCTGAATTCTTCCTCTGAAAGTATAATACACTATCCGTTAATTAATTGGGTTTAAATTAAATTAAGTTTAAAAAATCAGTTGTATCAGAGCACAATTCCTTCTAGAATCTCTGTTCTGCTCCTTCACCTTATGCCAGCACCACCCCCCTTGAGTCTGGTTTGTTTAAGTAGGCTCCACGCCTCATCCGTGGCCCAGCCCACGGCTAGAACTCACGACCCCGAGATCAGGACGGGAGGTGAGGTCAGGTGTCGAATGCTTAACAAAAGAAGCTCGGACACAGGCAGAGTAAAAGCAAGGTTCTGAGAGAAGCCTAAGAATCAGCGCCATGGCCCATCCCGAGACCCTGCACAGACCACTCACTGCCACCAAGTTGTTGGACCACAGAGGCTGTAGAGCTTCACCTCTGCCTGGAAAGTAGGGTCTAGCTTCCTTTGTTCTTTGTGCTTTATTTTCATTTATTTTCTTTGATTCTTTTTTATTAACTGCCTTATTTTAATTTTTATGTATGTACCTTATATATTTATTATTTTTACTATCATGGTACTTTAATTGTGTTTCTTATTTTGGAATTTAGAATCTTTAACAAGCAGGCCAAAATAATCTGGTGTTTTTATATTTTGGGAGGGTAGTTGTTATTGTTTTTCTTGGTTTTCCTTTTTCTTCCTTCTTTCTTTTATGGAAAAAATAATGATACGGAGAAATTCACCTCCATAAAATAACATGAGGTAGTACTCACAGCCAGGAAGTTCATCAATACACATATATGATGTCTAATTACAGTTTATTTATTTATTTTTTTTTCTAATTACAGTTTAAAACAATGATTATAAAGGTAGCAGCTGGGCTGGAAAAAGAGCACAGAAGAAAACTAGGGAATTCCTACTGTAGAAATAAAAGAACTAAAATCTAGTCAGGCCAATGTTAAAAATGCTATAACTGAGATGCAGTCCCAAGTGGAAGCCTTCAAAACAAGAAAGGTTATGGACCACAGAGGCAGATATAGGGAACTCAGCCACTTATTAAAACAATAACATTCATATCATAGGAGACTCAGATGATGAAGAGAGAGAAAAGGTGGGCCTTGCTCAGCCATTAGAAAAGACAAATGGCCACCATTTGATTCAATGTGGATGGAACAGGAAGCTATCATACTGAGTGAAGTAAGTCAATCAGAGAAGGACAAACATTGTATGTTCTCATTCACTTGGGGAATATAAATAAGAATGAAAGGGAATATAAGGGAACGGAGAAGAAATGTGTGGAAAATATCAGAAATGGAGACAGAACATAAAGACTCCTAACTCTGAGAAATGAACTAGGGGTGATGTAAGGGGAGGAGGATGGGGGTGGGGGTGAATGGGTGACGTGTACTGAGGGGGGCAATTGACGGGATGAGCACTGGGCGTTATTCTGTATGTGGGCAAATTGAACACCAATAAAAAGTAAATTTATTATTAGAAAGAAAGAAAAAGTGGCATCTGGGTGGCTCAGTCAGTTAAGCTTCTGCCTTAGGCTCAGATCATGATCCAGGTCCCAAGGCAGGCTCCCTGAAGCAGGGAACCTGCTTCTCCCTCTCCATCTGCCCCTCTCGCTAATGGTTTTTCTCTCCTCTCTCTCTCAAGTAAATAAATAAATAACATCCTGAAAAAGAAACAAACAGAAGGAAGAGAAATCTCCCATGTAGTAGAATTTCAAAGAAGTTGTCCAGACATTCCACCCTCAAGTTGATTAGCATAGCCTCCCACTCTTATGTGTGGAATACACATAGTAACTTCCTTCTACAAAATATAACATGAAAATCTTAATATAATAATAATAATAATAATAATAATAATAATAAAATCAGTTTACTATGGAGAAAGCTGACAAACACTACCTCAGCAAGACAATCAGATCAATACCAAGACTGGTAAATCATGTTGATAATATCTATCCCTTATATGATATAATAAAAATGGCATTATATCTCTGTATAGAATCCACAAAAACAGTTCAATGATGAGATAAACAACAGACATGTCCCAACTGAGGTAAATTTTACAAAATACTCTACTTCTCAAAGTGTTCCAGTTCAACGACAACAAGGAAAGGCTGAAAGACTGTCACAATCCAGAGGAGCCTAAGAAAACACGAGTACAAATGGAATGTGATATGAAGGATAGTAACTTAGCAAAATCTAAGGAAATCTGAATAACGTATGGTCTTTGGTTAATGCGACTATTTTAATATTGATTCATTAGCTAATATTTGTACCGGACTAATTTAACACCACAATCATATCCCTGCCCCACACCATTCACCACCACACCACCGGCCCCCAGCAAGGACCCAGTGCAGCTGCCCCCCTGTGGGACATGCTCAGCCTCCCCAGGGTTCTCTGGGTACCCTGCTCCCATCAGAAGCCCGATTGTCCCATAGAGAACCCAGGGCTTGCAGGGAGGAGGGAAGGCAAGGATTCCTGAAATGGTGGGGGCAGGTGAGTGGTGCAGAGGACACATTGGGCCCTGCCTCCGCCCACTGTCCCTCCTGGAGGTCGGCACACCCTGCACAGGACACCAGCCCCTAACCCAAAGGGACCTGGGCTGACCTGGCCCCGTGCTCTGTGGGGGCTGAGGTAATTTGAGCCCCACCCAGCCCCAAGACAAAGACTAATGGGATCCAGGCCCCCATGGTCCTGGCTAGCCCTGGATTCTGGCCCCAGGCTGAGTGAGCCCTCTCACAGCTGGACGTGGCCTCTTGGGACCTGTGTGTGCCCCACAGATCTAGGTCACTGACCTAGGGCAGGCTGGGGGATCCCGGGACAACCCAGGGTGGGGAGAGGATGGATAGGCCGGTTGGCCCCAACCGACCCCACACCAGGAGGCAGGCTCCAGGTATTGGGTATTGGGGCCCCAGAGGGCCCAAGGCCGGGGTCCAGCTGCTCTGTGTGTCCCAGTCAGGAGCCCATGAGCTGCAGGTCTAGGTCATCTCTGCTGTGCTCAAAACAGTCACTCAGGCTGAAATCTCAGGACACACCCCCCCACCCAGAGTCCACACATGCTCCCACAATGTGGACTCTAGCACCCGCCCCCCCACACTGTGTGATTCTTGCCATCCCCTAAAGGAAAGATCTCCCTCCCCAGGGGAAGGCGCACATTAGGCTCTCAGCCTGCTTGCTGTAAAAAGTCAATAAAGTTTTGTGGTGCGAAAATGCATAGCCAGGCCATTTCTGTGTCTCCCAGAACTCTGCATGGGGCGTGAAGACATACCCAGAGAGGAGGAGGGGGCACCATCCAGGCCCCAAACAGCCCCTGCAGGGGCGCCACCAGGTACACACAGCTGACGTCCCCACGTGCCTTCCATGGGCGGCCAGATGCCAGGGTCAGGACCCACAGACGTTCCTGGGACTCAGGCTCTGCCCACTGGGCCAAGAGGGGCTGGGACAGAGTGACAGCCAGGGAGCTTCAGGTCACCAGGGTCTGTGCACAGCGACCTGGGAGGTCTGTGCTCCCTCTGTCCTGATGAACGAGGATGGCCGAGTTCTGGGGCACTTATTCCCCTCCCCGCATCCCCGTGCCTGTGTTCCTGGGGAACAGAGGGCCTGTGGGGCGGTCAGCGTGGCCCTGGAAGGGATGCCAGGACACGAGGCCCTGGTGTTGTGCCCAAGATTGTAAATCAGGGAAACCACCAAGGAGCCCACACCTATGGAAACTCCCGAGGGTTTCTTTACAAGCTGGAGCTTGGGTCTAATTGCACCCAACACAGCGCAGCAGGGACATGGATCCCGAGACTAAGAGGCATAGCAGCTTTATAGGGGCCAGTGGCACATGGGATTCGCAGAAAGTTGCACGATCATGCCGGTGCACAAGCTGGTGGCTGATTCAATTACACCTTACCCTATAGTATCCAATTGAGCTGGCCTATTACTTTGGTCAGAATCGTCCCACAGTTTTGGGGGACACAAAGCAGGGTTACATTGTTATAAGCCGATTTCCTATTAGGGTGTGCCCAGTGGCCTGACTAGGGTGGGGCAGCACCTTAAGCAATAAGCAGGTCATGTGGGGGTCATAGGGGAGGTGGCGGGTGTAGCACAAAATGGAATCAGTTCTGCCCTGCTTGTCCAGGAGTAGGGGATTTTTGTTAACTTTCCTGGGTCCCACACTTGCAGCTCATGCACCTCAGCTACCCTGACCAGGTGGACTCAGCCTGCACACCTTGTGGTGCTGGATCTCTCACACCAGCGTGTGGAGGGCACCCTCCTCGCCCTAGTGAGTAGGGGCTGGGTGAGCATGGGGCTCGCCACAAGGCCAGGCAGCATAGGGGACTGAGAACCCCAGCCCTCACCGCAACTTGACTCCCACAAACAGGCAGCAACAGGGCTCTCCGCCATGGGCAGCTCCACAGGATCTCCCCCAGGCAGAGCTGAGGTCTGGCTCCCTGATGGAGAGGCATCGGGGAGAAGAGAATCAGCCTGCGCTCAGCGGGACCCCCTGCTGGACATGGGAATTTGGCCAAGTCGGAACTTCAAGCTCAGCTGACCCTCCAGAGGAAAGTCACTGCAGGAGCGAGCCCCGAGTAAGCAAGGAGAACCCAGCTATCTGCCCAGCGCCAGCACCAGAAATGATGTTGTGCCAACCATTTCGGCATTTGGGTGACCCAGCCAGAGGATCAGATACCTGCACGTGATATCTGCATGTGATAGACACACACACAACCCAAAACCAACAAAAGTCAGAATCCCCCAATGTTGTCAAACAGCAGTCAGATGGTTACATACACGATGCTGTGGTTCCCAATAGGATACATGGAAGACGCTATAAACCATTACTGCATAGGTACTGGAGGCACGGAGATGTGCCTGCTGGGTTTCAAAAAGGAGCACAGAGAGGTTGGAAGCATCCTACGGACGGGGTGCCCCTCCTAGGAAAGGACACCAGGTCCCTGTGAAGGCTACAGATGGGAAATCTGTCCTCCTCTCTTTCAGCTTCTGGTTTCCTCCTCTTTTGTTCTTCCTAATTCTAGTTTAGCCTCCACCCTGCATCCAAGACAATGACCAAAGAGGCTTCGTTATGACATCGCGTCCTAAAAGAGGCCGAGCTCTGGCTACCGGGTTCAGAAATGGTCATTGCCTAGGTGTATGCTGATCCCCCGAAGTCGTGGATTCACGGCTCTTCTCCCCCTGCAGAACGAGGGGAACCACAGGTCTTACAATGAAAGACGCCCACTTACACTGAGGCAGGACGATCCCTTGTGGAGGACATCATCTGGGCTAAGTAGTACAAGCGGGGCGATCAAGAATATTTCGCAGGTGAGACATAAGCAAACACTTACCTTTGATGTCATGCTTTATTTGTTCATCCATTTATTATTTGTTAAATATTTTCGTTTCATGTCCTCTCTATACCAACATGGAGTTCAAACTCACAACCCTGAGATCAAGATCCCCCAACCAGGCCAGCCAGGCACCCCACTGCCATGTTTCATAACTCTTTGCTTCCTTGCCTATCTCTGCATCGAACTGGAACATTAAGTCCTGGACGGGAAGCTTTAGTTACCTCCGAATCCTAGAACGTTCTCACTGTATCCCAATCCTAGATTGACATTTACCATTGAATAGCACTTTAAATAAATAGTAAAATAACTACTACAGTAAAGGAAATTATCAACTTTTCACGTGTGTGGGCCCTGTTCCCTGGGCTCCCAGGGAAGCTATGGTTTCTTTCACATTGATCAGGTCCAAATGACTCCACCACACCTCAAAGCGTGGGCTCAGTTTCTGCCCTGACACATGCAAGACCCCTGCTTCAATTAACATGTATCAATCAATCAAAGAGAGCCTGACCGGCTCAGTGTGGTTCATAAGAACATGGGACTCTTGTTTTTGGGTACAAGTTCAAGCCCCATGTTGGCTGTAGAGATTACAGAAAAATAAAATCTTAAAAAAATCAATCAGTTGATCTTGGAGAGACATAGCCCCGGATCCCACAAGGGCAGAGAGCCAACTGACAGTTCTACGCACAATATTATAAGCAGCAGTGCACAAAAATTGAACTTTCAGAAGTCTCCTAGAGTGGGGGACACACCAGCCTTAAGGTGTTCAGGTGGAGCAGTGGGGGGCAGTCCCTGGAGCGACAGGGTGGGCTCAGGATCCCAGGGGTCCCAAGGATGGTGGCGCCAACTGTTCCCAGGCACAGGAGCAGGAACCCGGGTAGAGCAGCAGGGCTCGGGCCAGCTGTCTGCCCTGTGTGGCCATAAGCTGCAAACCCCTGTGCAGTCATGGGCCCAGTTCCTGAGACAGACCAGCAAAGGCCAGGAGTGCGAGGACACCCTCCTGGGCAGGAAGAGAACAGGTCTCCACCAGGGCAGCCCCTAAAATTTGGAGTTTTAAACTTCAGTCACTTGTCTGTGGGGAGGCTGAGAAAATTGAGGCCGTTCCACTTTAAGTTCACAGTTAGCACAAGTACTGCCATCCCAGGACCCTGTGTATAAGAGCTAAAATTTACATTACTTCAGTTACAGGAAAAAAAGAAAAAAATCTTACAGCTTAAGGTCCCAGAAACCCCATATTAGAATGAGAACAAAGCTCAATGCCCTTGAAGGCCTCATATCAAAATGTAAACAGAACTTGAGGAATTGCTCCAGCCCTTCTGGAGGACCCTGAGACCAGCCCTTAAAACTAAGCTAAAACCCACCTCAGGGTCCAAGTTCCTGCTCCGCTGTGTGGGCTATACTTGGACCCAAGCTCGAGTTTGTAAATCAACCGTCGTGTGTTTGCATCGGTGTCGGCTTGGACAATCTTGGGCACAACACCCCCAAATGTTGGGCACTTGCAATCTTGGGCACAACACCCCCAAGTCCCCTCCCCACCTGGGCTGATACCCTGTCCCCTCTCACCCAGGCTGACCCTCAGTCACCTCCCGCCCACAGCGGCCCACCACAGCCACTCACAGAGGTCCCACAGCCACGGTCGGCACTCTGGCCCTCCCCGGCCTCCTAGGAGAAGAAAGGAGGTTTCAGCAAGACACGCTCCTATGGTGGCCCCAGGGCTCCCTGCCCAGGATGGCAGCTGGTGACTGGCCTGTGTCTGTGTCCCTGATGCCGGCTCCTCCTCCCCGGTTTTCCCACAGGAAATGAAGGAGGAGGCCTCGTCTCCTCCAGGGACATCACGCAGATAGCCCTGAACATCAACAAGATGTTTGGCAGCCAAATCAAGTTTTGGGACTGCTAGAGGGTGGGGAGAGGCTGTTGAGTCAGGGAGCTTCTAGGCCCCGGGGGAAGTCCAGGGGCTTCTGGGTACGAAACACGGGGCTTAAGAGGCCGGGGGAAGCAACAGCAACCAGCAACACACCACTGTATGGTTGGGTGCAGAGGATGACACCCGTGCCACAACCCCCGGGGCTTCGGGGTTGAGGGGGTCACTAGGTCGGTGCCTCTAGGGGTTTCCATGGGAGCTGAACCACACAGGGGTGAGGGACAGCCCCTTGAGAAGCAGGGGGCTGTGGTGGGGCCCGTGGAGGGCAGTAACCGGAGCTGCGGGCCAGGCGGCATGGCCGTGGCTGGAGCAGGACACACATCGTTCCCATGAGGGTCGGACGGGTCAGGGTGACACCCACACTTGGTGTTTTCTATATATCTAAATTCTATGCATTTAATTTGAGACAATTTGCAATTTGTAAACATACATAGTATGATGACCCCCAGATAATGCCCCCAGTCCAGCCAGCGCCCTTCACTGACCATACGGGGCCCCAGGGGCAGGTGTCACAGCAAACCCCAGACTGGGATCGCCTTTATCTGTAGACGTATCCATGTGCGTCTGAGAGAAAGTGGATGCCCTGTGTCGGCAGGCCCCCCATGTCATCCCCTCTTTCCCCACCCCCACACCATCCCCCTTCATCATCATCCCCAATAGCATCCCACCTATATCATCCCCCTCACAACGACACAGCCCAACACA
This sequence comes from Canis aureus, assembly GCF_053574225.1. Lineage (NCBI taxonomy): Eukaryota > Metazoa > Chordata > Mammalia > Carnivora > Canidae > Canis > Canis aureus. Next base: position 36,468,221 of record NC_135646.1, read on the forward strand.
ATCCCCACCCACACTATTCCCCCCACCATCCCCCCTAAACCATCCCCCACACACCACCACCATCATGCCCCTGCCCCCACAACATCCACCCCCACACCATCTGTCCCCAGCAAGGACCCTGGGCAGCTGCCCCCTGTGGGACATACTCAGCCTCACCGGGGTTCTCTGGATACCCTGCTCCCATCAGAAGACCGGGTTTCCCATAGAGTACCCAGGGGTTGCAGGAAGGAGGGAAGGCAGGGAGCCCCAGACAGGGTGGGTGCAGGTGAGTGGTGCAGAGGACCCACTGTGCCCTGCCTCCACCCCTGTCCCTCCTGGAGGGCGGCACACCCTGCATAGGACACCAGCCCCTAACCCAGAGGGACATGGGCTGGCCTGGCCCCGGGCTCTGTGGGGTTTGGGTGATTTGAGCCCCCCCAGGCCCAACACAAAGACTAATGGTATCCAGACCCCCATGGCCCTGGCCAGCCCTGGATTCTGGCCCCAGGCTGACAGAGCCCTCCCACAGCTGGATGTGGCCTCTTGGGCCCTGGGTGTGCCCCACAGATCCAGGTCGCTGACCTAGGGCAGCCCTAGGAATCCTGGGACACCCAATGTTGGGGAGAGAAGGGGTCGGCCGGTGGGCCCCACCCGCACCCACACTAGGAGACAGGCTCCACCAGGTTCTGGGGCCCCAGGGCCCCGAGACCGGGGTCCAGCTACCCTGCGGGGAACATTGCAGGAGCCCATGAGCTCAGGTCCAGCTCAGCTCTGCTGCCCTCAGAACCGTCTCTCTTGCTGAAACCTCAGGACACGTCCCCACCCGGAGTCCAAACATGCTCCCAGGTGGGGGACTCCAGCACCCTTCCCCACCCCACATGTGATTCTTGCCCTCCCCTAAAGGACAGAAAGGTCTCCCTCCCCAGGGGAAAACACGTGCCCTCGGCTCTGAGCCCCATTGCTGTAGATCGTCAATAAAGTGTTGTGGTGCGAAAATGCACAGCCAACCCATTTATGTGTATCCCAGAACTCTGAGCAGAGGGCGTGGAGAGACCCCAAGAGAGGAGGAGGGGCTACATCCATGCCCCAAACAGCCCCTACAGTGGCGCTGCCAGTCACACCCAGCTGACATCCTCACATGCCTTCCAGGGGCTGCCAGACGCCAGGGTCAGGCACCATAGACTTTACTGGGACTCAGCCTGTGCCCAGCAGGCCAGGAGGGGCTGAGACAGAGTGACAGCCAGGGAGCCTCAGGGCACCAGTGTCTGTGGAAGAGACCTGGGTGGTCTGTGCTCACTCTGTCCAGGGGGCCAGGGCTGGCTGGGTTCCGGGGCACTTCCTCCCCTCCCCGTATCCCCGTGCCTGTGTGCCTGGGGCACAGAGGGCCTGCGGGGCGGTAGCGTGGCCCTGGAAGGGATGTCAGGACAACAGGCCCTTGTGTTGTGCCCAAGATTGCTAATCCGAGAAACCACCAAGGAGCCCACACCGATGCAAACTCCCGAGGGTTTCTTTACAAGCTGGAGCTTGGGTCCAAGTGCACCAGACACAGAGGAGTAGGGATTTGGACCCCGAGACTAAGAGGTGTAGCAGCTTTATAGGAGCCAGTGGCACATGGGAATGCTGAAAGATGCATAGTCATGTTTGTCCACACGCAGGTGGCTGATTGAATTACACTTTACCTTTTAGTATGGACTTGAACTGGCCTATTACTTTGGTCAGAATTGGCGCGCAGCTTTGTGTGGCACAATGCAGGGTTACATTGTGATGGCCCGATTTCAGATTAGGGTGTGCCC